>NC_064645.1:472016540-472342904 GCF_023864345.2 Schistocerca serialis cubense
CGGAAGCTAGCGCGTTAACTGTGAAAGATGGGAAGACTTTCTTCTGTACCAAGCAAGATCCTATCACTGAAAATGACGGGTTTGAGGGAAAATAAGACGCCAACTTCTTAGGAGATATTCCTATGCAATTAGAATTAATGCTGTGTTCCTTAGAGTTTTATTGTAGGTAATTATCTTTGGACATCGTTTATTCATTTCGCAGATATTGTAGAGGACGTTTGTATACTTTTAGTGGTAAATGCAGTCGACGATTATTCGGGGATTGTCTGTCGGTTTTCAGGCACATCCTGCTAGTCTTTAATTTCTTTCTACCACCCATTCAGAAGTTTAGAACGGTTGAGTTATTACTAGACGTTTTCCGTATACCATCTTCTAAGTTCAAGAAGTGACAGTTTTCAGTATTACAGATGGTTCAAATGGCTCTGAGCACTATGGGACTTAACTTCTGAGGTCATCAGTCCCCTAGAACTTAGAACTACTTAAACCTAACTAACTTAAGGACATCATACACATCCATGCCCAAGGCAGGATTCGAACCTGCGACAGTAGCGGTCGCGCGGTTCCAGACTGAAGCGCCTAGAACTGCTCGGCCACACCCGCCGGCTCAGTAATACATTTTCTTGCGTATACCGGGTACTGGAAAACCTATAGAACGAGAGATGTTTTTAAATGCAATACTCGATTAACTCCAATAAAATATTTGCGTTTTTAGTGCCACAAGAAGCATGTATTGTGATATTTACAACGCATGGGTAGCAGTAGTTGTGCGAGATCTGTAATAATATTATGACAGCTGTGTTTTCGAAAGTACAGTCGAGAACATTACATGCACAAAGAACTGCTAGCACACACAGTTAATTGGTGCTCGCTAATTATTTTAGGTATAGCTTCCTGTCCAGAAAAGTATAATCATAATGAACAAAGACAAATTCACTCTGCAGCAGAAAAAATATTAGTATTTCAAACTTTTTTCGTGGTTGGTCTTTCTAGTCATTCTGAAAAAGGGAGTTACTCATTATGGCACGGAGTGTGTTTTCCCAGCTGCCAAGTGTTCACATGTACACTAAAGACCCAAACAAACTGTTACACCTGCCTAATATCGTTTAGGGCCCCGCGAGCTCGCAGAAGTGCCGCAACATGACGTGGTATGGACTCGACTAATGTCTAAAGTAATGCTGGAGCGAAATGACACCATGAATCTTGCAGGCTGTCCATAAATCCGTAAGAGTGCGAGGGGGTGGAGATCTCTTCTGAACAACACGTTGCAAGGCATCCCACATATTCTCAATACCGTTCATGTCTGGGGGTTTTTGTGTGTAGCAGAAGTGTTTAAACTCAGATGAGCGTTCCTTGAGCCACTCTGTAGGAACTCTGGACGTCTGGGGTGTCCTGCTGGAATCGTCCACGTCCGTCGGAATGCACAGTGGACAGGAATGGATGCAGGTGATCAGACAAGTTGCTTACGTACGTGTTACCTGTCATAGTCGTATCTAGACGTATCAGTGGCCCCATATCACTCCAATTGCACACGTCCCATTATCCTGAACAGTCACCTGCTGATATGCAGGGTCCATCGATTCATGAGGTTGTCTTTATACCCGTACACGGCCCATCCGCTCTATACATTTTGAAACGAGACTCGTCCGACCAGGCAACATGTTTCCAGTCATCAACATGTGTTGACAGGCCCAGGCGAAGCATAACGCTTTGTGTGATTCAGTCATCAAGAGTACACGAGTGGGCACTTGGGTCCCAAAGCCCATATCGATGGTTTTTCGTTGAATGGTTCGCCCGCTGACACCTGTTGATGGCCCAGCATTGAAATCTGCGCTGATGTCACGTCGAACGTTTCTCTTTAGTCGTACCTGCTCCCGTTCTTGCAGGATCTTTTTCCGGCCGCCGCGATGTCGGAGATGTGATGTTTTACCGGATTCGTGATATTCTCGGTAGACTCGTGAAATGATCGTACGGGAAAATCCCCAGTTCATCCATACCTCGGAGATGCTGTGTCCCATCGCCCTTGCGCCGACCACGTTCAAACTCACTTAAATGTTGAGAACCTGCCATTGTAGCGGGAGTAACCGAAGTAACAACTGCGCCATTCACTTGTTGTCCTATACAGGCGCTGCCGACCGCAGCGCCGTACTCTGCCTGTTTACATATCCCTGTATTTAAATACGCATGCCTATATCAGTTACTTTGGCGCTTCAGTGTATTTATCAATTGCCTGAATGACCAATTCTAACAACAGGCTGCTATTAATGTAGGCTTTACATTGCTTTCAAGTAATAATATCATCTTTCTTTACAGGCTAGCTAAGGGCCACCGTTAACCTTTTGATTCAAATGGCTCTGAGCACTATGGGACTCTTCTGAAGTCATCAGTCCCCTAGAACTTAGAACTACTTAAACCTATATAACCTAAGGACATCACACACATCCATGCCCGAGGCAGGATTCGAACCTGCGACCGCAGCGGTCGCGCGGTTCCAGACTGTAGCGCCGAGAACCGCTCGGCCACCGCGGCCGGCTAACCTGTTGAGCCAGCTTTATACTTTTCTCCAGTACACCGTCTGTCAACTTACTTATTTCCTCTCTCCCGTTGTCTATTTCCTTTCCTGCCTTTTAGGAACTATTTTCTCTAGGTAACTTCCCCAGTTCTTGATTCTGTATATTTATTTTGTTCTGTCTTCGATTTCTTGATTGTCGATGCCAATTGCCCTAGATCTTAATGAACTCGCCGAAGCCAGTATGTTTTTTCTTTGTAATTTTTCAATACGTTGAACATATTGTCACTCTGCTAAAACTAGTTCTTTGGATCTGACCGCAGAACGTTATCCTGGTTTTCCTAATTTCATCCGCGAGGCTGGCCGCACGACCCTCCTTGCTGCGTACAATGACGCCGTCGTCAGAGGACGGCACGGCGATCGGTTGGCACCAATGGGCCTACCAGAGCCTATGGACGGAGTTTCTACGTTTATGAGGCTTATGTGTATCCTGGTCTTATTATTGGCTTGTAACTTTGAATTTTTGCTCTTCTAGAGAGCTTTTCATTAGAAAGATACTCCTATTTTCTTGAATGAAATGGTATGTCCATCTTGCGTAACCTTGCCTTGATAGGTTACTTTTCCCGCCCTTTAGGCTGCTTGATTTCTGCTACATGCTTAAATTTATTCGTTGTTATGATATTTGTACTTAATTTTAATGGTTCAGTCTTGTCGTTTGTCATTAACTCTTGTTTTTTTTCTCTAAGGGGACTGGTAGCCCATAATTTTTCTTGCTTCTTGTTTAAATTCTTGTGTGTCTTTTGTGTCATCTTTACACTGCCTGCCAGGACTGCTAAATCATCTACAAATGAAAGCCAGTCAATTTTGAGGCTGTCCCTTTTCCAATCGATTTGTATTTTCCTTAACTTCTACCAATTTCTCTCTTTGTTCTCTGGTAAATTTTCCATGTGCACAATTAGAAAAGACTGGAATAATTAATCGTTTTGTATAACTCCTTCCTTATCTCAAATCCTTCTGATTTTTCTAATATGAATTTCATTTTAGCGTTGGTATTTATTAGCGTTTCTGTAAGAAGGCCCTTTATTTTCATTTCTGTTCTAAACCCTTCCAGATTTCTGAATAAAGTGTACCTGCAAGAGTCATGGACCACTTCAAAACGCATAAATCTGCACCACTATTCCGCAACTATGTCAATCATTTCTTTCATTTCTTGAAGACGTACCTCCTCTTAGTCCCGCCTAATGTTCTCCAAATTCTGCAGTAGCACTGATCAATACATATTTGCAAGCGGAATGCCATTTTAGTGAGAGTAACTCAGTGCCGTGGATGCCAAGAAGATAAAAATTAAAGGCATCGTTAGGCTTAAGTTTCACTGATCTCTCGCAGCAAGATAACCTCCTCAGATGTTGGCAGCCCTAAGCTGTCACTTCCGAAAATGCAACGTACTGGAATTCCGGATAGAACGCCCAAGTATGACAAACGACTGTTGATTTGATATGACGGCCAATCGACCACATTTTTTTAGTTGTTTCCTAAAACCCCCACCCTCAAAACGTAAGACTGATGCTCCACTTTTCTACTTCATCTGAAAATTATCAACGGAATTTAAAAAAATGGAGACCCTGTAATGTGATTCACAGATAGATAGTCATTACAGAACCGCTTTCCAAAACAATGTGCACTCCGCTGAGCTAATCTTACAAGTCCTTTTTGCCACCTCTGACAGAATTACAATGTCATCGGCATACCCCAGAGTGGTTATTTCTTCCCCATGGAATTTATTCATACTCCAAATTTTTCTTTCGTTTCCTTCACAGCTTCTTCATGTAAAAACTGAGTAACAATCGGTATAGTCTACAACCCTGTCTCACTCCCTTCTCAACCGTACATCATCTGGCTGTCTAAGTTAAGCCTACATGAGAAGCAAAAGCCGGCCGGAGTGGCCGAGCGGTTCTAGGCGCTACAGTCTGGAACCGCGCGACCGCTACGGCCGCAGGTTCGAATCCTGCCTCGGGCATGGATGTGTGTGATGTCCTTAGGTTAGTTAGGTTTAAGTAGTTCTAAGTTCTAGGGGACTGATGACCTCAGCAGCTAAGTCCCATAGTGCTCAGAGCCATTTGAACCATTTTGAAAAGCAAAAACATAAAAACAAATAAAATTATCAGGACAAGAAGTCCTTGTCATTTTTAAAGTAAGATGAGGACTTCGCGTCCGAATGATTTTATTTGTTTTTATTTTTTAACGCTGAGTGATTTTGAACTGCATTTGATGTACAGTAGCCTAAGTCGAAACAAGGCCCTGGGAGTAGACAACATTCTATTAGAACTACTGACAGGCTTGGGAGAGCCAGTCCTGACAAAACTCTACCATATTGTGAGCAAGATGTATGAGACAGACGAAATATCCTCACACTTCAAGAATAATATAATAATTCCAATCCCAAAGAAAACAGGTGTCGACAGATGTGAAAATTACCGAACTATCAATTTAATAAGCCACTGCTGCAAAATACTGACACGAATTCTTTACAGACGAATGGAGAAACTGGAAGAAGCCGGCCTTGGGGAAGATCAGTTTGGATTACGTAGAAATAATGGAACACGTAAGGCAATACTGACCCTACGACTTATCTTAGAAAATAGATTAAGGAAAGGCAAACCTACGTTTCTAGCATTTGTAGACTTAGAGAAAGCTTTTGACAATGTTGACTGGAATACTCACTTTCAAATACTGAAGGTGGCAGGGGTGAAATACAGGGAGCGAAAGGCTATTTACAATTTGTACAGAAACCAGATGGCAGTTATAAGAGTCGAGGGACATGAAAGGGAAGCAGTAGTTGGGAAGGGAGTGAGACAGGGTTGTAGCCTCTCCCCAATGTTGTTCAATCTGTATATTGAGCAAGCAGTAAAAGAAACAAAAGAAAAATTCGGAGTAGGTATTAAACTCCATGCAGAAGAAATAAAAACTTTGAGGTTCGCCGATGACATTGTAAATCTGTCAGAGACAGCAAAGGACCTGGAAGAGCAGCTGAACGGAATGGACAGTGTCTTGAAAGGAGGATATAAGATGAACATCAACAAAAGCAAAACGAGAATGATGGAATGTAGTTGGATTAAATTGGGTCATGCTGCGGGAATTAGATTAGGAAATGAGACGCTTAAAGTAGTATATGAGTATTGCTATTTGGGAAGCAAAATAGCTGATGATGGTAGAAGTAGAGAGGATATAAAATGTAGACTGGCAATGTCAAGGAAAGCATTTCCGAAGAAGAGAAATTTGTTAACATGGAGTATAGATTTAAGTGTCAGGAAGTCGTTCCTGAAAGTATTTGTATGAAGTGTAGCCATGTATGGAAGTGAAACATGGACGATAAATAGTTTGGACAAGAAGAGAATAGAAGCTTTCGAAATGTGGTGCTACAGAAGAATGCTGAAGATTAGATGGATGGATCACATAACTAATGAGGAGGTATTGAATAGAATTGGAGAGAAGAGAAATTTGTGGCGCAACTTGGCTAGAAGAAGGGATCGGTTGGTAGGGCGTATTCTGAGGCATCAAGGGATCACCAATTTAGTATTGGAGGGCAGCGTGGAGGGTAAAAAACGCAGAGGGAGACCAAGATCTGAATACACTAAACAGATTCAAAAGGATGCAGGTTGCAGTAGGTACTGGGAGATGAAGAACCTTGCACAGGATAGAGTAGCATGGAGAGCTGCATCAAACCAGTCTCTGGACTGAAGACCACAACAACCTTAACTTATACAGCCAGATGATGAAAGCTTGACTCACGAAACGCGTTTCTATGGATTTTGTTCCCAAAGTTAATGGATGCATGAAAAAAAAATTATAACATTCGCTGACGCTTGGCTTAAGAATCATGAAAGAAGATAGTAAAACTGAAAGAGATTTGGGGACACTGAAATGTTTAAAAGTAATTGTATAATGGTAATCCGGAGCTTCAGAAACCAGATTTCAAACTATAAGACATTTAAGTGCCAGATGTGGACCCTGACCACTATTTACTAGTTATGAATTTCGCATTAAAACTGAAGACACTACACAAAACAAAAAAATATAGACTGATGGGAATTGCAAAATGGCTAAACAGGAATAGCTATAAGACAAATAAAGGGCTGTTGAAGCATGTATTACTAGGTAAGAGATAGATGACTCCTACAGAAAATTACGCTTTTGAAGGAAAATCTAACAGCTTTATGAATATCAAGAGTTCAGATGGCGTGGCAAACCATTACTAAGCAAAGAAGAGGAAGCTCGAAGGATGAACGAATATATAGAGGGGAAACAAACTTGAGGACACTATTGAAGGAAGAGAAGAGGAAGTAGGCGAAGAGGAGATGGAAGACATGATGTTCAAATATGTGTGAATCCCTAAGGGTCCAAACTGTTGACGTCATTGGTCCCTAGACTTACACACTTCTTAGACTAACTTAAACTAACTTATGCTAAGAACAACATACACACCCATGCCCGAGGGAGGACTCGAACCCCTGGCGAGAGGGACAGCGCAATCCGTGACATGGCGCCTCTAACCGGGCGGCCACTCCGCGCGGCCCGATTGTGATACTGAGAGAAAAATTTGATAGGGCCCCGAAAGACCTGAGCGGAAACAAGGGCCCCGGAGTCGACGACTTTCCGCCAGAACTACTGATAGCCTTGGGAGAGCCAGACGTGACAAAACTCTTCCATTTGGTGTGCAAGATATAGGAGACTGGCGAAATACGCTAGCGCTAAGAAGAATGTGATAATTTCAATTCAAAAGCAAGCAGGTGCTGACAGGTGTGAATACCACTGAGCTATCAGTTTAATAAGTCATGGTTGCAAAATATTGACGGAATTATACAGAGTAGAAGGAAAAAACAAAGAACGTGTAGAAAGCGACCTCCGTAAAGATCAGTTTGGATTCTGGAGAAATGTAGGAACACGCGAGGCAGTTTCCACCCAACGAATAATCTTAGAAGATAGACTAAAGAAAGTCAGACCTACATTTATAACACACACAGATTGAGAGATAGCTTTTCACAATGTTGTCTGGACTACACGCTTTCAAATTTGAAGGTAGCAGGGTTGAAATAAAGGGCGCGAAAGATAATTTACAACTGATGCAGTAAACAGACTGTAGGCATAAAAGGCTAAGGACGTGAAAGGGATGCGGTGGTGGAGAAGAGAGTCAGCAGGGTTGTAGCCTATCCCAGTTGTTATTCAATCTGTACACCGAGCAAGCTATGCAGGAAATCATGGAGAAACTCTGAAAGCGAATTATATTTCAGGAACAAGAAATAAAAACTTTGAGGGCTGCTGATGACACTGTAATTCTGTCAGGGACGGCCAAGGGCTTAGAACAGCAGCTGAAGGGAATGGGTAGTGTCTTGAGAAGAGATTATAAGATGGACATCAACAAAAGCAAAACTTGGGTAATGGAATGTAGTCGAATTAAATCATGTGATGCTGAGGGAAGTAGATTAGGAAATGAAACACTAAAAGTAGAAGATGTTTTGCAATTTGGGTGCAGAATAACTGATAAAGGCCGAAGTAGAGTGTATACAAAATGTAGACTGGCAATAACAAGAAGAGCATTTCTGAAAACGAGCAAAGTTGTTAACATCTAATATCAGTTTAAATGTTAGAAAATCCTTTCAGACGGCGTTTCTTTGGAGTTTAGCTCTGTACGAAAGTTAAAAGTGCACAATAAAAGTGTGAGACGAGACGAGAATGGAAGTTTTTGAAAAGTGATGCTACAGATGAATGGTTAAGACTGAATCGGTAGATTGTGCAAAGAATGAATTTGTCGTGAAGCCCGAGGAAAGGAAACGGTCGTTAATAGGATCCACTGAGAAGCAGCAAGTAATCGTCGATTTGTTAATAGAGCGAAGTGCGCGTGTGTGTGTTGGGAGGGGGGGATAACGTAAGGGGAGACCAAGGCTCGAATAAATTAAAGAGGTTCAAATGAATGTAGGTTATTAAGTGGGAGACGGAGGTTCGTAAACAATAAACAAGTTCAAATGGGTGCAGCTTGCAGTAGTTTTGCAGAGATGGGGCAGCTGACTGCTTTTAACGATTCATTGGCCAATCAGTTGTTTATCTCGTTCAGTCTGTCTTTCAGTCGAAAGGAATAAGTCTCGGCGACAAACTCACCTACATGAATGCTTTCACTCGCTCTCCGTGTTTGAGTGGTTTTACTTAGTGCGAGACACACGAATGAGAAAAGTGTGACAGTTACGCCAGTTATATGGAAGTTTTGGCCCAGTCTCCGGGTTTGAGCGATTTCACTCATCTACATCTACATCTACATGGATACTCTGCAAATCACATTTAACGGAGGGTTCACCGAACCACCTTCACAATTATCTATTATTCCTACCTCATATAGCACGCGGAAAGAACGAACACCTATATACAGGGTGCCCCAAAATAATGTATACACTTTTTGAAATCGAATACCTCTTTAATTAAACGCGACATAAATGCAGTTTTTGGGGGTAATTATTCAGAAGGTGATGAAAAACGTAACAACACGTTCTTTAGTTCCAGGATTGTAAACATGCTGTTATTTATGCCTCAACGGAAATGCGTGCTAAAGTGTTACTGGAAAACAGAGAATGTGAGTGAGGTATGATGATGTTGGAGGGTTGAATTTGGAACACCATCACCACCAAGGGTAACAATTGCAACAATCTGAAATAAGTTTGACACCAGAGGATCAGTACAAGATTTGGAGAATTGACATTGCGGAAGAAAGAGATGTTCAGCAGTTAATGAAAGGGTTGATGCAGTGATCCAGGCATACACACAATTCCGAATAAATTTGCAAGGCAATGCTCTCGTGAGATTCGGACCTACAAATGCAGTGTTCATACAATTCAGTGGACTCAGTAATTGAAGAATTTTCCAAGCTCTTCATGAGGATGATCCCAATAGGTGAATTTTGTGAGTGGTTCGTTAACAGATGTGAAGAAGAGCAACATTTCCACGATCTAATTCTTGGGTCAGATGAAGTGACCTTTACACTTAATGGAGCAATTAACTACAATAATTGCGTGTACTGGGCAAGTGAGAACGCATACATAACAGAGGAAAGACATGGTAATCTACCAGGAGTATGAGTGTAGTGTAGTCTGTCTTCTGGAAGGTTAATTGGGCTGTACTACTTTGAAAACACTGTCACAGGTAACTCTTACGCAAAAATGTTGCATATGTTAACTCCCGGTCTTAATGACTTTTTTTTGAAAATGAAGATTATTGCTTTCAGCAGGGCGGTGCACCACATTACTTTCACATTGATGTGAGGGTATTTGTGAGTTCTACATGCCCTGCAAGATGGATAGGACAAAGAGGGAGTGCGGAGTTACCAGCCTGATCCCCTGATTTAACTCCTCTAGACTTCTGTCTGTGGGGTACTCTCAAGAACACACTTTACACTGCAAGACCACGAACACTGGATTATCTAAGAGAGCAAATTGAGGAGACCTGTGATACTATTCCATTAGGAACAATAAAGTTGGCATGTAACTCTGTTCTACGTCATTGTCGATGGTGTATTGCGGCTGAAGGAGGCCATTTTCAATATTTAACACCTTTAGTTAGACCTTAAGGTATACAACAATCATTGTATTGTATTTCTCTCTCCTCTAATTAAAGAGATATTCAGTTTCAAAAAGTGTATACATTATTTTGGAACACCCTGTATTTCCGTACGAATTCTGATTTCTCTTACTTTATCATGGTGATTGTTTCTCCCTATGTAGGTCGGCGTCAACAAAGTATTTTCGTATTCTGAGGAGAAAGTTGGTGATTGGAATTTCGTGAGAAGATTACTCCGCAACGAAAAACGCCTTTCTTTTAATGATGTCCAGTCCAAATCCTGTATCATTTCTGTGACACTCTCTCTCATATTTCGCAATAATACATAACGTGCTGCCCTTCTTTGAACTTTTTTGATGTACTCCGTCAGTTCTATCTGGTAAGGATCCCACAGGGCGCAGCAGTATTCTCAAAGAGGGCGGACAGGCGTAGTGTAGGCAGTCTCTTTAGTAAATCTGTTACATTTTCTAAGTGTCCTGCCAATAAAACGCAGTCTTTGGTTAGCCTTCCCCACAACATTTTCTATGTGTTCCTTCCAATTTAAGTTGTTCGTAATTGTAATACCTAGGTATTTAGTTGAATTTACGGCTTTTAGATTAGACTGATTTATCGTGTAATCGAAGTTTAACGAATTCCTTTTAGCACTCATGTGGATGACCTCACACTTTTCGTTATTTAGGGTCAACTGCCAATTTTCGCACCATTCAGATATCTTTTATGAACGGTTTTGAAATTTGTTTTGATCTTCTGATGACTTTATTAGTCGATAAACAACAGCGTCATCTTCAAACAACCTAAGACAGCTGCTCAGATTGTCTTCCAAATCGTTTATATAGATAAGGAACAGCAAAGGGCCTGTAACACTACCTTGGGGAACATGCGTTCTGAGTCTTCCCGGTTATACATGAACCGTGATGGATGTTGTCGACTTTTTAAGAGATAAATAACGTGTCTTATTTCAAGGGGAAATGAACAAAAAATGTACTTCTAAAAATGAAATATTTTCGAAATTTATGTATTTTCTTACTTGAATATGAAGTTTTCGTACTTCAGGCATTAAATCTAGATTTTGGTTGGTTTTAAAAGATTCATAATAAAGGTGGTACATTACAAATATAAATTTATGTCTAGCTAAATGAACCATTACTTTTTTATTAATTTTTCTGAAGCTCTGTCTTTCTCTTCGCGCTGGTTTGAGCCCTTTCTGAAAGCATATAAAATACAGTTTATTAAATTGTTTGGTGACCTAATCACTTCGCATTTTAAACATATATTGTCATCCGTCGGACGATTTTATTTCTCTATCTATATTAGCATCACTTGTTAATTTTCTTTGAATTTCTTTATACAATACAGTTTCAGAATATGAATCATCCTTGGAGATACTATGTGTCGCATTGAAATTATCTTCATTATCACTTTTTATCCAGTCGTGTAATAATTTATTCCCTTCCCACGCCACTGAGTGTTTCGATACTGTGATCCGGACACAAAGCTCACTGTCTAGAAACGCCTGTTCTTAATCACGGGCGACAAACGGAATAACTCACTCAATAAAAAGAAAATATCGGAACGGCAATAACAGTGACGACAGGCGATAACAACGCAGACAAAATGATGATATAACAATGCCAGAAAGATCGAGTGTATCTGCTCAGAACTGAAGGCGCTGGGGACGATTTCACTCAAAGGAACAAACAGTCTAATGGACACTTGAAACTCTAACCTACTGAACCTATTATTTTCATTCTGTTGCTCCTACGGGCTGGTTTCATTCAAAAGAATAAATGATTAATTCAACCAATGCGTGTAACTAACTGAGTGAATTGGTTGTTTTCATTCACTTGTTCTCACCACTAATTTGTAGAGGCCTGCACAGGAGTTGCATCAAACCAGTCTTTCGACTGAAAACCACAACAAATACTGCAGGCCTGAAGTACTTCATGTCAGTGGAGACGATGGCAACAACAACAACAGCAACGACAACACAACAACAACGGAGACGGCAGGCAGATAGTCCTTCGTCCTCCGAATTAAGTGATACACTGTCACACTCTCGAAACATGTTGACACAGGTCACGAAAAAGAAGGGTGGGTTTCCAACCTCACGACGAGCGTACACCGAAAACCGATGCTGTTCGCGCCTCCGCGCTTTGCTCTACTGCCAGCACTGGGCCACGGGTCGGCGGCGGATGGACCCGCCTTCCCGCTTTCACGGCTGTGCCTCGGGTATCCCCCACCAGGCCCGGCGCCACCTGGCGCAACGGCGGAGTCGCGGAATGTCAACTGGCTACTGACAGGGCCACACCACGCACCAGCGCGAGAGCCGCAAGGCGAAAACACCTGCTAGTCTAGCAGCCGGCAGAGAGGAGTACGCACCTCTGCAGCCGAGTCCGGAGTCCGTGGAGCGACACTCGCGCGCGCGCTGTCCCGTTAGCGGCTGACGTAAGTAGAATGTTCCAGAGCCGGCACGGCGCTACCGCTTTCTCTGCTTTTCTGCCGTTTGGCGGGCACACTTCCACGCGCGCTTTCGTACCGATATATAGCCGACTTTATTCCTCGACATCAAAATTCTGCCACGAGGCGCAATCAGTGAAACTTCCTTCAAAAATCCGCTCGTTGTGTGGGTACTGCGGCGTAGAGCTACTAGAACTACATACGACAGATAATATTTCTTTTGTTTTACATGGCCCCCAGAGTTTGTACTCCATTTAGCCACACAAAATACATGTTTGAAATCTATACTTAGTTGTAGAGAGAGCGTATATAAAGGCATATTTACAGAGTATATAAGCTGTCACAATTTGTTCCACAGTAAATTTTAAACATGTGACTTGCTAAATAAATTGGCCTTTCTAGGTCTATGTGCCTCACTATGCAAAAACGGGACGCTTATAGGATCGCTTCGTCGTTGGTCTGCCTGTCTGTCTCTGCCCCACTGTTAAGAACCCTATTTCTCAGGAAATATTAAAATTTGTGGTCCCTTGGCAGTGTTAAAGGTTTAAGCTCTTAAGTCAATTCTATCAAAAGATACGGCCATTTATGTCACATATTTTGATACTCGAAAGCTCGCTAATGAAACCTGTAGGAAACTTCCACATTACCTACACCATGTTGACTCACGCCTAGAGACAGGGCGTTCATATTCACAGGGACTGCACATTAGTGTGCTCTGCAGAAACGATTAGCATTTCAGTCACCTCGGTTCAACATGTGTCTGTTGCCTGTTACGCACAGGGTCCGCCATGGGATCTGATAGCGTTCCGTGCGTGATGGCATCGACGCGAGTGGCATCCTGCGGTATAGCCGTCCATGCTGCATTCACCTGGTTCCAAAGTTCATTGCTTATCGTTGGCATTGGGTCACAGCGCTGCACCCGTCGTTTCACCATGTGCCACACATTTTTTACTGGCGACAACACTTGGCCAGAGCCAAAGGCTGACGTCCTGTGACATCAAGAAGGCACGTGTTCGTGCAGCAATATGTGGTCGTGCATTGTCGTCCTGAAATATGGCGTCTTGGGTGTCGTGCAGAAAGGATGAGCCGCAGGATGTTATTCACCTAGCCCACACTGGTCACAGTGCCCTGGACACTGTGGCGTTTCATTTGGGCCGGCTCGATGGTGATGGTTGACCCAGTTTGGTTGACATGGAACCGCGCGTCGATCGCGACGACTCTGATATGTAACTATTAAAAAGAAACTCCTCGTTTGGTTGATTAGTTTCAGACACTATCTCCCTTAGACTGATACCAGCGTATCGATGGAGCAGCACGCCGGAATGGGTAAGCAGCCCTTGTTTAAAATTGAAGCACTGGTGTTCGAAGTCTGTCGGTCTTCTTTACTTCGACCCCACAGCGACTGCACCACTCGGTATCTCAACAACTCTCTTGATCTAAAACAATTATTCAAATATGCTTCGCGTGTTCACGACAGGGTGAGAAGCTCACGCGATCTTGATAACTGTAGGTCTTATGCCCGGTTTGCGAATGAGTGTTCAAACGCGGGTAATAGGATATCTTGAATCATAAAGTCCATCATTCAAACCGATGCCAATCATAGTTTTGTGAGGATGTTGATTTATTAATTAATATAGCATCGTCAAGGCGTGGCTACGGTGTTAATTCAACAACTAATACGACGTAATTCCAGAGATAAAATACTCTTCTGACAACGTACAGAAAGCGTCGTATTTCGGTGTAAACTTGCTGTTCACTGTTTATAAAATCACTAAATCACCATTAACTTCTGCGTTCTCTCAAGAATAGTTAATTTCACAATTACACAGTAAATTTCCATTAAATGACGTAGCCGACACTAAGCATTAAAGTTATATTGGAGTTTATTGAACTTCGTAATTATTTAAACCTGCACTGAAAACATACCGATCTGTCATTCAGGGTCTTGAATCTATTTGCATCAGCGATTCTGACGTTGACTACAGCTACCGACAACACTGCGTAACTGTAAGTTCTTCGTGATCGCGCGTAGCTTTTCCTACTCAAGGGTAATAATAGAGTTTATGTCGGTGATTGGTATATTGTTGTGTCCTTTGATGTTCGTGACAATCACAAATCACGAAAGTTAAGTTCCATCGCTAATCAGGTATCACACGATTTACTTTTCTTTCACATATAACAACTGCTCCGTTCTCAGGCTAAACCGTAAATGTTATTTTACTTCAGTTCGAAATTCTGACCAGTACGTCAAGTCGACACTGGAAAACTTTTAAAATTTCAGATGGGTTTGAAACAATCTAGTAGCGTTCAGTAGGCTTACTACTATTGCGACGTCTACAAGAGAGACTGGATTAAGATCTCCATTGCAGTGTTACGTTGTAGTCGCAGCGAATCTTCAGCTCGATGCGGCTACAGCTCTCTTCTTGGGTAAATGTTATCTCTGATCAGGCCTTGAGTTGACGCTGTATGCCTTGTGCGAATGCAGTCACTGTGATGCTGCTGCCCTTGTCTGCGGCGAACCAAAATGCGTCCATTATTTCCGAACAAAGAGAACTTGGATCCGTCGGAAAACGCTACGTGATGCCATTCCTGTCCGCAGCGATATCGTTCCATACGCCACTGCCGTCCAGTATGTTTCTGCACATTCGTCAAAGGTAGGCAGGAAAGTGGACGACCAGCATGTAACCCGTGCCGTAATAAACAGCGACGGACTGTCTCTCCTGACAGTGTACGATGTGTTGCACTGTTCCAGCGTTCCACCAGAGCCCAGGAAGGCGCAGATCTGTCGTGGACTGCCATTCAGATGAGATGTCGATCTTCTCGGGAGGGGGGTGGTGCGACCTGACCCTTATCGTCGTGTTCAACGGGGACTTCCATGAACCATTTTGCACACACTCGTTGCACCGCCGAAGCACTTCGTCCCACACGTGCAGCAATTTGGCTGCATCACGGTAGGGTTCGCGCATACGTCTGTGAAACATCCTGCACGTCTGCTCAAGTCACAATGAACCATTACTTTGGTGTCTGCGCCGCGATATCGATGTTGACCTCGAACACGTAACCTCTCATTTTTCAAATGCTAACCATTTCTGCAGAACATTCTAACGTACATGTTCTGTGAGTATGAACGTCCTATCTCTAGCCGTTCCACGTGTTCTGGTTTTTCTGAACATGATTGTAGAATCACGAAATTTGGCAAGAAGCAAGTTTTCACAGAACAAGAAAGGGAAAATTCTGAAAACTGTTTGTTTGAAATTATATAAAATGAAAAAAATTGTCTTTTTTTATCCGTCTGTCTCCTTGTCTGTCCGTCTATTAACATCCCCTTTGCCTCGAACAATCTGGTGTATCAAGTTAAAATTTATGTCTAATACTAACGTGTATGGTCCCTTGCACGTGTAAAATTTGAAGCTTTTAAGTTAATTAAGATAAAAGAACGGCCATTTATGACACACATTTTGATACTCTAAAACTAACTTATCAAAACCTGTAGCGCACTTCCCGTAGACCTAGAATCAGGAAATTTAGTAAGAAAATAGGTTTGGCAGTATAAATAAAAAAATTCGAAATTGCTAATTTGTAATTATATCATAGGATAAATATTTCTTTTTTCATTTGTTATCCGACTTCAGACTTGAAATTAAAACATTCTCGAAACTGTTGGCATCCCTGGGACCGATGTCTTGCCCGTATCAATGTCGACAACAGGCAAAAATCGTCAATATCGACGATTCTCGGAACGAATGAACCGTGTAAGCTTTTACGCAACCCTCTATGCTAGAGTCGAACTAGAACTGGCCAATTTTTTTATTATCAATTTATAATATTTCTTAAATTCATACATAAGCTCTTACGGAGAGATGAAGATGTGAATTGCCATGAAAATCTACAGGCTTTCCCCCACGCTCTTAAGAAAATTAACAATCACTTTACAAATGTGGGGTTTCCCCCCAAGCTCTTAAGATGATTAACAGTCACAATATAAAGGCGAATATCTATAATAAACAAAACAGAAGAAGCTGGCTGAGGGAGGTGGCATCCGATATTCATCAATGTCTTCAAAAAAATAGTATCTTTCACAGTCGCAAACAAGATGTGGGTTACATCAGCTTCTTGGTCATAGTGACACTCACATGCAGGAGAACGGTAAATGTTTATTATCTGTAGATATAGAGGAAAAGAAGAATGTTTGAAGCGGAGTCGATTGATGGTGGAAATCGTTGATATGTCCCAGTGACTCGTTGTGAACCACGGCCTTTTACGAATGTGAGGTTGTAGCGCTGCATGACATCCACCTTTCGTTTGTTGTGACGCAATCGAAATCCCTTGAATTTTATAATATACAATACATACGGTATCTTCAACTATACATTTAGGGTAACAATTATTGAACTACATGAAATAAAATCGTCATGACTTCTGAACGGTTTGCGTTAGTACGTTCAAAATATACGACTAGTCTTGAGGCATGATGGGAATTATATGGTTTGGTTTAGCGACGCTTCAGTCTGGAACCGCGCGACCGCTACGGTCGCAAGTTCGAATCCTGCCTTGGGCATGGATGTGTGTGGTGTACTTAGGTTAGTTAGGTTGACGTAGTTCTAAGTTCTAGGGGACTGATGACCTCAGATGTTAAGTCCCATAGTGCTCAGAGCCATTTGAACCATTTTTGTTTAGCGACGAAGCCCACTTTCATTTCGGTGGGTTCGTCAATAACCAAAATTGGAGCATTTGGGGGACTGAGAATCGGCATTTCGCGATGGAGAAGTCTCTTCACCCTCAACGGGCGACAGTGTGGTGTGCAATGCCCAGTCACAGAGTAATCGATGCGATATTCCTTGATGGCACGGTGACTACCGAATGGTACTTGAAGGTAGTGGAAGATGATTGCTTCCCCATTAACGAAAGGGACCCTGATTTCGACAAAATGTGGTTCATGCAAGACGGAGCTCAACCCCATCGAAGCAGGAGAGTGTTTGATGTCCTGGAGGAGCACTTTGTCCCCACCGTCTTCTGACCCAGGGGTACCCAGAGGGCACTGTCAAGGACCTCCATTGGTCGCCATGTTCTCCGGATCTGAACAAATGCGACTCTATTTGTGGGGCTATACTAAAGACGAGATGTTCAGCAATAGCCCCAAAGCCATTGCTGAGCTGAGAACAGCCATTCGGGAGGTTATCAACAGCATCGATGTTCCGACACTTCAGTGGGTCATGCAAAATTTCGCTATTCGTCTGCGCCACATCATCGCCAATGACGGTAGGCATATCGAACATGTCATAACCTAAATCCGAATATCTTTAAAGACGTTTACATGTTGAATAAAATGTGTGCACGACGTAGTTTGTAACTAATTTATGTTTTCTTGACATAGTTCAATAATTGTCACCCTGGGCATGGCAGTACAATACGATACTGCACAAGCCTGACCACACCACTGGAAAAACATGAGGAAAGATCAGTGAATCATATAGAATATTCTGATTTTTTTGTAATTACAGTGATAAGGACCGTAAGTGAATGTGAAGTATTATAACACTTACACGTTTAATTTCTGCAACTTTTGTATTATTAGTGATAGGAAACATTGGAGGTGAATGTGTCAAAATGTCACCGAGCGAGGTGGCTCAGTGGTTAGCACAGTGGACTCGCATTCGGGAGGACGACGGTTCAATCCCGCGTCCGGCCATCCTGATTTACGTTTTCCGTAATTTCCCTAAATCGTTCCAGGCAAATGCCGGGATGGTTCCTTCGAAAGGGCACGGCCGACTTCCTTTCTCGTCTTTCCCTAGTCCAATGAGGCCGATGTCCTCGCTGTTTGGTCTCTTCCCCCAAAAACAACCCCTCAAAATGTCGACGTGTCTTACTGCTTCATATACTGAGGCCACCCTTTATTGACGAAGAAAGTGTTCGTTGCACAGTAACGGAAGAAGATCATTGTTTAACCTCCCGTCGTCAACGCGGTTATTTATCAACACGATGGGCAAACTTGTATTTTGAAAGAACGGGAAGGAAATCGGCCGCGTCCACTTCAAAGGAATCATTGCGACACTTGCATCAAGTAGTTCGCAGGAACCACTGGAAAGGTAAACTTGGAAGGCGGGAGGGGGACTTGAACCGTAGATCTCTTGAATCTGAGTGCGGTCTCTTACCGGTGCGCCACCTCGCCTCGTTTCACTTCACAAGAGCTTTTATTAGAAGTAAGATGTAGTGTTCACTCTAGAAGTCACTGTAGACGGCTCTTTAAATGTTGTGCGGAGCTAATATCTGGACACGGAGACTTACGAACGCCACAGATTTGCGGACACGCAGAAATTAAACGTGTAAGTGTTATAATACCACACGACCAAGCTGGTGTTCATAAACTGCCGGCGTACTCTGCTGTCCGCGTTCCTCCGGCATTCAAAAAAATGGTTCAAATGGCTGTGAGCACTAAGGGACTTAACTGCTGTGGCCATCAGTCCCCTAGAACTTAGAACTACTTAAACCTAACTAACCCAAGGACATCACGAACATCCATGCCAGAGGCAGGATTCGAACTTGGGACCGTAGCGGTCACGCGGTTCCAGACTGTAGCGCCTAGAACCGCACGGCCACTCCGGCCGGCTCCGGCATTCCTATAAAGAGTTGGGCATACTGATAACAGCATCACGGTACGTATATTATACTTCGCAATGAAGTTTGTCAACCATGATGCACAGCTGGAAAGCGACAATGACGCTCACTCACGAATATAATAAAGGAGAAATACACTATTCATTGCTCCATCTCAGTGTGACGCAGGAAGTAGTGAAGTATTCAGCCATGGGATTCCGCAGAAATTTTTCCAATGGCGGGCAAGATTCAAAAACTGCCAGTACTTTATTTTACAGCAACCCATTCGGCAGGTTTTAAAAACGAGACGGGGCCCAAAAACTAAGCTAGGCAAGGAGCACACAAATCTCGTTATTTTGAAATGATTGATAGTGTTACACTTAGTATCCGTATTTTTAAGGAAGATTACTTTGATACCTGTACGGTAAACATATTTTAATAGTATATATTATTTGTTATGTTATTAATGTAAATATGGATGATAGCTTTTTCATTCAAGGATCAAGAATTGTAACTTCACATGGCTAAATCCGGGATACACAGCGATTTACGAAATAAACGTTGCAAATGTTAACAATAAACATTTATTTATGCCCCATAATGTTAGGCAGAAACTGAAAATTAAAGATCTGAACTAGAAATATAGTAAACTGAGAACTGTTGGATATATCGAAGTGGAGAAACAGAGATAAAAATTTATAAAAAAATATTATTCAACTTCATACCGTCTACATGTTTGCTTACAGAAATTCTCATCTGATCACTTAACGGGTATAGCATTACTTTCATGATTCCTATGTTTTTGTTTTCCGTTTACTGTATGCGTACTAGGTAAACGGCCGTGTCGCGGTGGATACACCAGCTCCCGCGAGATCACCGAAGTTAAGCACCATCGGGCGTGGTTGGCATTTGGATGGGTGACCATCCGGGTCGCCATGCGCTGTTAAAACTACCGGGGTGCACTCAGCTCCGAAAGGGGTACTGAGGAGCTACTTGACCGAATGGAAGCGGCTCCATGGCACGAAAACTGACAACGGCCGGGACAGCCGTCTGCTGACGCCACGCGCCTCAGTAACCGCTTCCGATGACGTCAGTCGTCTGACGATGACACGGCGGTCGGCCGGTACCACTGGACCCCCGAGGCCTACTCGGAAGGAGTATGCTTACTAGCGTCCACGGTCCTGCAGTATTTTCAGTATTAATCGGCGGAACTAAAGTTGAACACAACGAGTTTTGGCAGCTACTTCTTTTAGCTCTTTAGACAAATTGCAGCCGAACGCCAGTGCACTGTTAGATGAATGTGGGAAATCTCCCAAAACTGCTCTGGAATTTTCTGGTAGAGTCGACTTTTAAGAACCTGGGACTGGACGTAAGCAGCTTCCGTCTCTCCAGTTTGTCACATTATTGTGCAACCAACTCGGTTGAACAGCACAATTCGCAGTTCTATGACTGCATGTTCGCGCTGATTTACTCTCCCATTGTGCTGAGAATTTCCTCACTCTTTTCTCTTTCTCTTCTGATGGAAAAATGGTATTTTCTTTCCTGTGCTCCCGCAGATATGCCTACCATGTTTCTTGGTCTCCAACCGAGGTCATATTTTTGTAGTTACTTTAAACTCTTGACTGTTTACTGAAACGTTAAGTTTTATTTATTTAGTTACAAAGGGATTATAGACATTAATTGCCAGTGTGCATTGATTTGAGTCAATGGAGAAAGTTGAAAAGTTGTGCCAGAATGCGATACAAACCAGGGTTTCCTGCTTACTAGGCAGGTGCTCTTACTACTATGTCATCAGAACACAATGATCATCATAAGTGCAAGGACTATCCTATTATGCCCCCGTCAGACCCAAATTCTCAACTTATCCATGCTGTAACATATCGATTAGAAATAGTTTTATATTACGTAAGTGTGTATCCGCAATTATGAAGTGTATATTCTTTGTTATTTAAAGTCATTGATTTGTGACAAGGAAATTAGAGTTTTGTAATATATGTATGGAAAAAGCAAAATGATTTGTTAAAATAATAAATAATTATAATACGTGTATGTTTATAAGACAGAAACCAGATGGCAGTTATAAGAGTCGAGGGGCATGAAAGGGAAGCAGTGGTTGGGAAGGGAGTGAGACAGCGTTGTAGCCTCTCCCCGATGTTATTCAATCTGTATATTGAGCAAGCAGTAAAGGAAACAACAGAAAAATTTGGAGTAGGAATTAAAATCCAGGGAGAAGAAATAAAAACTTTGAGGTTCGCCGATGACATTGTAATTCTGTCAGAGACAGCAAAGGACTTGGAAGAGCAGTTGAACGGAATGGACAGTGTCTTGAAAGGAGGATATAAGATGAACATCAACAAAAGCAAAACGAGGATAATGGAATGTAGTCGAATTAAGTCGGGTGATGCTGAGGGAATTAGATTAGGAAATGAGACACTTAAAGTAGTAAATGAGTTTTTCTATTTGGGGAGCGAAATAACTGATGATGGTCGAAGTAGAGAGGATATAAAATGTAGACTGGCAATGGCAAGGAAAGCGTTTCTGAAGAAGAGAAATTTGTTAACATCGAGTATAGATTTAAGTGTCAGGAAGTCGTTAATGGAGTGTAGCCACATATGGAAGTGAAACATGGACGATAAACAGTTTGGACAAGAAGAGAATAGAAGCTTTCGAAATGTGGTGCTACAGAAGAATGTTAAAGATTAGGTGAGTAGATCACGTAACTAATGAGGAGGTATTGAATAGGATTGGGAAGAAGAGGAGTTTGTGGCACAACTTGACTAGAAGAAGGGACCGGTTGGTAGGACATGTCCTGAGGCATCAAGGGATCACCAATTTAGTATTGGAGGACAGCGTGGAGGGTAAAAAACGCAGAGGGAGACCAAGGTCTGAATACACTAAACAGATTCAAAAGGATGCAGGTTGCAGTAGGTACTGGGAGATGAAGGAGCTTGCACAGGATAGATTAACATGGAGAGCTGCATCAAACCAGTCTCAGGACTGAAGACCACAACAACAACAAACATGTTTATAAGAAAGACAATATGTATTGAGAGCTGGTTCATGCTTAGGGCACTCGCATTTGTAATATATAAAAGACGTAGGGGGTCTTTCCGCAACGGAAGTGGCATGGCGCGATGTAAAAGGTGGTTTTGGCGGTCGAACTGGGCGGTTCCTTTCTGTGAACGGTACGCAGTATGTGGCTAGCCGTAGCACGGTACAAAATGGTTCAAATGGCTCTGAGCAGTATGGGACTTAACTGCTGAGGTCATCAGTCCCCTAGAACTTAGAACTACTTAAACCTAAGTAACCTAAGGACATCACACACATCCATGCCCGAGGCAGGATTCGAACCTGCGACCGTAGCGGTCGCTCGGCTCCAGACTGTAGCGCCCAGAACCGCACGGCCACTCCGGCCGGCAGCACGGTACACTTCGATGGTGCCAAGAGAGGCAATTGGAAGCTACTTTGCAAAGTATTTTTGTCTCGGATGTGGATCTGGCTATTATTTGGTATCCTCGGCAAAAAGGAATGGCTCTAATACGTTGAAAATCCGACGCAAAGAACAATTTTTAGAGAGCATTCGAACATCAAGAGCCGTGAGTACAGTTAGCCGCCATGTCGCTTGTCACCAAAACTTCATACATATATGGGCATTGGACCAGTTAATGTGTGTGTGTGTGAGTCGTTTTAACAATAATCCAGACGCTATAAATCTGTGTCCGGAATCATATCTTCTATCCTCATCACGAACCTATGCAGGGTCCTCTCCTTAGTGCTACTAAAACCGAGCATCTTGTTTTAAATTAACAGCTCTTGCATTCAAGTGTTTCAAAATGTTTTTTTGTTTGTCAAATGTAAATGGAGGAGCGAAAGTTAAAGTTAAAACCACAAAAGTGAAGTTAGATAGGATTTTGCTAAAGTACGTTCAGTTTGTTGCAAAGCATAGTTTTTCAGGAACACAGTGTCAGATTTTGTAAATGTTATTGCCTAAAATATCTGCTTCACAGGCGATAAAAAGACAAATAAGTTAAGCTTATTTTAAAAATAGTGTGGTTTTCATTTCTATCATGAATGGTTCCTTTTTCGAAGTTAATTAACCTGAGCGTTGAATTTTTTGTCTTGCAAAGTAAATTATGAACTACTCCAAGTGAAGTGAAGGATTAGCTTTGTTTGAATTAGTCTTTTTTACTGAAATAACCATAGAGTTTGACTAGTGACACTATACTAGTTTATGGGTCCCCATTATATTCTCCACATATTAGAAAGATAATTGGACTATTAATGCCACTAAGGAAAACTGATATATGTAGAAGAGTATAAACAGTGTATTTATGATATTATTTATCTTTATTTGTGTTTTTACATGTAAGATAAGATAGAAGCCCCTCATGTCCAAGTTTAGTTCTGGACATCTTGCAGAAACATTTCAGAAACAGTTTCATATCAGCGCACACTTCGCTGCAGAGTGAAAATCTCATTCTGGATTTCAGTATTGGTTTAAGAAATTACCTTGAGTGTAGCTGTTATTAGTAGGAGCTTGGTACAAATGTGTGTGCATTATTGGTAACTGCTGCTACACACAGCTCAGAGTGCCCTGTGTCAGTTTGTATCCTGTGCGCTATTCAAAGGAAAATATCAACCAAAGTAACTTCAACAACCAATATTCAATTTTCTTAAACATATATATCCAAATTAATGTGCCTAATTGGGCTGGCGAAGGTTTAGTTTTCATCCGCACATGATTTTTACCACTTTCATTAACTACCAAGGTCAAAGTCCGTTTAGTTTTACTGTTGATTTCACCGTATTGAAAATTTACAGTCCGATACCTTTACCCATTAGACACACGCGCAGTCAAAATTCAAAATCCTCTCAGAGGGCAACATTATTGTTTCACGATACGCTTGTGCATCATGCGTGGAAAGTTAAGTGCTATAACGCACTTATTACTTGCGACATTTCGGAAATTCCCGTGAGAGTTCGAACCTGGAGTGAATCCCCACTGAAGAGATCATTGGCCTTCCTCGCCTTAAATATACATTTGTGGTGCCTATTCTTTCAGAAATTCGGACATTTTCGAAAGAACAGATACCATTTTGATCCAGCAGCCACTATGAAATTCCAGACATTGTCCGTGAGTAAGCATTGATTTAAATCAATGGGGAAAGTCGAAAATTTGTGCTGAGCCGGGATTAGAACCCGGAAAGTCCGTGCATTTGCAATGACCAAAGCTTCCGTATGGCTCAGTGGTCAGAACATCTGCCTAATCACCAGGAGACTCGACTCGGATTCGAATCACCGTCAGGCACATATTTTCAACTTTCCCTACCGATTCAAATCAACCCCCAATCACAGACAATGTCTATAATTCCTTTGTGTCTTAATTCATAGTGGCTACTGGATCGAAATGGCATCTGTTCTTTCGGACAAAGATCGGTTTGATGGAGCCCTCCATGCTACTCTATCCTGTACGAGCCTCATCTCCGAGTAACTACTGCATCCTTTTGGATGTGCTTAGTGTATTCATCTCTTGGTCTCCCTTACGATTTTTACTCTCCACGCTGCCCTCCAGTACTAAATTGGTGATCCCTTGATGCCTCAGAACGTGTCCTACCAACCCATCCCTTCTTCTGGTAAGATTGTGACACGAATTCCTCTTCTCCGCAATTCTATTCAGTACCTTCTCATTAGTTACGTGATCTACCCATCTAATATTCAGCATTCTTCTCTAGTACCACATTTTAAAAGCTTCTATTCTCTTCTTGTCTAAACTGTTTATCGTCCGTGTTTCACTTCCATACATGGCTACGCTCCATACAAATGCTTTCAAAAAGGACTTCCTGACACTTAAATCTATACTCGATTTTAACAAATTTCTCTTCTTTAGAAACGCCTTTCTATACCATTGCCAGTCTACGTTTAAATCTTCTCTGCTTCGACCGTCATCAGTTATTTTGCTGCCCAAATAGCAAAACTTATCTATTATTTTAAGTGTATCGTTTACTAAAGCAATTCCCTCAGTATTACCTGATTTAATTCCACTATATACCATTATTCTAGTTTTGCTTTTGTTGATGATCATGTTATAACCTCCTTTTAAGATGTTGTCCGCTCCGTTCAACTGTTTTTCCAAGTCCTTTGCTGTCTCTGACAGAATTACAATGTAATCGGCATACCTCAAGGTTTTTATTTCTTCTCCCCGGACTGTAATTCCTACTCCATATTTTCCTTTTGTTTCCTTTATTACTTGATCAATATACAGATTGAATAACATCGGCGATAGGCTTAAACCCTGTCTCACTCCTTTCTCAACCACTGCCTCCACTTCGTGCCCCTCGACTCTTATAACTGCCATTTGGTTTCTGTACAAATTGTAAATAGCCTTTCGCTGCCTTTATTTTATCCAAAGCTTTCGCTGAGTCTATAAATGTATGAAAAAAATGCTATAAACGTAAGTTTGTCTTTCCTTAACCTATGTTCTAAGATAATTCGTAGGGTCACAACTGCCATGCGTGTTGCTACATTTCTCCTGAATCCAAACTGATCTTCCCCAAGGTTGGCTTCTCCCAGTTTTTATATTCGTCTGCAAAGAATTATTTTGGTGTTTAGCTACCGTGACTTATTAAACTGATAGTTCGGTAATTTTCACACCTGTCACCACCTTCTTTCTTTTGGATTGGAAATATCATATTCTTCTTGAAGTCTGAGAGCATTTCGCCTATGTCATACATCTTGCTCACCAGATGCAAGAGTTTTGTCATTGGCCGCACGGGGTAGCCACGCGGTATAGGGCATCTTGCCACGGTTCGGGCGGCTGCACCCGTCGGAGGTTCGAGTTTTCTCATGAGTTGCTCTGCCGAGGCTACCAGAAGTTCTAACGGAATGTTGTCTACTCTCGGAGCCTTGTTTCGACTTAGGTGTTTCAGTTCTCTGTCAAATTCTTCACACAGTATCATATCTCTCATCTCATCTTCATCTACATCCTCTTCCGTTTACATAATATTGCCCTCAAGTACATCGCCTTCCTTCTTGGCTTAGGACTGGTTTTCCATCTGAGCTCTTGATATTCATACAGGTGTTTCTCTTTTCTCTAAACGTTTCTTTAATTTTCCGGTAGGCTGCATCTATCTTAGCTCTTGCGATATACCCCTCTACAACCTTATATTTGTCCTCGAGCAATTCCTGCTTAGTCATTTTGCACTTCCTGTGGATCTCATTTTTTGAGGCGTTTGTTTTCCGTATACATATATACCTAAATTCCACGTAGATATATGCATACATTCCACACACATATAATTAAGGCGAGGCGGCACTACATTAGTATTGTGTAGAGAAGTTCAGAATTTGGGACTGATTGATGGCGTGCTAGGGTAGTCCGTGAAGTTGCAATGACCGATGTGTCCAGATGGCTTAGTGGTCAGAGCATCTGCCTTGTAAGCAGGAGAGCTGGGTTCGAATCCGCGACAACCACATAATTTCAACTTTTCCCATTGATTTAAATCAATGTCCACTCACAGCCAATTCCTTTGTGTCTTAATTCATAGTGGCTGCTGGATTAAAACTGTGTCCTTTCATGTGCGAAAGAACAGACACCACATATATATTTATGTATTCAGTCTTACAAGGGCGTTCAACAAGTAATGCAAAATATTTTTTTCCTATAAGCAGGTTGGTCTTATTCAGGGTTCCAATACCCCTTATTATTCCCCACACTTTTAGCTTCAAAACCCCATTTGTCAACGTAATCTCCGTCAAATGTGTCGGCCTTACACCACCTTACTTGGAGGGCCTGCGTGCCAGCCAGCATGATACAAGTCTACTGATAGACATCGGAGCCAACGTCTTGCTGTATCAGTAACCTCCCCATCATCCACGAATTGCTTCTTGCCGAGTGCATCTTTCATTGGACCAAACAGATGGAAGTCACAAGGTGTGGGAACCGGGCTGTAGAGTGGATGAGGAAGAACAGTAGAAAGAAGTTTTGTGAGCTACACTTGCGTGCGAGGACTTGTGTGAGGCCTTTTGGTTGTCATGTAGAAGAAGTTCGTTTGCACTTTGATGGCGACGAACGCATTTCAAGACTGATGGCCGTGCACGGCCGACCGGCACCCGGGAAATCGAACAGGTTTGACGGCCTCGTTGCTATGATGACAAACGCCTCGCTCAACGAGACACCGTGCTTTTGTTCACTGTCAAGTTTCCATAGATTTTCTGATAGCGCCTATGAATATCTGCTGTTCTCTGGGTCGGCCGGCGTGGCCGAGCGGTTCTAGGCGCTTCAGTCTGGAACCGCGCGACCGCTATAGTCACGGGTTCGAATCCTGCCTCGGGCATGGATGTGTGTGATGTCCTTAGATTAGTTAGGTTTAAGTAGTTCTAAGTTCTAGGGAACTGATGACCTCAGATGTTAAGTCCGATGGTGCTCAGAGCCATTTTTTTGCTATTCTCTGGTCTTCCGCCACAAAAAAAAAAAAAAAAAAAAAAAATCATTGACCGGTCTCTACTTGGAATGCACCACCGTTACAGGCGCCATTTTGAAGGCTATGTATAGCACCGCTGTCTATCGCAACTGCATGAAACTTTGAAGCGGAAGCGGAAATATTCCACGATGTCCCACAAAAAATTCCGCATTTTTTCAACCGGAATTGGTCGAGAAAAAAAGGATTACAGTACTTACTGAACGCTTCTCCTATTTTTGAATCGACACGACTTTCTTCAGAACTGCTTTGAGTATACTGTGAGCTTAACAACCAGTTCCTAAAATAGGTCTGTCGAAATTATTTTGAACTTTTCTGACAACATTTTCATTCTCATCTCTTGACACCACCAAAATTAGTGGCATCACTGTATAACAAACTAACTGTTCTTCAAGTTTGTATTTTTCCACACAACACTGCAAAGGATACTGAGTTAAAATTTGAGCAGATTCACATTACCCTCCATCGAAATTTAAAATTTTAACTTGAATTCCCTCCTTCAGACTGAAAAATGTTGCAAGTGAAATAATTTTTACTTTACTTCTGTGTCATCGTTAATGTTCCTTAAATAATGTTTTCCAAATAACGCCACACATTAAGTGACGAAATAATGTTAACAAAAATTGCCTCTGTTTTGGTTCTAGTTGATGAAAATTTCGAGACATACCACCTTTTAACCAGTTTAGAACCGAGTTCATGTATAGCCCTGTGCTACGAAAATGCAGCCTCTTTAGCAGCACTCACCATTTCGTAACTCCCGTCCTTAGCTTTTACAAAACCTCATATGTTTGTTGAAGTAAAATCACTGTTAGCATTCCCATGTTAACCTGTTTTCGCAGGTCATTAATACTACCCTTTCCTTTACGTCGAACAGAAAACTCTCTAGTACATAGTGTGCAACAAATATGCTCATTATTCTTGTCATTATGCAGTGTTGCAGGTTAAATTAACCACATCGTGGCTAAATGGCTTGGTGCAAATGGCTCTGAGCACTATGGGACTCAACTGCTGAGGTCATTAGTCCCCTAGAACTTAGAACTAGTTAAACCTAACTAACCTAAGGACATCACAAACATCCATGCCCGAGGCAGGATTCGAACCTGCGACCGTCGCGGTCTTGCGGTTCCAGACTGCAGCGCCTTTAACCGCACGGCCACTTCGGCCGGCCGTGGCTAAATGATCAGGCAAAAAACGAATAGAGAGAAAATGATCAGAAATGTGTAGAGGAGTTACTTAAAACACGAAAACAAAATAATCTTTTTGCTCTTGAGATAAAAAAACCCAGGAAATTTTTATTTTCATGTTTTTCAGGAAACTAATAAAGAAGTACGACATAAATGCAAATGAAATTTTTTTGATGATTCATAAGACATAAATATATGGACCTCAGGTCTCACTTATCGTGAAAATGCACTAGTCTTCGTTTTGTGTTTTCTTACCCTTTTCTTCACTAAGAACATTTTATTTAGCAATATACATATTTTATTTGAAATAGAAAACTGTATTTGTTAATAGATTTCTTAATGTTAATATTTTAGAATTATATGATTTCCAATACAAGTTTTCGTTGGTGCTCTAAAACAACGTCGTAACTGCAAGAAAATAGTAATCATACAATAATTTCTGCCCAGTAATAATTTGCTACTGCCAGTAAAAAAAAAAAATTTGCGGTAAGTTTCATGATAAGCTTCAAGACAGTTATTTTTCACAGGAGACAGATACAGTCCACATTTGACGCACATGTCTCTTACATTGGAATTCCAGCCATGTTTTCCTCATATTAAGGTATTCTTGCTTCAACAGATTTTAGTATTTAGTCAGCATTGTAAAACCTAGCTTCTGAAACCGGTTGCACCACAGCTCTTCTCGGCTTTTTGTTCACAATTTCTACATCATCTACGTTTTCATTAACTAGACAAGGACGTCCTCTTCTGCTTGTTACTGGTACGCACCCTGACGTTGTTATTGTTTACCAGTCAGTTTCGTCAAGCTCAGCAGGACGATCTTCAGTCACAAACGAGAATTCGTCATCTTCCCAATTGTATAATTCCACGCTGCAGTTATTACGAAGAGGTTCTAATTGCCCATCAGTTAATATTTCATCGTATTCTGTGTTGTGTAGAGATAACGGTTATTTCAGCTTTCCATTATCGTAGACCAAATTGAAATTAGCAAATATGCATTATGACATGAGGTCCATCTACTAGGACATTCAGAAAATGGGTTATTTCATAGTAACGAACAAAATTTATACAAGTCTGGATTAATTTTCAACATCTAGAATAGTTGGCGAACTTCACGTAAAAACACAGGTTCTCATTCTAATACTTAGGCACAATAATTATTTACATACCTTTGCAATTTCTATGAAAGGAGTATCCTGGGGCACTTTTGCATGTGGCACCCGAATAGGATAATAATATTAAGTGTAACGTTCTTTTCTTGAAAAATAAACTTTTTTAAGTGTACATTAGTTGAATGTCTGAAGCGTGGAATGAGTACTGAACTCGAATTGTCGTGTTGCGTGTTGTAAGTGCAAGTGGTGTGCTCAGTCTGTGTTATTGTTAGCAAAACTTTACACGAATTGACTGGGCAGTGCAACTCCCAATACCAATAAAGAAATACAGTCACTGCAAATACATTCAGCACCTTAGTCACTGAATCCTATGGCCCTGTTCAGAACTAATAACTTTGGTCCTTGTGCACTAGAAAATAAATTAAATTTTCTTACCTCAAAAGCAGCAACGGTGAAATGTGATATGTTCTGGTCTCCCACAAAAAATATGAATTCTGTGGTTCAAATGGCTCTGAGCACTATGGGACTTACAACATCTATGGTCGTCAGTCCCCTAGAACTTAGAACTACTTAAACCTAACTTACCTAAGGACAGCACACAACACCCAGTCATCACGAGGCAGAGAAAATCCCTAAACCCTCCGGGAATCGAACCCGGGCGTGGGAAGCGAGAACGCTACCGCACGACCACAAGCTGCGGACTATGAACGCTAGCTACAGGCTCAGCAATGTGCAATGCTGGCCACAATATTTGAAATACACATGAAATTAATTTGGCTAATAAACGAGAACATTTAAGAAAATCCAACTTCTTTAAAAAATATGACCTGGACGGGGAGGTGGTAATGGTTATAGTGAATTACTAACCCTCATTTTTTTTAGCAAAATTATATTGCAAGTTAAGTTTAGCTTTTCAAAAATATTTCACAATTGAAGTTACATTACCCACAATTGATTCACAAACAATGAGATTTAAACAGCAAGTATTATCTACCTTCACTAATCCAACATAAATGTGAATCATCAAATTATATATAGGTCTGTTAGCATATCTTAGAAACATTACAAAGTGAAATATCTAACTAGCCTTTCTATCAAAACGGTTTACGTACGTTCCGTACGTTACTCAACAATTAAAAATTATGAGCCAGTTCATCTATACTAACGCGCTGGAAGAAAGAGAAATCATAATTATTTAACATCTTCACATTGGTTGCATGAAGACTTCTACTTCCATGTTCAACAGTATTGACATACGTTCATTCATCCAGCATTTGGTGGCTTCACACAGCACACCACAAAAACTGCCTGCTGCATCGTCTTTCCCTCACAGACAGCTACCTACAACTGAACGCCAAGCACTCTCTTACTCCAACACTAGCAGTATCTCCGGGTCTGCGATATAAAACCTATCAAAGACATACATCGATTATAAAATCATATTCGGGTGCCACATACAAATGTGCCCCAGTATACTCTATTCAGGAGAAGTAACCATTTCTGCCTACTACTTAGACACAATAATTATTTACAAATGTTTCGATTTCCAGAAGTAAGAATTTCCTGCGTACGAACAGCTGTAAATTCACAAAAGAATTGTTCCATATAACGTGCTGCGCCCTGGTTTTAAAACTGTAATCTAGAGGGTCCACTCTCACGGAACGTCGACCCCGAAGCGAAAAAATACGCCTGTTTACGGAGAAAAAAATAATGAACGAAGATCCCCATGCGTGGACCGAGGGAACGAAGAGGTTATACACCTTGCCTCTGTTGTGTTGGCAGATCACTAATAGCAAGTGAAAAGTGGTCATTGAAATTGTAGCTACAGTCCCCATTGACGTCATTGTTTCCTCCAAAGTCAGCTGAGAGAATGTTTAAAAACGCGATATCGAACATAAGGGTTAAAATTAAAAAAAAAAAAGAAATCCTCACCAGGCATAAAATCGTCAATCCCCAGACATTCTTGCAACCCTGGACGCTACCTCGGACAGCAGGAAGAAGCCAGGACTTTCCATCTGTTCTCAGATGTATGGTAAACCTACCCAATGATTAAGTATAAATGTGCACATCTAAATGTCCGTGGTCTAGAAAGTCTACTGCGATAGCTCCGACGTGTTAAACTGAACGTAGAATTAGCAAGCCATGATGGGCCTTCTTAGTCCACAGAAAACTAACGGAGCGCTCTTGGGATTCCGCTGTTCAGCAGCCTTGAGGGAATTGGGTACGCGTGACGGGCCCGCTCACTGCTGCCATGTATATGTTGAGCTGTGAATCGTCGGGTGACAGTGCTGGATCGGTTCCTTTGTGCAGCTCGGTAACAGCTGTACGAGGAAGCGAGAGAAGAAAGATTGAGGGTTCTGTTTCGGCACTATTCTGCAAAGATTCTCATCCATCTTGACTGCAAGCTGCCGCTGAAACTGCCGCTGCACCAAGAAATCGGCACAATTTCCCACGAACAGTGTACTACACTTTTATTTATACAATGGGTACTCAGAAACAGTCTGAAAAGCGCCTAAGGATGTTGCAAGGTAGGTTGTGCTGAGAAATACTTATTAAGAAAAATAACTGTTAAGAAAAAAAAAATTCGATACGTTGCACCGTTTCCAAATTATTGGCATTGAAGTTAGCCAGTCAGGTGGTTGAGCAGGCAAATTCAAGCGGCCCACCAGGTGTAGTTGGTGTCGGCTGTTCTCATAGCGTAGACGTCAGCGCACAAGACTGCTCAGCCTTTGGCCTTACTACCGCTCCAGGTCAAATTTTTGTATCGTTCTCTTTCTTGTTCGATTTTAGGAAACCAAACGAAGAACATGTTTCGCGACACCGTCTCTGGCAGGCCTCTTTCATTTGCATGGAACATCCTGATTGGTTAACTTCAATTTAACTGTCCGCAGCTCGTGGTCGTGCGGTAGCGTTCTCGCTTCCCGCGCTCGGCTTCCCGGATTCGATTCCCGGCGGGGTCAGGGATTTTCTCTGCCTCGTGATGACTGGGTGTTGTGTGCTGTCCTTAGGTTAGTTCGGTTTAAGTAGTTCTAAGTTCTAGGGGACTGATGACCATAGATGTTAAGTCCCATAGTGCTCAGAGCCATTTGAATCAATTTAACTCGGAAACGGTGCAACGTTACGAAATTTTGCCTTAACAATTATTTCTCAGCACAACGTATCCTGCAACACCCTCATAAGCATGTCAGACAGATTGTTTCTGACCACCCCGTATGTAGTAACTGCGCAAGGCACAGTACTTCCCATCCCGCAATGCCATGTTAAATCTGCACTTTTGTTGAGACAGAGGTAACTACTGCCAGAAATACTGTAATCAATACAACTTATATATCCAGATTACGACAGGAAGTGCGATGTGCCGCTTTTGCCCCGCTTGCGGACGCCTATTCAGCCATAAAAATCCTTGACCACTCACCCAGTCACGTGAGGAATCGTTACTTTAATATTTTCGTGAAAAGATCTACCTGTATTTAAAATCGTTTTCACATCTACAAATTATTATTTTCCACAGTTCGGTGTATTTTACTCGGAGAATAATTCTACAGCCGGATTCACAACAACTGCTGATAACTGTATGGTTACTGCTGCTGACATCTACTGATGGCTCATGGATGCCGGCTTAATACTAAATTGTACAACTTCATTTACGGCATATTGTGTGCTACAGCAAAACCAATGAACAGTTTTGAATTGCGAGAAACATCAGGCTTTCTAGAAAGTACATTCACTATGTGATCAAAAGTATCCGGACACCCACAAAAACATACGTTTGTGCATTGTGCTGTCACCTACTGCCAGGCACTCCATATCAGCGACCTCAGTTGTCATTAGACATTGTGAGAAAGCAGAATGGGGCGCTCCGCGAAACTCACGGACTTCGGACGTGGTAAGGTGGTTGGGTGTCACTTGTGTCATTACGTCTATACGCGAGATTTCCACACTCGTAAACATCCCTAGGTCCACTGTTTCCGTTGTGATAGTGAAGTGGAAACGTGATGGGACACGCACAGCACAAAAGCGTACAGGCCGACCTCATCTGTTGACTGACAGAGATAGCCGGCAGGTGAAGACGGTCGTAATGTGTAATAGGCAGACATCATCCAGTCCATCACACTGAGATTCCAAACTCCATCAAGATCCACTGCAAGTACTATGGCAATTAGGCGGGAGATGAGAAAACTTGGATTTCATAGTCGAGGGGCTGCTTATAAGCCACACATCACGCCGGTAAATGACAAACGACGCCTCGCTTGGTGTAAGGAGCGTAAACATTGGACGATTGAACAGTGGGAAAACATTGTGTGGAGTGACGAATCACGGTAAACAATGTGGCGATCCGATGGCAGTGTGTGAGTATGGCGAATGCCCGGTGTACGTCATCTGCCAGCGTGTGTAGTGCCAACAGAAAAATTCGGAGGCGGTGGTGTTATAGTGTGGTCGTGTTTTTCATGGAGGGGGCTTGCACCCCTTGTTGTATTGCGTGGCACTATCACAGCACAGGCCTACACTGATGTTTTAAGAATCTTCTTGCTTCCCACTGTTGAAGAGCAATTTAGGAATAACGATTGCATCTTTCAATATGATCGAGTACCTGTTCATAATGCACGGCCTGTGGCGGAGTGGGTGCACCACAATAACATCCCTGTAATGGAATGCCCTGTACAGAGTCCTAACCTGAATACTATAGAAAACCTTTGGGATGTTTTGGAGCGCCGACTTTGTGCCAGACCTCACCGACCGACATCGATACCTGTCCTCTGTGCAGCACTCCGTGAAAAATGGGCTGCCATTCCCCAAGAAACCTTCCAGCACCTGATTCAACCTATGCCTGCAGGAGTGTAAGCTGTCATCAAGGCTAAGTAAGGGTGGGCTAACACCATATTGGATTCCAGCATTACCGATGGCGGGCGCCACGAACTTGTAAGTCATTTTCAGCCAGGTGTCCGGATACTTTTGGTCACATAGTATAATAATTATCAAGATCATCCGTTTTTCGACACCACGATCTGTCGTTAATTAGAACTTTCGAACTAAGAGGTCGTGGTGGAACAGTAGTTGGCAACGAAACTTGAGGAGGAAGAATTTCTACTGTTCCACCACGGCCTCTTAGCCCGTTTTAATTAAGGAAGAGGCCGCCCGTGAAAGTCCACATGCTCTGACCGCGATCTGTGCCTCTTGCTCAGGTGCCTGGTGTTTTGTAGGATTGATATCAGGTTCGTTGCCAACTACTGTTCCACCACGGGTTTTCGGGTTTTCGATGGGGTTGGTTGTGTCTACCAAGATGTAGATTATTCTGTTTTGAGAGTATTTTGAGATGCATAGTACTCTTTTCAAGTATACTGACTTCACTCCCCCTAGTAATTTGACATTCGAGTATGTGAGGTACAGTACTTCCATGTAAGCTATATGCCGTACCTTGCAATCAGTCTCACAGCTGTTCTAGGCGCTTCAGTCCGGAACCGCGCGACTGCTACGGTCGCAGGTTCGAATCCTGCCTCGGGCATGGATGTGTGTGATGTCCTTAGGTTAGTTAGGTTTAAGTAGTTCTAAGTTCTAGGGGACTGATGACCTCAGATGTTAAGTTCCATAGCGCTCAGAGCCATTTGTGCTTACACATAGTGAACTCAGTTTCTGTATCTCGAATGTTGTCTTCATCGCTGTTAGTATTCTGTCTTCAATGTGCCTGGAAAAGGTACGACCTATTACCTGCAGTGTTATTCCAAGTTATTTGTGGCATTTGACTATTTCCAGTTCTTGTTCCTCGCAGGTGAATTTGCCATTGTTTGTCAAGGTTCGTCCTTTCCTGAATTTTATTGCTTTTGTCTTACCCTTCTTTATGACCAGGTCATTTTGCTGGACCTTTTTTCGAGTTTGTTAATGGCTTCTTGCAAGGACACACTACTTTCTGGTAGTAGGACGTCATCGGCACACAGTCACATTCCCACGTCTTCTGACTGTATCTTTTGCATCACGTCATGAGTGAGTGCATTGAATGTGGTTGGACTTACAGGAGATCCCTGAAGTACTCGATTTATTTGCTGGATTCCTTGCGACTGCGTAATCCATCATGAGTTCTGATTGTGTTCTCTCGTAGAACTTCAGGATCTGTCTTTCTGCGCTTAATGTTGGATGTAGTTTTTCCAATACTCAACTCCTTTTTACCCCTTCGATAGCTTGTTTGTAGTTAACAAAGACTGCATATGCAAGGGCTTTAGTTTCGAACAGGGTTTCGCTTACAAATTGGAGAACGTGTCCCACTGTTTGGGTGGTTGACGTTCCGGGAATGAAGCTGTTCTGTTTCCAGGGTATTACCGTCATTATGTAGTCGTGGATCTTTTAAGTATGACGCTGTTATTAGCTTGGGCGGTTTCTACATACATACTCCGCAAGCCACACTACGGTGCGTGGCGGAGGGTGCTCTGTACCAAAACTAGTCGTTTCCTTTCCTATTCCACTTGCAGAAAGCGCGAAGGAAAAACCACTGTCTATATGTCTCCGTATGAGCCCTACACGAAGCGTATGTTGCCGGTAGTCGGATCGTTCTGCAGCAAGCGTCAAACACCGGTTCTCTAAACTTTCTCAATAGTGTTCTTCGAAACGAATATCTTCTTCCCTCCTGCATGCTGATCGACCCTACCGGTAACAAATCTAGCAGCCCGTCTCTGAATTTCTGCGATGTCTTCTTTTCAATCCTATCTGGTGCGAATCCCAAACACTCGAGCAGTACTTAAGAATAGGTCACACTACCGTCGTACGTGCCGTCTCTTTTACAGATGAACTACACTTTCCTAGTATTCTCCCAATAAACCGACGTCGACCATTTGCTTTCCCTACCATAATCTTCACATGCTCGTTCCATTTCACTGCATCTTTACGTCGAGACATTTAAACGATGTGACTGTGTCAAGCAGGACATTACTGATGCTGTATCGGGACGTTACGGGTTTGTTTTTCCTACTCATCCGCATTAACTTACATTTTTGTACATTACGAGCCAGTTGCCATTCATCACACCAACTAGAAATATTGTCTAGGTCATCTTGTACCAACCTACAGCCGCTTTATCTTCGACAACTTCCAGTGCACCGCGGCATCATCAGCGAACAACGGCAGATTACTGACCACCCTGCCTGACAGATAGTTTATGCATATAGAAAGTGGCAACGGTTCTATCATACTTCCATGGGGCACTGCTGATGTTACCCCTGTCCCCGATGAACGCTCGCCGTCGAGGCGAAATACTGGGTCCTATTACTTAACGAGTCTTCGAGCCAGTCACATATTTCGGAGCCTGCTCCGTATGCACGTACCTTCGTTAAAAGTCTACAGGTGGTACCATGTCGAATGCTTTTCGCAAGTCTAGAAATATGGATCTGCCTGTTGCCCTTCATCCACAGTTCGCAGTATATCACGTGAGAAAAGAGTAAGCTGCGTCTCACCAGCGACGCTTTCTGAAACCGCGCTGACTCAGTCTGGTGAGTTCTTCGATCCTTTCCTTTTGTAGATCACTTTAACTGTTGATTCCATCCATATTTTGGGGATGTCCATGACCTCTAGGCTGTTATAGAATAGTGCTGTCCAGAGTTTCTCTGTGTAACACTGCTCCTTTCATTAGCTCATATGAGATAGTGTCTGCGCAGGCTGCCTTACGAGGTTTCTACATCGTTTTTAATTTCGCTCAATGTGACAGTATGAGCTTTATTTCTGGAGTGGGTTTATGAAGTGGTTTTCAAATACTGTCACGGAGATGCTTCGGTTCGTCTTTGTTCTCCATGGTTCCAGCGCTTTATATGGTTTTGCTTCTGATAATGAGAGCGGATTAGATACATGCTTCCAAAGAACCTGCAAAAACTATTAATATATTGTAACGCTAATGATTTTGTAATGGAATAACCTCAAAAGGGAATGAAAACTAGACGACCGTGCTATTGCGTTCAGACAGAATAGTAATGTTGTCAGAAAATTGCTGAAGTTTACTAAGATCATTCTAGGCAGCTTCTGTCGTTCCGTAGTAGCTTGCTCGACCGTGGTTGTATATGTTTAGTGAGAAACAAAATATGTATTGCAACCCACTGACGATGCCTAAGAATAAAAGGAACGAAACGCGTGAAGTATATGAACAAAAAGTGTTTTTTTTTTAGTCCCGCCGACGAACATTAGGTGCTCTGAAGTTCATCATAAATTTCTGAAATTAGTTGATGTGCTCAAGTGCACAACAAACGTGTGGATTTCACGTGTCATGTTACATAATCGGCGAATCTTCTTCAGTTGATGGCCCGCACTCTGTTCCACCACAATAGTGTTTAGCATTGATTATAAAACTGATAAACGCCAAAGTCGTCATAAGGTTACTATTCAACCTGTAGGTGGGAAAGAGGGAAACATCTACATCTACATCTACATTTATACTCCGGAAGCCACCCAACGGTGTGTGGCGGAGGGCACTTTACGTGCCACTGTCATTACCTCCCTTTCCTGTTCCAGTCGCGTATGGTTCGCGGGAAGAACGACTGTCTGAAAGCCTCCGCGCGCGCTCTAATCTCTCTAATTTTACATTCGTGATCTCCTCGGGAGGTATAAGTAGGGGGAAGCAATATATTCGATACCTCATCCAGAAACGCACCCTCTCGAAACCTGGCGAGCAAGCTACACCGCGATGCAGAGTTACTTCTACATGTTGTTTTATAAGTTTGTTTATGCAGCAAAGAAGCGTTTTCGTTTCCGTATGTGGGTAACTCATCGAACAACTATCTAAACAGTACCCTCTACATGCACCAGGGCCTTTTAAGGAAACTACGCAACATCATGTGTCATACTGTATTGTAGATGTATACGGCATACTTTTAGGAAGTACCTCGTAAGTTGCACGAAAACACGCAGGATGTCCCAAACATTTACGGCCAAGTTATGGAGACACTAACAGATCTTAAAGTGAGAACTCTGAGATAAGAACGAACGGTCAGAAGCGAATATTTCAAATGTTACGACGTGTTGTAGGAGCAATGCAAGGGCGCCACGTGTTTATTGAACTGCTAATGTTTCGTAACCAATGACTGCATACCGTATGGACGTTGGTGGGACTATGTGGAAAAGGGGTACTAAACAATAAGCCATCTTCTGTGAAGTGTCCGCGCTGTAGATTACCATTTTTTTTATCGTTAACGACTAGTGTCTGAAGATAGAGCATTATTCGTTACGGGGACTTACAGATAAACATTTAATGTGTGGCGGAGCAGGGTTTAATGCTTAGAAAGCTGAAGAGAGAAGAGTTTTGGTAGGCGTCATCTTAATTGAAAGAACTGTCTCTATAGATAATTATTCGCATAGTAACATTTGAAAATATGGTGTTCACTTGCGGGGGGAGATTCAGCAAAGCGCAACCGTCAAATTCTTCACGAAACGAAGTGCCAGAGTTTGAAGCTTCCATGAAAAGCAGTGAACCTCACATAATACTAGGTACGGAAAGCTGGTTGGAACCTGAAACTGATAGCAGTGAGGTTTTTCGGAAAATTTAAGTGTACATCGAAAGGATAGGCAAATGCGAAACGGGGCTGGTGCATTTGTCGCAGCAGACAACAAACTCAAATCCACCGAGATAGAAATTTAAGATGCATGGGAAATTGTTTGCGCAAGACTTTTTGTCAAAAGTCCAATCATATGGGGCAGCAAGTGAAATTTGTGACTGGATTGAGGACGTTTTGGTAGGGAGGATGCAGCATATCATCTGGATGGAGAGCCACCGTCAGATGTAGAAGTAACTTCGGGTAAGCCCCAGGGAAATGTACTGGGGCGCCTGCTATATATGTTCTGTATTAATGACCTTGTAGGATATATTAATAATAACCTCAGAATTTTTGCAGATCATGCAGTTATCTATAATGTAGTACTATCTGTGAGAAGCTGCGTAAATAAACAGTCAGATCTTGACAAGATTTCATTATAGTGCAGAGATTGGCAACTTGTTTTAAATGTTCAAAAATGTAAAGTTTTGCACTTTACAAAACGAAAAAACGTCGTATCCTATCACTATAATTGGCAAACTCGTACAAATACCTGGATGTAACACTTTATAGGGATACGAAATGGAATGATCACATAGGATCAGTCGTGGGTAAAGGAGGTGGTAGACTTTGGTTTATTGGTAGAATATTGGGAAAGTACAGTCAGTCTACAAAGGAGGTTGCTTACAAATCACTCGTGTGACCGGTTCCTGAATTTTACTCAATGATGTAGGACTCGTACGAAATAGGACTAACAGGGGATGCTGAACGTATACAGAGAAGGACAGCACGAATGGTCATAGGTCTGTTTAATCCATGGGAGAGTGTCGTAGAGTTACTGAAGGAACTACGCTGGAATACTCTTAAAGATAGACGTAAACTATCCCGAGGAAATCTATTAAGAAAGTTTCAAGAACCAGCTATAACTGATGGCTCTAGGAATATACTACAATCCTCTAAGTATTGCTCACATAGGGGTCGCGAGTTTAAGATTACAGTAACTACTGCAAGCGCAGATACGTTCAAACCATCATTCTTCCCGCGCTACATACGTGAAGGGAACGGGAAAAAACCCTAATGACTGGAAAGTATTCGGACGCGCCCAAAAACATACGTTTATCACATTAGGTGCATTGAGCTGCCACCTACTGCCAGGTACTCCATATCAGCGACCTCAGCAGTCATTACACATCGTGAGAGAACCAAATGAGGCGCACCGCGGAACTCACGGACTTCGAACGTGGTCTGATGATTAGGGTCACTTGTGTCATACGACTGTAAACATCCCTAGACAGTTGAAGAGGGTCTTAATGTGTAGTAGGCAGACATCTATCCAGATCATCACACAGGAATTCCAAACTACATCAGGGTCCACTGCAAGTACTATCACAGTTAGGCGTTAGTTGAGAAAACTTGGATTTCATGGTTGAGCGGCTCACAAACCGTTAAATGCCAAACGCCTCGCTTGGTATAAGGAGCGTAAACATTGGACAATTGAACAGTGGAAAAACGTTGTGTGGAGTGACGAATCACGGTACACAATGTGGCGATCCGATGGCAGGGTGAGGGTATGGCGAATGCTCGGTGTACGTCATCTGCCAGTGAGTGTAATGTCAACAGCAAAATTCGGAGGCAGTGGTGTTATGGTGTGGTTGTGTTTTTCATGGAGGGGGCTCGCGCTCCATGTTGTTTAGCGTGGCACTATCACAGCATAGGCCTACATCGATGTTTCAAGCACCTTCTTGCTTCCCACTGTTGAAGAGCAATTCAGGAATAACGATTGCATCTTTCAACACGATCGAGCACCTGCTCATAATGCACGGCCAGTGGCGGAGTGTTTACATGACAAGAACATCCCTGTAATGCAATACCCTGCACAGAGTCCTGACCTGAATACTGTTGAAAACCTTTAGGATGTTTTGGATCGCCAACTTCGTGCCAAGCATCACCGACCGACATCGATACCTCTTCTCAGTGCAGCACTCCGTAAAGAATGGGATGCCATTCCTCAAGACACCTTCCAGAACCCGATTGAACGTATGCGAGCGAGAGTGAAAGCTGTCATCAAGTTAAGGGTGGGCCAACACCATATTGAGTTCCAGTATTACCGATGGATAGCGCCATGGACTTATAAGTCATTTTAAGCCAGGTGTCCGGATACTTTTGATCACATAGTGTACCGTGTACCATGTATGTCACGGTGGTTTGCAGAGTATAGATGTAGATGTAGGCGTAGATGTAGAAACTCACTCTCCGGAGAACACAACATGGGTAACCGCTGATGGCACAGCAGTTACACTCCAGTCATAAGTTACGTCTGCAAAAAAAGGGGCAAATGTTTTTGAATCCAGAGTTCAGCTTTATCAATGGGTTTTGTTGCGATGCTTGTATTGGGACTGGCGGCAGCATGTGCTGGGACTGGTGATCATCACTATGAACCGTTGCTACGAGATTAAGTTATTGCTGGTAAGGTAAAACTAAATTTTAATTTCCGTTTCACAGTTGCCCATCTCACAGTATTTGATTTGTAGTCCTCTACCAATGTATAATTTTCATGTTAAAGCTTTTGAAAACCATTGTAACACCCAAACAGGTGTGGATCTTCCTGCAGTAATGCATAGTGGTTGAATAATAATCCACCATCCGAATCGCGACAGACTATTTAATATTAAATGTTTTGTTATATTGCAAGTCACCTGAAATTTCATACTTTTAGATTTGCTTCACGATCATCAACTAATCTGTGTCATAGCCGGTTGTTTTGATATCTTCTTAGGTGCATGCAGTTTGTTGCAGCACATATTTTAGTTGTTTGCAGATTAGCCTTTTCTTCGGAGGGCTGCTGACTGATTTGCGAAATATCTCCCAGAAACTTATTTTGCGTGGTTGCTTTCTATAACTCATTTGTAATAAATTCCTGTTATCTGCGCCAGAATTTAGACGAGCAGGATGCGATTAGCACGTGGAAATGACTATTTCATAAAACTGCTTTCACTAGTCTTACTTCATCGATCGGTAGGAGTATTGCTCAATTGCTGTATTGGTCATTAAATAAGAAGCCACCAGCTGATAAACCAAAACTCTATTTGACGAACTTTGTGTAGAATGTAATGGCTGCTTTGTTTATTACTTACTGTCTCTACACGGGGTGTTACAAAAAGGTACGGCCAAACTTTCAGGAAACATTCCTCACACACAAATAAAGAAAAGATGTTATGTGGACATGTGTCCGGAAACGCTTGATCTCCATGTTAGAGCTCATTTTAGTTTCGTCCACCTACGCTCAACGGAGCACGTTATTATGATTTCATACGGGATACTCTACCTGTGCTGCTAGAACATGTGCCTTTACAAGTACGACACGACATGTGGTTCATGCACGATGGAGCTCCTGCACATTTCAGTCGAAGTGTTCGTACGCTGCTCATCAACAACAGATTCGGTGACCGATGGAATGGTAGAGGCGGACCAATTCCATGGCCCCCACGCTCTCCTGACCTCAACCCTCTTGACTTTCATTTGTGGGGGCATTTGAAAGCTCTTGTCTACGCAACCCCGGTACCAAATGTAGAGACTCTTCGTACTCGTATTGTGGACGGTTGTGATACAATACGCCATTCTCCAGGGCTGCATCAGCGCATCAGGGATTCCATGCGACGGAGGGTGGATGGATGTATCCTCGCTAACGGAAGACATTTTGAACATTTCCTGTAACAAAGTGTTTGAAGTCACGCTGGTACGTTCTGTTGCTGTGTGTTTCCATTCCATGATGAATGTGATTTGAAGATAAGTAATAAAATGAGCTCTAACATGGAAAGTAAGCGTTTCCGGACACATGTCCACATAACATATTTTCTTTCTTTGTGTGTGAGGAATGTTTCCCGAAAGTTTGGCCGTACCTTTTTGTAACACCCTGTGTATCTGATCACCTAAGATGTTCATGACAGTCTGAGGATGGATTCTTTATGAAACGCGTCAAATAAAATAATTGGTTTATCAGCTGGTGTCTTCTTATTTAGTGCCCAATACAGCAGTTGTGCGGTGCTATTGATCTGTAATATGGTCGCATTCTTCCTGCGTGACTTTGTCGCAATTACAACGAACGTCCGGACAGGGTACTTGGAAGGCTTCTTTTAATGGGAGACATTGTTTCTGTACGTCTGTCTGATGTTAAATCGTGCAAGCAACAATACTGATGAGTGAAATGTACTCATTACTCTATCTGGATATAAACTTGTTCGTCTCCATGGTGATCGTGTCACCGTACAGTGTGGCTTCAATGCCACGTTCATCATTGGCCCATTCTTTTTTGAGCAGATTGGCGCTCAAGGACCAAAGACGTGCGATGTGACTGGACAGCGTTACTGCGGTATGCTTCGTCAGCATGTCATACCTGCCCTACAAGAGAGAGACGCATTGAACTCAACAGTTTTCATGCAAGATGGGACCTACCGCACATTGCTCATAAAGTTCACCTGCTTCTCCGAAACACATTTGGAAACGATCAGATTACCAGCTCATCGTTTCAAGTGCTTAGAATAACCTGATCTCACTCAAGAGAGGTAGCTAGCATACCTACGGACATGCTTCGTTTTGCTGTGCAGACTGCAATTCTGCGCTTTCAGACTCTTCTGGACACTAATGGGCGCCGTATAAAAGCCCCTTTTGTAGCAGTAATTGTACCTGTATGTAACTGTATGATGAACCGTAGCAGCACATTAAAAGTATTTCAACTGAACTGATTCTGCATAATTTCTCTTCCCCACGTTCTTGATATTACTGCTACCAAGCTTGGTCCTCGTACGGTAATTAGTTTCCGCGTTACAACCTGTTAAAAATAGGGAAAGTTTAATTACAACCATCCGGTATTTTATGAAACTATTATACAAGAGCTATAGACACAGCTGTTTATTTTCTTCATAAGCTTCTTCTTCCAGTCCAAAATGCATTGAACACATTCTGTGCAAGTGGGTGGTATTTTTGCTTATAATGTTTGGTACCTAAGAACTGGTGTGCCTTGTGGACGTTAGTCAGTTGTCTTCTGAAGATGGTCCAATAAGTCCACATCTAGTTATAAATAAACAAAAATCAGTAGATCAAAACAGTTTACTCGTTATTTCACCTTGAAACATTGAACAGAAATTAAGTAACGCAAGGCAGGGCGGAAATAAGTGCGGCTGAAAATATACGCACGTGTCAGATAAAGGGAAGGTAACTGTTTCACATATGAACTACCTACTCGCAGATAATGTGTCGATGCAACTTGAGATCTTTACAGCAAGTCCTCACGTGCTTTTTCAGGTCGTCCAGTGTCTGCGGGTGGTTTGTGTGTACTTCTGAAGACCCTCAGCGAGAAAAAAGACAATGTGCGAAAAATAGTGTATATGCGGGATCAATAATCGAATTGAAATGATAATAGTTGCTGAGCGGTTCGTACCAGCACTTAATGGGACATGATACAGCTGACATCACCTTGCTGTAACCAGTACCCACGTTGCTCGATTCCGAGATCAGTAGCGTGTGTAATGACATCCCAGTATTTTTTAGTTGAAAGAAAACGGTGCCCTTTATTTGGCGATGTGACTCGGAAACAACCCTTCAGTATTGCTGTGACGCGCTTGGAGTTTTGATTGGCCATACACTACAATTTTGGCTGTTTGTGTATTGAATATGGCGGGAAAGACACTCGACACTTGTTTAGGGGCAGCACGGTTCGAATCTCACTCTCATCCTCATTATTCACAGTTTCAACCGATACCTCAAATCACTATAGTATACTTCTGCTTTGGTTTCTTTAAAAAAAGTCGCGAACGATTCCATATTCCATCCCTCTTTGCGTGTGACAGTTGTTCTTCTCTATTGATCTAGATATTGACTGGATGTTAACCCTTGAGCTTTCTTTGTCCTAGATAGAAAGTCGCTTTGTCACGGCAGAAAACCCGTCGGAGCCCTGCAGTTCCACGGTTGTCAACAAATGAATGAAAACACGAGAACGACCTTGTCACATTAGTAACACCGGTGCGCGTTCGATCACGGAAATTTAGCAACAATGGGCTGAGTTAGTACTTGGATAGGTGACCATTCGGGAAAATCGAGTGCCCTTGGTTCAAGGACACGTAAGTCACCGAAATAGCGTCCAATAAGGAAACGTTTGCACCAGGTCATTTTTATTTTACTGGAAGCACACCCGGTACACTGAGCATCTCTATGCCTGTTCCCTTCACCTGCGTCACGGAACATATTATCACCTTCATCTATAGTCTGCAAACGACTGGGAAGTGTATGGTAGAGCAGGGTTTCCCTGACTGTGTTCCGCGGAAAATGGTGTTCCATGGGAAGTAAATAAGTGCTCCGCGAAAAGCTATTAATAAAATTGTACTTTATTGCGACATTTTGAGGATACTAATTATTTTTTGAAAGTTTTATTATAATTTTTGTGTTATTAGTTGCGACTTAAAATTGAAGTAATCACTAAAAACAACAAGATTTTCTCATTAAAAATGATTAACCCTAAAAGTAAATAAGGTCTTCCATCAGAGCACCAACTTTCTCAAAGTGTTCTGTCACAGAAAACGTTTGGGAAATCCTGTGGCAGAGGATACCACGTATTAGCGTTTCTGCCATTTCCATTCACGCATGGATGAAGAATAACCGATTAAATGCATCTGAGTGCGTGGTAATTAGTTTAATCTCGTCTTCTTTTCTGCGGGAGTGATATGTAGGGTGTGTTAGCGGATTCCTGGAGTACTTCCTTAATAATAGGTCTTGAAACTTTCTGAACACTTGGGGCATTCTTGATTAACTTGTGACTCATTTTGTACTTTTCGAAGGCGACTTCAGCAGCGAAGTCACAACTCAGCACGAGTTACGCCCAGTCATAAAATTGACTCAGGAAGGTTTCTTTTTGCCTGAAACTACGAGGGGCGTTTGAAAAGTCCGTGCAAAGTCCGAGAAATGGCATCACCGTCGCGAATCGAGGTCATGTTTAGTTAGCAGCATCTTTGGAAAGAACGCACACCAAGTTTCAGCCATACTGGTCTATTTCTTTGCGTCTGGCATTCGTGTGAATCAAGGAAGTCGAGTGATTGTCAAAAAATGGACTAAAATGAATTTCGTGTGGTGATCGAACATTACTTTATGAAAGGCAAAACGCCTCAGGAGACAAACGAGAAGCTTAGTAAACATTACGGTGACTCTGGACCTTCGATTAGAACAGTTTAGAAGTGGTTTCAAAATTTTCGGAGTGGCCATATGGGCACAAGTGATGCTAAACGTTCTGGACGCCCTGTGGAGGTTACGACTCCAGAAATCATTGATAAAGTCCATGATATGGTGATGGATGACAGAAGAGTTAAGGTGCGTGGGATTGGTAGTGCTGTGGACATCTCGAATGAACGGGTACATAATATTTTGCATAAACATTTTGACATGAGAAAGCTATTCGCAAGATGGGTTCCGCGATTCCTCACGCTTGACCAAAAACGGAATCGTGTGAAGTGTTGCAAGGATGATTTGCAGCTGTTCAGGAAGAATCCGCAGGACTTAAAGTGTCGTTTCGTCACTGTGGATGAAACATGGATACATTACTACACTTCTGAGACGAAACAACAATCTGAACAATGTGTTACCACAAGAGAATCTGCACCAAAAAGGACGAAGACCATTCCTTCGGCCGGAAAGATTATGGCGACTGTCTTTCGGGATTCGCAAGGAATAATCCTCATCGACTATCTGGAAAAGGATAAAACTATTATAGGGGCACATTATTCATCGTCACTGGACCGTTTGAAGACCGAGTTGCAAGAAAAACGCCAGCGTTTGGACGGTAAAAAAGTCCTTTTCCATCACGACAATGCACCAGCACACACCTCAACAGTTCTGGTCGCAAAATTAATTGAAATAGGATTCCAACTCGTCTCACATCCCCCCCTATTCTCAAGACTTGGCTCCGTCGGGCTACTATTTGTTCCCCAATTTGAAGAAATGGCTAGTGGGACAAAGATTTTATTCAAACGAGAAGGTGATTGCAGCAAATAATAGCTATTTTGCAGACTTGGACATTTCCTATTATTTGGAAGGGATCAACAAATTAGAACAGCATTGGACGTAGTGTAAAAGTCTAAAAGGAGACTATGTCGAAAAATAAAAAAAGGTTTACCCCAAACACGTAAGTAGTTTTTATTTTTGCATGGACTTTTCAAACGTCCCTGGTAAATAGCATTCTGAAACATGATTAACTCGTCATTGTGACATAACTGGAGACAAATTTCGCCGTAAGAATCAGGTTCCCACAGCGTGTTCTTACGTTCTGGCATGTCAACAGTGGCGAAACCGTCATAACAATAAAAACATGCTGCCCTTGAGGAAACAACACGTCTGCTTGAAACCGGAAAAACGGCTCTAATACAGCGTATTACACCTGCTACGCCACGGATGAAAATTGAGGAACGACACAACTGTTTTTTACACATTTTTGGTCGCACTGTATTTAACTTAATTCGGTGGTAGACGCCTCTTTGCGATCACTGCAATGCCAGAGTACACAGCTGTGATTGAGATGGTATTGTTACTGCCAGTGATACTGCTTATATCTCGAACAAAATAGCTTTGTGATAACTTTGTGAGCCGAGCGGTTCTAGGCGCTACAGTCTGGAACCGCGCGACCGCTACGGTCGCAGGTTCGAATCCTGCCTCGGGCATGAATGTGTGTGATGTCCTTAGGTTAGTTAGGTTTAAGTAGTTCTAAGTTCTAGGGGACTGATGACCTCAGCAGTTAAGTCCCATCGTGCTCAGAGCCATTTGATCCATTTAACTTTGTGACTGGCAGATTACAGTGCGGGGGGTGGGGGGCAGTGTTGCCGGCTTGAAGGCAGCCAAATTTGACAAGGCTTTGCCAGTACCTACGAAACAGGCAACATACGAAGACGCAGGATGTCCGTGACCCACTGTTGTGCGGCCCGAGTTCCCTCAATTACCACCACTCGTGACTTGAGGTCACACCTGATGACTCTCTCACAACGGCTGCAGGAGTAACACCGCTGTGAGTCTCCAAAACCTTGAGAGAATTGGACCTCTCCCGAGCCTACGTATGGGATGGTACTACCCTTGTCTGGCTGTTGCTATATTTCGATCAGTGGTGCGGGATGACAGAATGTTGCAGGCAGTCAATAACTTGTTCTTGCAAGGTAGGAAGATTACGATTTAACGTCTCGCCGGCTTTATCGGACGGCAGGCGCAGTCGCAGTCACTATATTCTCGGTGCACAATACGGCGACCCTCCCTTGTGGTGGTCAGACGTGGTCGACCAGAATCTTGATGACGGGTATGCCTCCCCTCACGTTCACCTGCAGTCCAACATTGGGCCACGGTCACATCCGAGTCCCTAAATACAGAGTGCGGCGCGGGAACTCCTTATTTAAAAAAAATCACAAATCAGAAAGTATTAGAGACATCAATTTAATTCTTTTTTCTTTACAAAGAGTAACATCTAAAGTTTTGTTCCATTAACTTTTGAAAATATCTTGAAGGTGCCCTCTGTTCTGCTCAATGAATTTAGAGTGTCGAAATCGGAAGTTTCAGTCCACTTTTTCCAACATGTCTCTGTCGACGTTGGCAATAGCAACACGACTATTGTTCTGTGGCTCAGCCAGGGTCTGTGTGCGATTGGTGTACACCAAGCATTTGAGATAGCTCCATAAAAAAAAGTCGCATGGCGCTAAACGTGGCGAGAGTGCTGGCCACTGGAGATGACACGATCGGGGAAGTGTTCACGCAACATGGTCATCGATGTTCGTGTCGTCTGAGCTGTGGCGCCATCTTGTTGGAACCAGACATCACGCACATCCATTTTTTCAAGTTCTGGAAGAAAAAAGCTGTTCAATCATCTGAACATAACGCTCAGGAGTGACCGTCATTGCCTTAGAGTTCTCTTCGAAAAACCGTGGGCCAGTAATGCCAGCTTTAGGTAGTGCACACCAAACAGTCACACGTTCTGTATACAGGGGCTGCTCATGACATTCTCGGAGGTTCGTGCCACTCCAATACCGCATATTTTGTCTATTCACGCAGCCAGACAAATGAAAATGTGCCTCGTCGCTGAAGAACACTAAGGAATCGTGAGGCAGCTCATCGATCAAGGCTTCACACGCATTTTTTCGTGAAACAAAATCACGTCAATGAATTGTGTGCGTCAGCGACAGTTTATAGGGATGAAATTTCAACTCTTCATGAAGAATTCGTCTCACTGTGCGTTCAGAAACTGCGAGAGCAGCAGCATGTTTGCGTGCTGATCGCTTGGGGGAACTCAAAATCGACATCCTTACCCTCTCGATGTTTTCAGGCGTTCTGGTGGTTCTTGAAGGTCCTGGTTTCTTTTTCTGCAAACCTCCAGTATCCATAGAGGTGCCTACCCACATAACAACTGATTTCCCATCTGGAAAACGACCTGAAGGCGCGATGTTGAACTCTTTCCTGAATGCACGCTGAGTAGGCCGCAACGGCGAACGCTCGCTCCTCTCTTGCCCGCTGTATGACAGCTGCTAAACTAACCTTAAGAAAGTTAAGTCTCGCACTTTTGATTGCACTGAAACCCATGTAACAATGAGTAACAGGTCCTGTCTGCCGCGCGTTTCAAATAAGGAAGTTCCTGCGCCGCATCCTGTACGTAGAGGAAGAGGTACAAATGTGGAATAAGGGTAGTAATATGGTATATTATGATTTCTCTCCTTCTAAGTGCTGTACTTTGATTAGCTGCCCAAAAACTACGTTCAGCAATTGTAGACTGCTTTGGGATGCATTCTAATATGAATGCTATCACTGCGAATGACTGAATTCGTTTTAACGGATTCACTGGGAGGCATAATTGTTGCAGGCTGCTAGTTTTCAGTTTCATTATTGTCATAACACATAAATTGTTAATATATTTTCTAAACAGACGTTTAGCTAATTCATTAAGCTGAAAAATGGAGTGTTTGCTGCCCATTTAAATTTAATTTTCGATTTTATTTGTGTTTCTGAATTTCAAGATAGCTGTGTCCATAGTTTTACCCTAGAATTCCACATTTGTACCGTACTTTCACAATCTGTTTTACTTATAGCAATTGCTCCAGAAATGACTTTACGAGCAGTGGGATGAGTTTGCTATGTAAATTACAAATGTCAGAAAAAAGGAAATGGGCCCACTCTAGAAATCTGGATGTTATAAATCTATCACGCGAAACCATGTGGAAATCTCGTGTCTGCTTCCTCATGCCTCTCACAAGATCCAACCGCTGGACACAACTTTGAAACCCTATAATTCTGAGCTGGTACGTGCATGGATGGGGGAAAATGCAGGTCCAGTAACAAACATGTACATCGACGAACTGAATGGGAAGGTCTGTCTCAAGTGCCAGGCAGGGGTGACAGGAGTCAATGGGTTTAGGGTGACGGAAATGCATCCGTTTAACCCTCATACTTTCACAGAGGCAGATTTCAACGAAGGAATAATTAAGTATTTACCTAATGATCCGCTCGATGAACCACCTGCGGGAGCTGTGATTTCTAAAAGTGGAAAGGCTAATGTTAAAGTCGAGGGAGGAACATCTGCTGCCACATCTGAAATTACACCTTGACAAATCGCACCCATTGCGCAAATAAAGAAGAGTCCAGCAATGAAGGGAAGAAAAGCAGGTCCTACAGCACTCCTAACATAGTCTCCATACATGGGATCTCTTGAAGTATAGGCGACAGCAACAAATAAACCGGAGACAAAGAAGCATAGGCCACCAATGCCTAGGAGCCAAGAATCATCTGATTCTAAGGATGATGCTTTTAGTGTTGTGAACAACAGTGTCCCCACTAATGAAGACGGCAATTGTCTCTTCTGCTCAGGTAATTTTTAGCAGAATGAGGCAGGGGAATGTGCGAAATGTTGACGCACACTGAATGTGCACATTATGGTAAAGGACGATATGTGTGTCACTTCTGCAAGTCAAATTACTTACAGTATGGAATTTAATAAGCGAAAATGGTATATTTTCTACTGTATTATTATGTTTTATAGTGTTTTCTTTGAGAATGAATTATTAGATTTTCCATTACTTGTTTTAACTTTAACAAACGTGAAACGAATGGAGTAATCCATATTTGTACCCCATAATCTGAAGCGCCAAAAACGTCAAACTTTGTGTTAAGTCTAATTTAGAAATGTTCCTAATGTAGTATGTGTTCGAAAATATAGGGAGCATTAAAATATATCCCAATGTATGTGCTACAGATATATTATTTGCTTAATGAGAAAAACTGAGAAATTTATGAACGAAAAACAAAACTGTATTCCATATTTGTACCACTTCCTCTACATATTGCTCGATTCGACCAACCAGGCCTATAGAGACCCACAATGAGGCCGCTTTCAGACTCTGTCGGATGCTGATAACACTGCCTCACACGAGTACAGCGAATCTCCGTGTGCTTCACAATAATTCCCTAAAATCTGACGCTGTTAACGCCCTTATATAACCTACCATGCCTAGAAACAACACTACACACGAACTACAGTAATGCTCTCTGGTGGCTGTCCAACCTGTCATGCAGAGTTGCAACTAACTGTTTACGTACCCACCGATGGTGTGTGTCTCTACGAAGCTACACTGACGTCCGATCACGTCTTCTAAGTACTTCATTTTTTTCTGTCTGGCAATGTAACCTAACAAGTTGATTGCGTTTGACTGCGTGACCGACGAACTGTTAATGGAATAGGTCACAAATTTCAAGTATTCATGATTATCTATTCGGAACAATTTAAGATGGAACGACCACAGAAATCTAGCCCGAGGAAGTCCCGCTGGAAGATATACAGGGTGATTTTTTCCACCGTGTACAAACTCTAGGGATTAATCGATGAGAGGATATGGAACAAGAAGGGTCTATGAACTTAAGTCCGGAAATCTGTGATAGATACCATTTATTCAACATTATTTGTTACAGAGACTGCGGTCTAATACGCGGTGTACCATGTAGCCACAGTTACAGTACGCAGGGCTTCATAGAGGGTGGTACTGTTCCTCATACGTCAAGGCCTAGCGCCCTCTCCTGCCATAGTCATTGACAATGTTGATTCCTATTCACTTCTCTTGCTGGCTCACCTTGTAGTGGGTGTGATACAGCGTTCTACGCAATGGTTCTGTATTCGAATCGAGAGCTTGTCGACATGGTGTTCACTTACGGAAAGGCAAATGGCAACGGGCGCCGGGCTCCAAGGTTGTATCAGGAGACCTATCCCCGCCGACAAAAACCACAGCATTCGTTTGCAACAGTGTCTCGCCGTTTGTCTGAGACAGAGTCGTTTCAGGAAGCAGGAAATCATGAAGTACGTACTCGAAATGTTTGGACATGGACTTGGAGGAAAATATGACTAACACTGTGGAAGGCACAGTCGGTACCAGGCAGTTGGCCCGCCAGTACAGCGTAAGCCAGACGACCGTGTAGAACATTCTCCATGACAGTTTTTACTACCCTTATCACTTACAGCGTGTGCAGGGCTTACTAGCGACAGACCTTCAATATCGGGAGTAGTTTTGTCACTGGTTTCTTCACCAGGCTACCACGATTCTGGGATTTCTGTAATCCACCCTATTCACAGATGAGGCCACCTTCACGTGGAGTGGTATCTTCAACTTTCATAACAGTCATCTGTGGAATGGTATGTAGAACCCCCATAGCGTCTTGACGGAGAATCATCATCATCGGTGCAGCCGGAATATATGGGCCAGGATAAGGGGCGATCGTATTTTGTGACCAGTCTTCCTTCCACGTCGCCTAACAGGCCGGGACTGTCGGCGTTTCTTGCGGGTGACTTTGCCGCCCCTGCTGGAAGAAGTACCATTGACAATTCGAAGGGTCATGTGGCTGCTACATGATGGTGCTCCTGCCCTCTTCGCCGTTAAAGTCAGGACGAAGCTCAATCGTGTTTCCCTGGTCAGTGGATCGCACGAGGGGCTCCAGTTGCGTGGCCTGCCCTTTCACCGGATCTCAACCCGTGCTGTTTTTGTTTATGGGGCCATCTGAAAAGTATTATGTATGCAGAGCGCATTCCAGGTGTGGAGACACTGGAGCAGCGTATTCATACTGTCTTTGGCCCTGTTCGGATGCAGCCTGGCCGATGTGAACGTGAGAGACAGAACACGCTAAGGCGAGTACATGCATGCGCTGAGGCGCTTACTGTATCTGTGGCTGCATGGTACAGCGCGTATTAGACCGCAGTCTCTGTAACGGTGTATAATTGAATAAATAGTCTCTAGCATGGAAACCATGGATTTTCGGACAAGATAATTAGACCTTTTTTGTCCCGCATCCTCTCACCGATCAGTCCCAAGAGTTTGTACACGGTGGAAAAAAAATCACACTTTACTTATTGGAAGAATGCTATGTTACCGTGCTTCACGCAAGAAAGAAGACGTTTAGCAGACCGTCCTGTGGCCAATTCTCGAGTACTGGTCGTCGATAGGGGACGCTTGACAAGTGGGATTAGCGGAGAAGATAGAAATGATTCACAGAAGAATTGTGTGATTCGTCACAGGCTAGTTTAGTAAGTGTTAGTGTATCTTAGCGTTGGTCAATAAATTGCAGTGATAAACACTGCATGGAAGACATCGTGCATCGGTCTACACGCAAAATTACGAAAGCTCATGCTTCAAAGCGAGGCAAGGAACACGCTATACCTGGATCGCAGTGACAAAGAGATGACAGCTTGTTGTTTACCGGACGGCTGCCATAGCAACAACCAACCAGAGACTGGGCGTGGCCTTGCCTTCTGCTCCGTCAGACGCCTGTTGTCGGTCAGTTGCGGACGCGGCTCGCAACCGGTAACGAAACAGTTGTGCCTCGTTTCCGTTGTTTGCATTCTTTCTCTCTGCGGTGTCTTTATCTTACGCTTGAGCATGTCCAAACCTCGTCACGAAAGTTCGCAGAAAAGTGATAAGATTTTTATCAGACAGTTGACGAAGCCCAATAATGTTCCTTAACAAACAGCGTATGAATGTATCTTATAAAACGGGAACGCCCATGTGTTGCTGCTCGAGTCATACTGTGCGCACTGACAAACGTGAACCGTCACCAGCCAGCCCCTCTCATGCTCAACTGTCAGTATGAGTTTATTTTGTTCGAGAAATACTTGATTTAAAATACATCTTGCATAATGACCACGTTGCTGAAATTAGAGAAATTTTGGATCATCGGAGTGGTGTTTCTTCCCGTATAGCATCTGTGAATGGATTAGATACCCTATGCCACAAACCGTGTGGAGTCCTGCGGAATACAGTTAGAGGTGTAAGCATTGTATTTCAACACTTACTAGCAGAACTGATTCTTGCCCTTCATTAAATTCAATCATTTCTTATACGTAGTAAGCCTATGAGAGGTAGATACCATGAAACTTCAATCGGAAATAAGTTCGGCACACCAATTTCCATCATCACAACCTGATCGTAGAACGTTTGTCCGGCGAAATGTCGGGGACTTTCGATGACTGGATCCGGCAGTACACTGGAGAAGCACGAAAGCATATACGCCGTAAAACTCTTAGATCACATGTAACACTCAATCTGGTTGTTATTTTCAGCACAAACGTATTTAAATCTTCACAACAGAAATTAAGCGATCATTTCAAATGACAGCGAAGGGTGATACTAAATTAATCCCACAATGCTGTTGAATCTCTCGTTTCAGAAAAGTAATGCACGAGAAGACGCAACTGCTATACTATGGCTTAACCTTCTTCTCGTACAGCGAGTAGGGGTCTGAAGTGTTACTTTTCATAATATTAAATAATCGAGGTGAGAAAGGAGATGAGCATCAGTGAGAAGTAAATTCGGCTGATGCAAAACGCTTTCCAGTATTTTACCGAGTCACATTTTTGAAAATCGTTCCTTTATCCGACTGCGAAAGCGTGTCGTGTCTTCCTGTGCTTTTAAAACTGTAAGTGGAAACGCGAAATAAGAAGCAAAACGAGCAGACTACATGTCAGGGGCATTTGAGTCCCGTCTGACTAATGTTGTTGGATACTTTAACTCGCGATGACCGTTGTGGTGCAACATGGCTGTTATCGAAAATTCATATCGCATGGTGCAACAGGCATGTGGCGATCCTTCATATACAAGTTTACAGAGAGAGTGAAGCAAAGTCGTGGGTATCTTATACGCCTTTCCGCAGACTAAAAACACAAAACTATCACAAGAAAACGTATTTTCCTGGTCAACTCAACGGTGGTGCATGAAAACGAAAAAATAGCACTTCCTGCATTGGACTTTCCTTATGTAGCAAAGGAAATCAGTTTGCCTGCTCCATCTCTTGAAACTAGGTAAGCGTTGTATCTCCGTGTAGGGCTGGCGCTCCAAAGTAAAAGTTTATCGCCATCATAACAAAAAATACGGTCCTCGCCATGTAATATATGTAAACAAAAAATAATTATATTATACAGGGTGATCCATTGATCGTGACCGGGCCAAATATCTCACGAAATAAGTCAAACGAAAAAACTACAAAGAACGAAACTTGTCTAGTTTGAAGGGCGAAGCCAGATGGCGCTATGGTTGGCCCGCTAGATGGTTCTGCCATAGGTCAAACGGATATCATCTGCGTCTTTTAAAATAGAAACCCCATTTTTTATTACATATTCGTGTAGTACGTAAAGAAATATGAATGTTTTACTTGGACCACTTTTTTCTCTTTGTGATAGATGGCGCTGTAATAGTCACAAACATATGGCTCACAATTTCAGACGAACAGTTTGTAACAGGTAGGTTTTTTAAATTAAAATACAGAACGTAGGTACGTTTGAACATTTTATTTCGGTTGATCCAATGTGATACATGTACCTTTGTGAACTTACCATTTCTGAGAACGCATGCTGTTACAGCGTGATTACCTGTAAATACCACATTAATGCTATAAATGCTCAAAATGATGTCCGTCAACGTCAATGCATTTGGCAATACGTGTAACGACATTCCTCTCAACAGCGAATAGTTCGCCTTCCGTGAAAGTGCGGGCCATGGTATGACCAATCCACCTGTCATGAAATATGCTATTCAATACCGCTTCAACTGCACGCGAGCTATGTGCCGGACATCCATCATCTTGGAAGTACATCGCCATGCTGTCATGCAGTGAAACATCTTGTAGTAACATCGATAGAACATTACGGAAATCAGCATGCATTGCACCATTTAGATTGCCATCGATAAAATGGGGGCCAATTATCCTTCCTCCCATAATGTCGCACCATACATTAACCCGCCAAGGTCGCTGATGTTCCACTTGTCGCTGCCATCGTGGATATTCCGTTGCCCAATAGTGCTTATTATGCCGGTTTACGTTACCGCTCTTGCTGAATGACACTTCGTCGCTAAACAGAATGCGTACAAAAAATCTGTCATCGTCCCGTAATTTCTCTTGTGCCCAGTGGCAGAACTGTACTCTACGTTCAAAGTCGTCGCTATGCAATTCCTGGTGCATAGAAATATGGTACGGGTCCAATCGATGTTGACGTATCATACTCAACACCGAAGTTTTTGAGATTCCCGATTCTCGCGCAATTTGTCTGCTACTGATGTGCGGATTAGCCGCGACAGCAGCTAAAACACCTATTTGGGCATCATCATTTGTTACAGGTCGTGGTTTACGTTTGACACGTGGCTGAACACTTCCTGTTTCCTTAAATAGCGTAACTATCCGGCGAATGGTCCGGACACTTGGATGATGTCGTTCAGGATACCGAGCAGCATATGTAGCATACGCCCCTTGGGCATTTTGATTACAATAGTCATACATCAACACGATATCGACCTTTTCCGCAATTGGTAAACGGTCCATTTTAACACGGGTAGTGTATCACGAAGCAAATACGTGATATCACGTACTTATACGTTTTCGACTATTACAGCGCCATCTATCACAAAGCGGAAAAAGTGGTCCAACTAAAACATTCATATTTCCTTACGTACTACACGAATATGTAATAGAAAATGAGGGTCCCTATTTAAAAAAAACGCAGTTGACATCCGTTTGACCTTTGGCAGCGCCATCTAGCGGGCCAACCATAGCGCCATCTGGTTTCCCTCTTCAACAACGAGTGAAGTCCGATATTCAAGAAGAAATTAAGATAAGCACAAACAAACTTTTCAAATGTTTGTGCTTATCTTAATTTCTTCTTGAATATCGGACTTCACTCGTTGTTGAAGCTGCAGGCAGCAGAGGACTCCCGGGATATCGGTACTTGTCGTAATCACAGAAAAATCCACGTTCTTCGTTTTTTTTCTTCCCTTTATCTCAATAAATAAAAATGCTTGATACGTTCTTTAACCTTCTATTATTCTCTCATACAATACGTTGCTATCACTGTACGTAGTCCTGCTACATACTCGAAAGTCTGACTCTCTCTTAAAACAAAAAACTGTACAAAAAATTGAATGATAAAATGTTTTCTTTTGTCTGCGCCTTACCGCACATTCATAATTAATGTCTTTGCTAATGCGTCCGTTCGATCGGTGTTTCATTTTTGCTTTATTCTGAAACAAATATTAAGTTAGTGGGATGCTGGGGGGTCTTCCATCATGTTCCTGTATAGCCGGCAGTGATGCGCTGGAATTTAGTTTGAAGACGGTAACATGGTGTATCTTTCGAGATAAGCCACGGGCATGCGTGCACGCACATCCCCCTCCCCGTCCCCCGTTTCACACACACACACACGATTCCTTGTGGTTTATTAGTTCACATAATTACTACCGCTACTTTGTATGTAATGAGTACTTTACATCGACCTATTTCTAAGCTGACGAACTTGGTCTTTGGAACCGTCAGGCTGTCACTCATCTTATTAGCGTAAACAGTTCAATGTAAGCTGACAGAGACATAAATGTTCAGGATGTCAAATGAAACACCTTTCAGCTCTCTAGTTTCCAACCTTATTTTATTTGGCAACCAGTTTCAGCGTTTTACTGCGTCATCTTCAGGCCCCTGACCGACGTGTAGGAAGATTCTATCTCGGTTGTGATCAAAACAGGGGCCAGCAATACTGGTATTAGTAGATTTCTGCTACGGTGATCACTTCAACCATCATCCGCCAGCCTAGTGCAACATGCAAACAAATTAATCAAAATATCTTAACTTTTTGCTATTTGTACAGGGTACTTCCAGAATCAAAACGCACTAAAAAAATAACCACTGCTTAAATGACATCAATGGGAGTACAATGGGAGAAGGGGGAAACATTATGGGAACAAAAGACATTTAACGAAAATTTGACCTGTATATAGCGCTGTAAGCGATGGAATATGTAAAATGCACGGAAGCGTCAAAGAAACTGATAAAGGCATGCGTATTCCAATACAGAGATATGAAAACAGCCAGAATACGGCACTATTGCCGGCAACGCCTATGTAAGACAAGTGCCTGCTGCAGTTGTTAGATCGGTTACTGCTGCTACAATGGCAGGTTATCAAGATTTAAGTGAGTTTAAACGTGGAGTTACAGTTGGCGCACGAGTGATGGGACGCAGCACCTCCAAGGTAGCGATGAAGGGTGGGATTTTCCCGACGACCATTTCATGAGTGTACCGTGAATATCAGAAAAATGGCTCTGAGCACTATGGGACTTAACATCTGAGGTCATCAGTCCCCTAGACTTAGAACCACTTAAACCTAACCAACCTAAGGACATCACACACATCCATACCCGAGGCAGGATTCGAACCTGCTACCGTAGCGGTCGCGCGGTTCCAGACTGATGCGCCTAGAACCGCTCGGCCACAACGGCCGGTATGAGTATAAAAACATCAAATCTTCGACATCGCTGCAGCCGGAAAAAGACACTGCAAGAACGGAACCGATGACAACTGGAGAGAATCGTTCAATGTGATAGAAGTGCAATCCTTCCGCAAATTGCGGCAGATTTCAATGCTGGGCCATCAATAAGTGTCAGCGTGAGAACCATTCAACGAAACACCATCGACATGGACTTTCGGAGACGAAGGCACACTCGTGTACTCTTGATGACTGCACGACACAAAGTTTTACGCCTCGCCTGGACCCACCTGTTGATGACTGGAAACATGTTGCCTGGTCGGACGAGTCTCGTTTCAAATTGTATCGAGCCGATGGACGTGTACGGGTGTAGAGACAACCTCATGAATCCATGGACCCTGCATGTGAGCAGGGGACTGTTCAAGCTGGTGGAGGCTTTTTATGGTGTGGGGCTTGCGCAGTTGGAGTGATATGGGACTCCTGATAAGTCTAGATACGACTCTGACAGATAACATGTACGAAAGCATCCTGTGTGATCGCCTGCGTCCATTCATGTCAATTGGGCAATTTCAGCAGGACAGTGTGACATTCCACACGTCCTGAATTGCTACAGAGTAGCTCCAGCAACAGCCTTCTGAGTTTAAACACTTCCGCTCGCCATCAAACTCCCCAGACATGAACGTTATTGAGCATATCTGGCATGCCTTGGAACGTGCTGTTTAAAAGAGATCTCCACTCCCTCGTACTCTTACGGATGTATGGACAGCCCTGCAGGACTTAATGGTATCGGTTCCCTCCAGCACTACTTCATAAATTAGTAGAGTCCATGTCACGTCGTGATGCTGCACTTCTGCGTGCTCGCGGGCATCCTACACGATACTAGGCAGGTGTGCCAGTTTCTTTGGCTCTTCAGTGTAAAAGACGCGGAATACACGGTTGTTCCCCAGTTTGCGTAGGAGGCGCTAGGCACGACTGTCTCAATGCACGATCCCGTGCTGAGAGTATAGCTCTTTTACAAGAACGGTGACTGTACGCCAGTAGTTCTGCAGAAGTCCCGGACACTCAAGGGTATGAAAAAAGGCGTTCGAATGATGTCTGCTAAGGACCTGAAGAAAATGATTACGAAATCCAAAGAGACGGATTCTTTTGAAGTGCAGTGTGGCAGATGAAGGGAAAAAATTGATGCAACCTGGGTAGAAGACGGCAATAGCAGTGCAAGAGGGATAGAACGGTGGTGTGCAAACATACAGTGCACAGGCAATTCTCCGAACTTTGGACGTGCCTGTAAGCACGGCACATAAAATTCTACGACACATCCAGCATTACTGGCCATACAGAATTATCCATGCTCAGGAGCTGCTTCATGCTGACATGGCAGTAAGATAGATGTTCGTTGTAGAATTTCTTGCTCTCATGGAAGACGACAACGAATGGCTATGGAACATTCTGCGGACAGACGAAGCCTATTTCCAGTATATAGAGCGTCAGAATATGGACAAAGGTGACTGTGTGGTGCGGGTTGACGGCATCGTTTATCGCAGGGCAACATTTTTTTCGAGGGGATGGGTCCTGCGAGTCCTGTTACCTGTACTGCCACTGGTAAACGCTGTGAGAACCTTTTGCGCACCAACGTCATTCCAACCCTTCAACAGCGTGGATGTTTGAGTAGGATAATTTTTATTCAAGATAGTACTCCTTCACGCATAACAGCCAGTGAATCAGCTGCTGCAGAGGCATTTTGGAAATGATAGAGTTATCAGCCGCCATTTGCCTACAGCCTGGACGTCCACATCACCCAATTTTAATCCGTTTGACTTCTGGCTGTGGCATTATCTGAAAGGTGGTTAGTTCGGTGCTCCGTAGCTGAAGTGCACAATGTATTCTGAACGTGACCCCTGAGACACTCCGATGTGTTGTGGAAAACCATGGATAGCGTACTGAACATGTCTTGAACAAGTCTCACGACAGTTAAAAATCCATTTCATCCTTGCTTTTTATGCGATTTTTGGCCTCAAGACAATTAAACAAGTTGCATTTTGTACGATGTTTGGACACACGACAATTAAGATACCGATTTTTCCCATCTGCTGTGGTACGACCTCCCGTGGTGTACAGGCATACCCAAATAACAGTGCCACAGCTTGTGCCGTCACGCACATTCCACAGCATGGTTGGTTTAATGAGTAGCTCACACCATATGCCGCCGTATTGCGATTCATCTGTCATTTGTAGCAGAATCGATTTACATTTCGACGCTCACAGCGCCATCTAATGGGAAAATTACGGTTAAATTTGTTTTGTTTCCATAAGTTTCCCCTTTTTTCAATAATATGCACTTCAAATCTGACGTCATTCTGAGCTGCGATTCTTTCTTCTACAGCATTTTGAAACTCTTAACTTTAAATTATAATCACCCTGTATATAAAATCTTGCATCACTTTATCAGGGAAAGGAAGAAACGACTATAATTAATGCATGATTGAACAGTAAATAATAGTGATAAAAATGAAACGATGGAAAGGCTCCAGCGAGATCCATTTCGAGGTTCAGTGAAATTGAAGAGGTTTCCTGTACAGGCGCGCATTGCCAGCAGGTGTTGTATAGTTATGTAGTCTTCAGTCCGAAAACTGGTCTGGTGTAACTCTTGACACTAGTTATCAATTGCAAGTCTTTTCATCTCTACAAAGCAAGTACAGTCTAAATCCATCTGAACATGCATATTGGATTCAAGCATTGCTCTCCCTCCACAATTATCATCGAACCCATCTCCCATCACATTTCTCCCGGTATCGGTGTAGCTATTTGAAATTTGTGGTAACTTCCTATGGGACCAAACTTCTGAGGTCATCGGTCCCTAGGCTTACACACTACTTAATTTAACTTAAACTAACATACACTAAGGACAACACACACCCACGCCTGAGGGAGGACTCGAATCTTCGACGGGTAGAGCCGCGCGAACCGTGGCAAGGCGCCCTAGACCGCACTGCGCGGTGGTGTAGCTATTTATTCATGATATCTTTCTGTTAGTTCAACTGCACCCTCGTCTAATGCAAGTGATGCGTTTTTAAGAGGGTTTAGATGGCAGTGATGACACTGGCGAATGTGCAATAGGGTATTTGTCGTTGATACTTGAGAAGGAAGATCATGTGTTGACATCATCTGAACGATGAGGTTACTGCAGCCAGAGTGTGATTCTGGGTAGGAAAAAGGTGAAGAAGGAAGTCGGCAGTGTCATTTCCAAATGAACCATTCCGATATTTGCCTGAATCTGTTCAGGGAAACCACCGTAAAGCTGAATGTGGGTGGCTCGGAGAGGATCTGAGCTGCGGACGTTGGGACTACAAGGCCAGCGTCTTAACTTCTGCGCCATCTCGCTCACTGTTGGTGTTGATGACAGAAAGAAGATTAGAGTTCATTTCGTCTGCGTTGACGTGATTCTAGACGATGATACACGAGCTGAACTAGACGGCAATGGGGCTGAAAATCTTGCGTGACGTTGAAGCAGCCAACACTGACTCAGGGTAACAACAGAAAATCTAAATCTTAGTGTATGGTCGGAGTTCTGATCGCCGTCCAACTCCTTAACAACTACGTTCTCTCCACCGACGACAAGAGCGAAGCTCGGTGCGGCGGTATCAAATACTGGACTCGATTCACTTGCAGTGACGTAAGCCTCACTCCATAAGACACATAGCGAGTTCCTGGGTTTGATTCAGGATAGGGACAGGATCAGGGGCTGAACGCCGCCACCTCCGTCTATTGCTTTCTTGGAAATATGTGCTCCCAGCATCAGCATTAGAACTACCTGCCTCCAAGAGTTCGATGATAATTGTGGAGGGAGATCAATGCTTGAATCCAATATGCATGTTCAGATGGATTTAGACTGTACTTGCTTTGTAGAGATGAAAAGACTTGCAATTGATAACTAGTGTCAAGAGTTACACCAGACCAGTTTTCGGACTGAAGACTACATAACTATACAACACCTGCTGGCAATGCGCGCCTGTATAGGAAACCTCTTCAATTTCACTGAACCTCGAAATGGATCTCGCTGGAGCCTTTCCATCGTTTCATTTTTATCACTATTATTTACTGTTCAATCATGCAATAATTATAGTCGTTTCTTCCTTTCCCTGATTAGGTGATGCATGATTTTATATACAGGGCGATTATAATTAAAGTTAGAGTTTCAAAATGCTGTAGAAGAAAGAATCGCAGCTCAGAATGACGTCAGATTTGAACTGCATATTATAGAAAAAAGGGGAAACTTATGGAAACAAAACAAATTTAACCGTAATTTTCCCACTAGATGGCGCTGTGAGCGTCGAAATGTAAATCGATTCGGCTACAAATGACAGATGATGGGGTAGTTCATTCATCTGCGATTCCATCAGCATGTAGTGTTAGTCTCCGTAGCGGAGTGGTCGATGAGTCTGCCTGCCATACTGAGGACCCAAACTCACTCCCCAGTAATGCCAGGTAGCTTTCCTTGGTGGGAGGATTAGAACGGGGTGGCCTCGGCCACGTGAGGCCATCTGAGGAACTACTCGTATCAGAAAAAACGGTTCCAATCGCTGGGAGCGGCTGACAATGGCTGGGACAACAGTGTGATGACCCTCCAAAGGACGCCATTTGGTTGGGGATCAGACGGGGGCTGATCAGCAACGTATGGTGCTCTAGCCCTGATCCCGAAGTTTTCTGGTTTTAATTTTTAAGAGAATTTAATAGACGAATCGATACCTGTCCATGTTCCCTCACAAGGTTCTTCTATTGTCATCTGATTTGAAATGGAGCAAATGCCACATTTTTATTAGTTTCCATTTTTGAGAATATGTTCACCATTCTGGCTGCATCGCGGATTATGTGCTATGCACGTACCCAATGTGTAAATATACTTTTCTGCTAAAGCAGCCTTTATCGTGTTTCCAATGTTAGCGTCTGAAGAAAAGTGCTTATGTGCAACAATATTCTCTCTAGAACATGTTGAGAATACTTTTTCTGAAAGGTATGGTTCATCGCATGTTGCTGTCCATCGTGGACACTGTATTGACTGGGGGGGGGGGGTGGCAGTCTGACACCCGCTCGTTGTGTACCATGGCAGTTTTCCCAAGCGATGACGATTTTACAACAGTAGAGGTTTCACAGTAAATTCTAGATACTTTTCTCCCTCTGCCACCTGGTAAGGGGTCCGCTTTTTTCGGATTTGAAAAGTTTTCATTTTTGTTATTTAACTTTATGGCCAGTTGCCCTTCCTGATCCCACAGTGTTCAGTGTAGCCTAAGGCATGGGAGTCGTGTTTGCCACCTGTCCGTGAATCGTGCAAACTTTACTCTTTGTGTTATCGTATCTTTCCTGTTTACGTACCGTACTCGCCGAGGCAGATTTTGGGGATCAGCCCAGAGTTTGTGTAAACGAGTTTGAGAAATGGCCTATGAACCTCACTCAGGATGGCCTGTATACCTGCCCACGGTGGTTAATCCGCTGCGCGGATTCCATCCAGGTCTCCCAAGATAGCGCATTGTGCTTTACTACGCTATACGAGCGAGTCAGACTCTGGTCCACGGAATTGCGCGACGCATTTTTTGAGCCACGGAGGCTGAAATTAAGGTGCTGGACCTCAGTGTTACGACATTGTTTGTACGTAGCAATTTTCGTACACATACGGACCTAGCGAGGTGATGCGGTAGCACACATACTGGAATGGCATTCTGGAGAACTCGGCTCAAAGTCCCCTCCGACCATATAGATCTGGGTTTGCTGTAGTCTTCTGTAGTCTTCATAAGTCACTTAGGTCATGTTGTGTCAGCTACTGTGGGAGCCAGCACGGACAAAAGCAAGGAAAGAGAGAAGTTGCGATGGCTGGCGGCAGGAATCCTAAAAAGATCTCTACCTTAAACTTTCAATTTATTACAATACCTTATTTCTAAAATAAAGAAAAAGTTCTCTTGATGTCTGTGCTTCCTTTGCCTCCTATGCACCACTGCTGAAATAATATACTACTACTCGTAGAATGCAGGCTAAGTATCGTCTTCCTATTACTCAGTACTGATGCTCTCGAAGTCTGTGACAGAACTGGTTCTGACCAGCCATGGGCGGCTGGTTAAGCGCTGAACTACGCCTTCCTGCCCCCTCTTTCCATTGGCGTGCGGGTCGGCGCCTTCTTGATGCCGTCCGTGTGCAGTTGATGCTTTAGGGCTGCACAGGGCAGATGTCAGGTTGTTTTCTCTGAAAAGCACACGGCTTGTGTCCTTCCTCGTCTCTTCCCAGCCGGAACTTGCGTGCCAGTCTCTAAAGATTTCGCTTCGACCTAACGTTAAATCCTAATCTTCCTGCCTTTGTTTCAGAAATTAAAGTTATCTACAGTAATATAGTTCTCTCTGAAAAAACTAATAAAAATATCTGATTACTGGTTCTATGAGGGGCGTTCAATAAGTGATGCAACACTATTTTCTCTGAAAGCAGGTTGATTTTATTCAGGGTTCCAATACAGCATATTATTCCCCACACTTATTCCCCTTTTGGCTACAAAACGCTATTTTTCAACATACTCTCCGTTCAATGCGACGGCCTTACACCACCTTACTGGGAGGGCCTGTATGTCCGCATGGTACCACTCTACTGGTCGACCTCAGATCCAACGTCTTGCTGCATCAATAACCTTCTCATCATTCACGCACTGCTTCCCAAGAAGTGCATCCTTCATTGAACCAGGCAGAGGGAAGTCGGAAGGTGCGAGATCCGGGCTGTAAGGTGGATGAGGAAGAGCAGTTCAGTGAAGTTTTGTGAGTTCCTTTCGGGTGCTTATACTTGTGTGAGGCCTTGCGTTGTCACGCAGAAGGAGAAGTTGGTTTGGATTTTTGTGGCGACGAACACGCTGAAGTCGTTTCTTCAGTTACCTTACAGTGTAAAATAATCACATTGTTAACGGAATTTACGTTCACTACACTAGTTTTATTACACATGTTAACACTTTCAGTCCCTATCCATATTACAAAAATAAAAAAATTTCAAACTGAATGATTTTACGCAGCAATTCATTTGAGCAGTCCTGCACAATACGCTTGAGAGTTGATCGTTGCGCAATGAGGGAGAACATCAACCAAAATAACCCCTTCAGAGATACAGAAATCCGTCGCCATGTGTTTACCGGTTGAGGGGACGGCTTTGAACTTCTTCGAAGGAGAGGCGGTGTGGCGCCACTCCAAACGTTGACGTTTTCTTTCCGGCTAGAAGTGATGACCCCATGTGTCATCATCGCCTGCGACAATGTTCGACAAAAAATTGTCACCATCAGCCTCGTAACTCTCAAGCAATTCCGCACAGATGGTCCTTCGTTGCTCTTTGTCTTTTTCCTTTAGGTGGTGAGGAATCCGACGGGCATGCTATGAGTATCCCAAGAGGTGGACGAGTATTCAGCACTTCGAATAGAGACGTACACTTGATCAGCGAGGTGTTTGATTGTGATCCGTCTATCATCTCGAATGAATGTGCCAGCACATTTCAACACTGCAGAAGTCGCAGCTGTGTGTGGTCGGCCGGCACGCGGAAGATCAGGCATATATACAAGACATTATTGTGATGATGACAGATGTCTCGGTCCGCATCTCGTGGTCTAGCGGCTAGCGTTGCTGCCTCTGGATCACGGAGTCCCAGGTTCGACTCCCGGCCAGGTTGGGGATTTTCTCTGCCCGGGGACTGGATGTTTGTGTTGTCCTCATAATTTCATCATCATCATTCGTGACAGTTGCTAGATTGAACTGAGTTACATATTGGATTGTGTAAAAATTGGGACTTTGTAAGGGCGCTGAGGACCGTGCAGTTGACCGCCCCACAAACCGAACATCATCATCAAACAGATGTCTCGCCCTACGACTCATCGTGCTTTTGTTAACTGCCAGATCTCCATAGACACTCTGCAAGCGCTAAGGAAGATCTGCGATGCTGTGGTTTTTCACCAAAAGAAACTCAATGGCAGCTCTCCACTTGGAATGCACTTCCGTTACAGACGCCATTTTGAAGGCTACGTATAGCGTCGCCACCTCTCCGAACTTCAAGAAATTATGGGGGCTGAAGCGGGAATGTTCCAAAGTCAGCATTTTATCAACCGAAATTTGTGAAGAAAAAGAAGTATGTTCGATCACTTACTGAATGCCCCTCATACTAGTAGTTGTAGGCCTACACATCTGAGGCACAGATAATTGCATTTTTTGCTGAGAATAATGAATTATTCTTGTTATTGTTGTATGTGCTTCGCACGCCTTCATTTATTCTTAGCCATTGATCCCTATCTATTTCGAAGACATTTATACTCCGCAAGCCATTTTTCGGTGTGCGGTGGAGGATACTTTCTGCACCAATGTCACGTCCCCCGTTTCTGTTCCAGTCGTGATTGGTTCGCTGGACGAATGATTTCTTGTAAGCCTCCGTCTGAGCTTGGATGTCTCTTACTTTCCCTTCGTGGACTTTTCTCGAGATATACGCAAAAGGAAGCAATATACTGGTTGACTCTTCTAGGAACGTACGCTCTCTGAACTTTAACAACAGGCCATACCTCGAGGCAGAACGTCTGTTGCAGCGTCTACCACTGGAGTTGCCTCAGCATGTCCCTGACACATACGCACGTCCCAAAATGAACCTGTAACGAAACACGCAGCTCCTCTATGGATCATCTCTACTTCTTCTTTGAATCTCATCTAGTACATATCTCAGACTGAGGAGTAATATCTATTATGGGCGTTCACAAATAATGCAACACACTTGTTTTTTCGGCCAGTTTCGATTGGAAAAGTGAGTAATTTATAGTGGGACGTCGTGAAATATCCCCGCTTCAACCCCTGTAGTTTCATTAAGTTCCGACGGGTGGAGGCACTATTAGTAGCCTCCAAAATGGCGTCTGTAACGGAGGTGCGTTCCAGATGGAAATATGTCATTGAGTTTTTTTCGGCGGAAAACCATAGGCTCTGCCAGTCAACAAAAGCACGATGAGTCATTGGGCGAGGCGTGTGTCATAGTCGAAACAAGGTCGCGCAAACCTGTCTGATCTCACGCTTACCGGCCGGTCGCACACATCTGTGACTCCTGAAATGTTAGAACGTGCGGACACTCTCTTCAAGGTGATCGACGGATCACAGTCAAACACTTCTCTGCTCAAGTTGACGTCTGCGTTCGTAGCGCTGACACACTCGTCCACCAGCTGCGGTATTCAAACCCCTGGGTTCCTCGCCACGTAATACACTCATGCTCACAAATTAAGGATAATTGCAGAATGTGGTGCCTCACAACGTGGCACTACACAAAACTGGCGCTAATAGCATAGACACATAGGGAACACACACGACACAGATCTGTAAGTCCACGGTATTGGTAATAAGTTGAGAAAACTGTCCCGAAACACGTGTGCTACAAAACACCACTGTTTCCTGCGCATGTACCCCGATATCAATATAGGATATGATCACCATGCACACGTACACAGGCCGCACAACGGGTTGGCATACTCTGGATCAGGTTGTCGAGCAGCTGCTGGGGTATAGCCTCCAATTCGTGCACCAGTGCCTGTCGAAGTTCCTGAAGTGTCATAGCGGTTTGAAGACGTGCAGCGATACGTCGACCGAGAGCATCCCAGACGTGCTCGATGGGGTTTAGGTTTGGAGAACAGGCAGGCCGCTCCATTCGCCTGATATCTTCTCCTTCAAGGTACTCCTCCACGATGGCAGCTCGGTGGGGCCGTGCGTTATCACCCATCAGGAGGAAGGTGGGACCCACTGCACCCCTGAGAAGGCGGACATACTGGTGCAAAAAGATGTCCCGATACACCTGAAATGTTACAGTTCCTCTGTCAAAGACATGCAGGTGTGTACGTGCACCAATCATAATCCCACCCCATACCATCAAAACACGACCTCTTTCAAGGACATTAAGGGGTTGGTATCTGGTTCCTGGTTCACGCCAGATGAAAACCCGGCGAGAAGCACTGTTCAGACTATACCTGGACTCGTCCGTGAAAATAACCTGGGACCACTGTTCCAATGACCATGTACTGTGTTCTTGGCACCAGGCTTCACAGGCTCTCCTGTGACCAGGGGTCAGTGGAATGCACCTTGCAGGTCTCTGGGCGAATAAACCATGTCTGTTCAGTCATCTGTAGACTGTGTGTCTGGAGACAACTGTTCCAGTCGCTGCGGTAAGGTCCTCAGCAAGGCTACCTGCAGTACTCCGTGGCCGTCTGCGGGCACTGATGGTGAAATATCGGTCTTCTTGTGGTGTTGTACACTGTTGACGTCCCGTAATGTAGCGCATGGACACGTTTCCTGTCTGCTGGAAGCGTTTCCATAATCATGAGATCACACTTTGTGGCACATGGAGGTCAGGTGCTACAACCTGCTGTGTTTGACCAGCCTCCAGTCATCCTAGTATTCTACCCCTCATAACGTCATCAATATGTGTTCTTTGAGCCATTTTCAACACACAGTCACCATTAGTACATCTGAAAACGTCTACAAACTTCCTCGCTGCACCGTACTCTGACATGCACCAACAGAACTCTGCGTATGTGGACTGCTGCTAGCGCCACCGTGCGACTACCGCAGGTCAGATGCACCACATGGTCATATCCTGAGGTGATCTAAACCCGCAAACCGCCCATCAGACCGTTGTTTAACCATGTATCGGCATCAACCTTAATTTATGAGCATGAGTGTAGAATACCATATAGAGCTTCCATTTGTTCCGCTCAATGAAGGATGCACTCCACCACAAGCACAACGCAGATGTTGGGAAGGTTATTGATGTAGCAAGACGTTGGCTCCAATGTCATCAGTAAAGTGTTACCACGCGGTCGTACTGTTCCTCCCAGTAAAATGCCATAAGGCCGCTTCATTGTACGTAGATGATGTTAAAAATAGGGTTTCGCAGACAAATGCGTGGGGAATAATATGGGCTACTGGAATCTTGAATAAAACCAATCTACTTATTTATGGAACGCCTCTCGTAAGTATTCGTCCAACGAGACTTCTGTAAGCCACCTCTTTTATGGAGGTCGCATGTACGAATCCTGCCTCGGGCTTGGATGTGTGTGATGTCCTTAGGTTAGTTATTTGATAAAGGTCCATGATTGTGAAAAAATATTTTGTGGTTGCACAGTACATCGGTAGTACCTCATTATGAAGCCCTGACCGCTTCGAAACCGATAGAAATTTTTCTGTTGTGGGTATCACAACAAGGAGAGTTCAAATGTTTCAAATGGCTCTAAGCACTGTGGGACTTAATATCTGAGGTCATCAGTCCCCTAGACTTAGAACTAATTAAACGTAGCTTAACCTAAGGACATCACACACATCCATGCTCGAGGCAGGATTCGAACCTGCAACCGTAGCAGCAGCGCGGTTTCGGACTGAAGCGCCTAGAACCGCTCGGTCACAGCGGTTGGCAACAAGGAGAGTAAATAGTTCATTATTCTCTGCAATTTTTTCCACTAAGATGGAAGGCGTAAGATAATTATATTGTATAACCGATTTTGCGGTGACTACAGCGTAATATAATAACATTGCATAATGGTGTTTACATTGACTACAGTAGATTCCTTGCACGTGTTAACACTTTCAGTCCCTATGCATATTACAAAAATGTAAAAATTTCAAACTGAATGATTTTACGCGGCAGTTCATTTGAGCAGTCATGCGCAGGCTGTCGCTCTCCAGCGGCCGTCGTTTCACGCGGTCACCGTTCTTCGTACCACAGCTGGAGACCCGCGCTACCTGGAACTTCTTTCGTAGCCTTCAGACCAGCGAAGGACAGTGATTGAGCAACGTGGCACGGTGTAACAGTCTTTCTCCTGCTTCCGTCCTCTAGCTGCGCAGCCGGCGACTGCACTGTTGTGGCGAACTTGCAACGAAAAACACTGCCAACTGCTAACATAGCGATGAACGTCGTCAGTTGCATTATATACAGGCCTATAATGTCCTACTTTCACGAAAACCTTAAAGCTTGACACACACTTTTAACTCTGTTTCTGAGTTAATGAAAGTACACTACTGGCCATTAAAATTGCTACACCACGAAGATGACGTGCTACAGACGCGAAATTTAACCGAACAGCGTGCTGACATGAGGAAAGTTTCCAACCGATTTCTCATAAACAAACAGCGGTTAACCGGCGTTACCTGGTGAAACGTTGTTGTGATGCCTCGTGTAAGGAGGAGAAATGCGTACCATCACGTTTCCGACTTTGAAAAATGTCGGATTGTAGCCTATCGCGATTGCGGTTTATCGTATCGCGACATTGCTGCTCGCGTTGGTCGAGATCCAATGACTGTTAGCAGAATATGGAATCGGTAGGTTCAGGAGGCCAATACGGAACGCCGTGCTGGATCCCAACGGCTTCGTATCACTAGCAGTCGAGATGACAGGCATCTTATCCGCATGGCTGTAATAGATGGTGCAGCCACGTCTCGATCCCTGAATCAACAGATGGGGCCGTTTGCAAAACAACAACCATCTGCACGAACAGTTCGACGACGTTTGCAGAAGCATGGACTGTCAGCTCGGAGACCATGGCTGCGGTTACCCTTGACGTTGCATCACAGACAGGAGCGCCTGCTATAGTGTACTCAACGACGAACCTGGGTGCACGAATGGCAAAACGACATTTTTTCGGATGAATCCAGGTTCTGTTTACAGCATCATGATGGTCGTATCCGTGTTTGGCGACATCGCGGTGAACATACATTGGAAGCGTGTATTCATCATCGCCGTACTGGCGTATCACCCGGCGTGATGGTATGGGGTGCCATTGGTTACACGTCTCGGTCACCTCTTGTTCGCATTGACGGCACTTTGAACAGTGGACGTTATATTTCAGATGTGTTACGACCAGTGGCTCTACCTTTCATTCGATCCCTGCGAAACCCTTCATTTCAGCAGGATAATGCACGACCCCATGTTGCAGGTCTTGTACGGGCCTTTCTGGATACAGAAAACGTTCGACTGCTGCCCTTGCCAGCACATTCTCCAAAATAATGGCTCTGAGCACTATGGGACGTAACTTCTGAGATCGTCAGTCCCCTAGAACTTAGAACTACTTAAACCTAACTAACCTAAGGACATGACACCCATCCATGCCCGAGACAGGATTCGGACCTGTGACCATAGCGGTCGCGCGGTTCCAGACTGTAGCGCCTAGAACCGCTCGGCCACCCCGGCCGTCCCAGGCTTATCAAGGCCGTTATTACGGCCAGAGGTGGTTGTTCTGGGTATTGATTTCTCGGGATCTATGCACCCAAATAGCGTGATAATGTAATCACATGTCAGTTCTAGTATAATATATTCGTCCAATGAATACCCGTTTATCATCTGCATTTCTTCTTGGTGTAGCAATTTTAATGGCCAGTAGTGTAGATGTACGTCGTTAAGGTAACAAGTGTAACCTCGCTGATGCGTGTGCACCTGCTTCTGATGTGAGCGCAAGGTAGCTGATGCTGTGGTATTTGACCTAGAAGCCGGTGATTGCTTTGCTGGCGGTAAAAGAAAGTTTCATTACCAGCACTGAGCTCCTCTCATATTATCTGCGAAATAAACATAACGTAGCATTCGGTGCTTATCCATGGCAGCCTTCTTTACTAAACACATACGTTTAATAACTTACACTCGGAAATGTGCGAATAAGAGCGACTGGAAAAAATACCTTCAAATTATTCAGCTGGCGAACGATCTGTGTTCCATTCAGAACGAAGCAAGAACAGAATTTCTCGACACAGTACTACTACTACTACAGCCATGTTCTGCAAATAATTTTGAAGTGCGTGGCGGAGGGTACCTCCCACTGGTCCATTTATTAGGACTTACTTCTGTTCCATTCACGTATGTGCGCTGTAATTGGTCTGATCTTGTCTTTCCGCTCCATTCGGGAGCTATACGTAGTGCTTTGTAGTATATTCCTAGATTCGTCACTGAAACCTGATTCTTGAAGTGTTGAAAGTAATCTTCGTCGATATACACTGTTTAAAAGAATTAGAGGAACACGTGTATCAAGATTCACTCCGTTAAATCTATTTTGATGCAGGCTGTACCTGTGGTCTTGTTGCACGCCTTGAGATCTTCGCTTTCAGTGTAGCCAACAATTAAAATCATTCACTACCTATTGACTGTGTTATGCACTACAATGTGAGGTGGCCCCCTCAGAAGGAAGTGAGTACCGGTGTTCCAGTGTTCTGTAGAGAAGTACACAGGTGGCAGTTGCCGTTGATGCACGTGGTATTCAACCAGACACATGCAATGTGAAACCTTCATGCAGCACATGTTGAAAGGGCGGTCCGTTTTATCCAGAAAAGATGGGCTTTCGGTCGATTGCTGCAGGTGCCAATGCCTCTCCATGTGTCATCCACAGGTTGTGGACACGTTACTGAGAGACACGTCAGTGCACAAGGCGAGTTAGACAACGTCGCCGACGCATTACAGCCCCACGTGAAGACCGATAGTGGCCATCTCTGCGTTGTGGCGTCCTACGGATACCGCCAATGCACTGCAAGACGATCTCAGAAGGGCCACTGGAGCCGCTGTTCGAATCAGGGTACGAGAGACGACCCTATGACTCAAACGTCCTGTTCGAGTAGCCCGCCTGATACGATAACATCTTGCAGCTGAGCACCTCGCCTTTGGTTCTGCCGTTCCCTTGTCAACTGGCAACTTCGTCACTGCCGAAACGTGTTGTCCACAGACGAGTCCAGATATCCTCTGACGCAAGGCGATGGCCGTGTTCGTCTGTGGAGATCCTTTGCGAACGGTACCTCCCAAATGTTGTCTAGGAAACCGATAGACTTCCAAGGTTCTGTGATGTTGTGGGGAGGCTTCAGTGTTGACAGCCATACGGACCCTGTCGTTGACCATGTCACGTTATTACCAGGAAGTATATCTGACATATCCTTAGGGACCATTTCGTGGCTGTTGCATGCGGTGGTAGCCCTGAATTCTTTCTAACGCCAGGGCCGATGTGGCTATCGTCAGCAGACATGTGTTGCGAAGCCTGAAACCTGGACATTGAAGTAATGGAATAGCCGGCTGTGAGTCCCAACCTAAACCCCATCGTGCATATGTGGGACGTACTTGACAGACATGTTCGTCTTCTTCCAACACAGACTTTCCAAAAAATTTCAAGTGCTCTCACTGAAGGGTGCGGACGGATACCACAGGATGTCCTCCGTAGACTTATATGGAGCATGCAACGTAGGAGTCAGGCAGTGATTGACGCTCACGGAGGGCATCCACATTACTGAAGCTCTCGAAGTACAATGAAAAGCACCCAGGATGCCAGGATGAATGATGATTGTTTCCACTTTGTTTTCGGCACCTGTCGGAGATTTCAGTTCTTTTTATGTGAATGACTGAGTATGTAATCATGTTTTTCGGTGTACTTAGTTTATGTAAGATAAATTTGCTTAGTGATCATGACGAGAAAAACTTTTCACAGGCTACTTTTTGCGATCTTAGCAAGGCTTTTGAAGGTGTAGAGCATGATTTGCATCTCAACAAATTAGTTTTTTTATGGAACCATTAACAACAAAGTTCGTAATATTTTTGAATCATTTCATAATAGCCGTAATTGTGTGTACTGAGAAGGAAAGATTGGAGATAGCTACAGTTAAGTGTGGGTGCCACACGGTTCAGTTTTGGGACCCTTGTGATTTATTCTAATGATAGATAATTTGCCATTTCATATAATCACTCCATTCTCTACATTGATGATACCACTTACTTCAATGTCAGTTCATATTCTGATACCCTTCAAACCATGAGTAAATACACCCTATCACAATTATCAATCTGATTTGGAGTTTTACACCTACATCTACATCATACTCCGCAAGCCATATAATAGTGTGTGTGGCGGGGGGTTCTTTCGGTACCACTGTCTTATCCCTCCAAACCTGTTCCACTCGCGAATAATGCATGGGAAGAATGATTGTCGGTAAGCCTCTGTATTGCCTCTAATTTCTCGAATTTTCTCCTCGTGGTCAATACGCGAGATGTATATGGGGCGAAGTAATATTTTGTCCGACTCCTCTTGAAGAGTGCTGTCCCGAAATTTCAGTAATAAATATCTCGGTGATGCACAAGGCCTCTGGTTCAAATGGCTCTGAGCACTATGGGACTCAACTTCTGAGGTCATTAGTCCCCTAGAACTTAGAACTAGTTAAACCTAACTAACCTAAGGACATCACAAACATCCATGCCCAAGGCAGGATTCGAACCTGCGACCGTAGCGGTCTTGCGGTTCCAGACTGCAGCGCCTTTAACCGCACGGCCACTTCGGCCGGCACACAAGGCCTCTCTTCTAACGTCTGCCAGTGGAGTTTGTTTAGCATCTCCGTAATGCTCTTTCGCCAGATAAACGATCCCATAACGAAACGCGCAGATCTTCATTGGATCTCCTCTATCTCGTCTATGAGTCCTACCTGATAGGGATCGCAGATAGATGAACAATACTCAAGAATCGGGCGAACAAGCGCCTTATAAGCCACTTCTTTCGCGCATGAGTTATATTTCCTTATAATTCTTCCAATGAATCTGAGTCTGGTGTCTGCTTTTCCCACTGTCTGCTTTATATGGTCATTCCCCTTAAGGTCGCTCTGGATAATTTCGCCTAGATATTTTTCGGCATACGCTGTCTCCAGCTGTTTGTCATCAGTAGTGTAGCAATACAGTAGTGAATTTCTTTTCCTATGTATGCGCAATATGTTACATTTATTTATGTGCAGTGTCAACTGCCAGAGCCTGCACTATTCATCAATTTTCTGCAGGTCCTTCTGCAAATTCTTTCTATCTTTTGGCGTTGCGACTTTGGTATAGACAACTGCATCATCTGCGAATAGCCTTAAACAGCATCGGACGCTTTCTACTAGATCATTTATATATATTGTAAACAGCAACGGTTCTATCACACTTCCCTGTGGCACTCCGGATATTACCTTTACATCTGTCGATTTAGTTCCGTTAAGAGCGACATGTTGAGTTCTATTTGCAAGAAAGTCTTGAATCCAGTCGCAAGTCTGCTCCGATACACCGTAAGCTCGTATTTTTTTCATTAATCTACAATGCGGGACGGTGTTAAATGCCTTACTGAAATAAAGGAACACAGCATCAACCTGAGCGCCGTTGTCCACTGCGCTGTGGATCTTATGGAGGAACAGAGCCAGCTGAGTTTCACAGGATCTCTGTTTGCGGAATCCATGTTGATTTTTATAGAGGAGGTGTTCATTTTCCAAGAACGTCATAATTCTTGATCATAAAACATGTTCCATAATTCTACAACAGATTGATGTCTACGATATAAGTCTATAATTGTGTGGATCTATCTTACGGCCTGCCCTTTTTTCCAGTCGTTAGGTACCTTTAGTTGCTCAAGCGATCTACGATAAATTACTGCTAGAAGGGGAGCAAGTTGTTTCGCATAATCCTAATGGATTCTTGCTCAATGAGAGTAAAATTCAACAAACCGTAGGTAGTGTTAAGTTTTTAGGTATTGTCTTTCATAGTAATTGTCTTGGGATCCATACATTAAGTATGTTAGAGCAAAGTTGTTTAGACTTGTGTACTTGTTAAGAAATATAAAAAATTATGTACCTTTGGCTTATACAGGGTGATTCAAAAAGAATACCACAACTTTAGGAATTTAAAACTCTGCAACGACAAAAGGCAGAGCTAAGCACTATCTGTCGGCGAATTAAGGGAGCTATAAAGTTTCATTTAGTTGTACATTTGTTTGCTTGAGGCGCTGTTGACTAGGCGTCAGCGTCAGTTGGTGCTAAGATGGCGACCGCTCAACAGAAAGCTCTTTGTGTTATTGAGTACGGCAGATGTGAATCGACGACAGTTGTTCGGCGTGCATTTCGAACAAAGTATGGTGTTAAACCTCCTGATAGGTGGTGTATTAAACGTTGATATAAACAGTTTACAGAGAATGGGTGTTTGTGCAAAGGGAAAAGTTCTGGACGGCCGAGAACGAGTGATGAAAATGTAGCACGCATCCAGCAAGCATTTGTTCGCAGCCCAGGAAAATCGACTCGCAGAGCTAGCAGAGAGCTGCAAATTCCACAATCAACTGTATGGAGAGTTCTACGAAAAAGGTTAGTTATGAAACGTCAACTACCCGAGGCGATGGATCGGCCGCCAGGCAGCCCGTGACAGAGCACTTCATCACTGGCCTCCAAGAAGCCCTGATCTTACCCCCTGCGATTTTTTCTTATGGGGGTATGTTAAGGATATGGTGTTTCGGCCACCTCTCCCAGCCACCATTGATGATTTGAAACGAGAAATAACAGCAGCTATCCAAACTGTTACGCCTGATATGCTACAGAGAGAGTGGAACGAGTTGGAGTATCGGGTTGATATTGCTCGAGTGTCTGGAGGGGGCCATATTGAACATCTCTGAACTTGTTTTTGAGTGAAAAAAAAACCTTTTTAAATACTCTTTGTAATGATGTATAACAGAAGGTTATATTATGTTTCTTTCATTTAATACACATTTTTAAAGTTGTGCTATTCTTTTTGAATAACCCTGTATATTATCAGTGTACTTTGCCTTTTCACAATATTATTTCCTATGAGCTTTTGTTCTGGGGCAATAGCGTAGATGTTCAGGATATTTTGGGACTACAAAAAAAATCATCAGGATTATTACAAACTCAGAAAATCTTGCCCACTGCAGACTATTGTTTATTGACTTAAAAAATTAACTGTAATAAACTTGTACATTTACAGTTTTCTCTTTTATACAAAGAATAACTTATCAGTATATCAGCTTAGACAGGATTTGCACCCTCATGGCATTAGAAATGATAGGCATATTGACTTACCTTACGTGATAACTAACTCATTGAACAGCTATGAAGCAGTGGGTATGAAAATGTTCAACAAACTACCTCTGGAATGGGTAGAAGCTCCATTCGACTTATTTAATCACAAACTGTACAGTTGGTTACCCATTAACCCTTTTCACTCAGTTAATGAATTTTATAAATGAGAAAATGTGACAGCATAGTGGTAATTCTTTGCAGAGTGTACCACAATTTCTTTTACATTGTTAATGCAACACACTTTGTTCAAATTGCTTTAGTTTAAATATAGCACTTTATTGGAAATTTATTGTAATTTAATGTCGTTTTCGCTTTTATGAACTAATCTTTTTGTGTATATGCTGTATATTTACGTACGCTTTTAAACTGATGTTATCTATTGCTGTAACAGATGAACGACAATATTTTTATTTTATTTATTTTCTTACCTCGCTCGGTACAGAACAGAGCAGACGATATATCAAACGCATAAGGTTGTCACGTTATTCCCGAGATCACTTTTGCCGCAGGGAACCGCGGATAATTTACCACTGCTGTTGTAGGCCTTGGGGCAGATGGAGTATAGTACTGACTGTAGGTTGACAGCAGGGGAACAGGGACGAGATATTACACTGTTGGTGGAGACTGCCTCTGCATACATGTGGTGGAAGAACACTGACGGCACAACTCTGCCTCTGTTCATTGTTGACAAGCTGCTATTGTACTTCAGTGAGAGGCGCATTTCTAAGAAAGCTCAAAGGATGCCCTAGGTACGATACGAAGAATAAACATGAGACATGGACAAGATTTTTACTCAGCAGCGGAAGTATGCCAATTTGAAACTTCCTGGCAGGCTTCTTAGACTTCAGCAAAGTCTTTGATATTATCGACTTCGATATTTTACTTTCCAAACGTAGCAGACTAAATTGTTCGCCAAGTGCAGTGTAATGGTTTTGCTCGTACCTTACGTCTCCCCAACAATGCGTCATATCTGGCACCACAACGTCACAGTGGAGGCAGACGGTATTAGGAGTCCCTCGGGGTTCGGTAATAGGTCCTATATTCTTTTTGATGTATGTCGACAATGTGTCATCAGTTTTGTCCTACTGCAAACACTACATGTACGCTCATGATCTACAGTTGTATCTTAAGCGCAAGACTAATAAACCTGAAGACAGCTGTTGAGAATCTCAATATCGATCTGTGTGCACTATCAAAACTGACACAAGATGTAGGGTTAAAGCTAAAATCAGCCAATCACCAAGCGGTACTGGTTGGTCATTCTAGGCTGATTAGCCTAAAATATCAGTTGAGTCCCTAAACGGGACAAATTTCAATTTCTCTCGTTTAGCAATGAGTCTAGGAGTAATAACGGACGAAAATCTAAATTGGACTGAGCACGAAACTACAGTGTGCAGGAAGTCATCAACATCTCTCAATTTCCTACAAAAATATAAAAAGCTCTTCCTTCTTAACCGGAAAAAGAAACTCGTACAAACATTTATACTTCCAATTATTCACAATTATTCATTGCAGCAATGTTATCCTGAAAGGACTTTCTCGAGGAAGCTCGTGGGGCCTGGAAATGGTTACGAATGTCTGTGTTTGTTATACCTGTGATGTTCGAATGTTTGATCATATTTCACCACCATATGCACAGTTAACCCGGCTGCGTGCAGACAAGCGCAGAGTTTTCCAAGACCCTGCGTTCTCTACTGTCTTATCAGTGAACACTGTCCCTCATGTCTCCCCTCGACCGCAACGCTCTTTTCTGAACAACATGGCAGAAACATCCGTTCTCATCACAGCAAAATCCTTGCTGTCCCACTCTATTTAGCCACGTCTCTAAGTCTTTCCCAGTAATAGGGATCCGACTATGGAATACCTACCGCTATACGCTGAAGAGCCATAGAAACTGGTACACCTGCTAATATCGTGTAGGGCCCTCCGAACACGCCGAAGTGCCACAACGCAACGTGGCATGGGCTCGCCTGATGTCTGAAGTAGTGCTGGTGGGAATTGATACTATAAATCCTGTAGGGCTGTCCATAAATCCGTAAGAGTACGAGGGGGTGGAGATCTCTTCTAATGTTCATGTATGGGCCAGCGGAAGTGTTTAAACTCAGAAGAATGTTCCTGGTACAACTCCGTAGCAATTGTGGATGTGTGGGGTATCGCATTGTCCTGCTGGAATTGCCCAACTCCGTCGGAATGCATAACAGACGTGAATGGATGCATGTGATGAGACAGGATGCTTACGTACGTGTCACTTGTCAGAGTCGTATCTAGACGCATCAGGGGTCCCATATTACTCCAACTACACACTCCCCACAGCGTTACAGAGCCTCCACCAGCTGGAACAGTCCCTTGGTCACATGCAGGGTCCATGGATTCATGAGGTTGTCTCCATACCCGTATACGTCCATCCAAAAACGGTTCAAATGGCTCTGAGCACTTTGCGACTTAACTTCTGAGGTCATCAGTCGCCTAGAACTTAGAACTAATTAAACATAACTAACATCCATGCCCGAGGCACGATTCGAACCTGCCCGGCTCAAAACTGTAGCGCCTAGAACCGCACGGCCACGCCGGCCGGCCACGTCCATTCGCTCGATACAATTTGAAACGAGGCTCGTCCGACCAGGCAACATGTTTCAGTCATCAACAGTCCAATGTCTGTGTTGACGGGCCCAGGCGAGGCGTAAAGCTTTGTGTGGTGGTATTGACTCGAACCCTTCAATTTGTGCTAAGGCTAACTTACTAACTAGAGTGATGATTTCATCACTCACATATTTTTTCCAAGTTTATTCACATGGAAGCCATGAGTTATGTGAAATCTTTACCCAAGTCAGTTTTATTTACAAAAGAGACATTTACAAAAGAGACATTTACAAAAGAGACATTTAAAAAGAGACATTTACAAAAGAGACATTTACAAAAGAGACATTTACGAAGTCCCTTCATTCACTCGTCCCACTTCTAAATTCACGTGTAATCAGAATGGAAGGTCATGCCGAAACGGTACTGAGAAGAGCATAATTTTTATGTTTTGTAGATCATGCAGGTTCATGTTGGTGAAGCAGTCGTCAGCATGCTGGATTCGGATTCGGGAGGACGACAGTTCAAATCCCCGTTCGACCATCCAGATTTATGTTCTCCGTGATTTCCCTTTATCACTCCAGACAAATACAGGGATAGTCTCTTTCAAGAGGTACGGCCGATTTCCTTCCGCATATTTTCTTAAACTGAGCTTGTACTCCGTCTCTAATGACCTCGTGGTCGACGGAACGTTAATCTGCAATCTTCCTTCCTTCTTTTCCGCAAATGTCGCTTTTACGACTATGACCGCCAACTATGTTGAAGAGCCTCGGAATACGAAGTCTGTCATTGGGAGCATGAATAACAACCCATGCTTAGTGAAGAGACAACCCTCAAGTTTGCCGATAACTGAATGCAAAGTAATTCCCAGGTAACCGTAAAATCTCATTACAAGCTAATTATCACTCTTCGCTGCAAGAAGTTTCTCCAGCTTCTAGATGCCAGTTCGTCACTTCTGCAGCGTCGTAAACACTCTCAGTGTAGAGTTTCCTTTCAGAGTTGCTGCATGTTTTTCACGTGTATAAGTTCTGTAATTATTTTGGTGAGCCGATTCCTGTAACCTATAGCAGGTCGCGTACGCCACAAAGACAGTAACCGGCAATTTACTGTTGGAAAATCAGTTTCACCTGCCTTTCCTTGTTTATGTTGCTAACATAAGTTTTAACACGTGTATGTGTATTGTCTCACTGTTTATTAAGTAATTTTTCAATTAATATTAAGCTTACGACTAATACACGCAGTTAGATTAAAAAAATACCTTATGTCTCATCTCAGTTGCTCATAAGAGAAAAAATACTACACACTGTAAACCCGCGACCGGCCATCCTGATTTAGGTTTTTCCGTGATTTCCCTAAATCGCTTCAGGTAAATGCCAGGGTGATTCCTTTGAGCCGGCCGAAGTGGCCGTGCGGTTAAAGGCGCTGCAGTCTGGAACCGCAAGACCGCTACGGTCGCAGGTTCGAATCCTGCCTCGGGCATGGATGTTTGTGATGTCCTTAGGTTAGTTAGGTTTAACTAGTTCTAAGTTCTAGGGGACTAATGACCTCAGCAGTTGAGTCCCATAGTGCTCAGAGCCATTTGAACCATTTTTGATTCCTTTGAAAGGGCACGGCCGACTTCCTTCCTCATCCTTCCTTAATCCGATGGGACCGGTGACCTCGCTGTTTGTTCCTCTTCCCCAGACAAACCAACCAATTACACACTGTAATTGCTAATTGAGATATAGGAAAGCCTGTTAAAGCCAGAACTACCAGTGTCGTTCAATAAGTAATACCCACATTTTTTAAAAAAAAGCCATTAATATACACAGACAAACGTCCTTGTCGGTATTTTACGTTTGATGTTTGTTCTGTGCGCCGGTGAAGTTCCGAACCGTTCTGGCAGAGCCGTAGACACAGTGTGAAAATGGTATCTACATACGATTCACGTTACAAGCAGCGAGCCGTTATTGAATTCTTGTGTGCAGAAAAAGAAATCGTGGTGAACATCCATAAACGTTTGTGTACAGTGTATGGCGATGCTGCAGTTCATAGGAGTACAGTTGGGAGATGGGTAAAGAAAGTTACAGCCTCAGGAAATGCAGAAACAGAGCTCCTTGATCTGCCACGCTCTGGACGTCCTGTCACAGCCACTGCTCCAGACATGCTGAATCGTGCGGATACCTTTATTCGTGCCGACCGGCGCATAACAACTCGACAATTGGCTCTACAGTTGTCAGCCGGCATTGGAAGTGCGTCTGCAGTGATCGAGACTCTCGTATATTCAAAGAGGTGTTCACGATGGGTTCCACGAATGCTCACAACAGACTACAAGATTCAAAGAAAGGCCATTTCATCTGAATTGTTGGAGCGTTTTGAGACCGACGGAGAGGACTTTCTGTCGCGGATCGTTCGGGGAACGAAAGCTGGGTACATCACTTTGGGCCGGGAACAAAAAGGCAGTCCATGGAGTGGCATCATCCTCATTCACCATAAAAGAAGAAATTCAAGACAACCTTCTCTGCCAGAAAATATATGGTGACAGTCTTCTGGGATTGTGATGGCATCATTTTCGTGGATGTGATGCCAATAGGGTCAACCATCAATTCAGAGGCTTAAGTGAAGACTCTAAATGATGTGTCCGATCGAACAAGAATCCAGCAGAAATCTTGCTCCAACGCGATAACGCACGCCCACACACAAGTCTGAGAACCTTCGGAACACATTGCCAAATTGGGTTGGACATCATTGCCTAATCCACTCTACAGTCCAGACCTGGCAACCTCGGCTTTCCATCTCCTTGGGCCGCTTAAAGATTCTGTACAGGGAACACAATTTGAAGATAACGAGACTGTCAGTCATGCAGTGAAAACATGGCTACGCCTACAGGACAAGAACTTTTACCAGCAGGGAATACGTGCCCTTTCACAACGTTGGCGTACAGCCACAGAACGTGATGGAGGCTATGTAGAAAAATAGGATATGGATAAGACATGTTGATGTATATTGTCACCAAATTCTGACTCTTAACAATAAATATAGTTTGAGAAAAAAATGTGGGGCATTACTTATTGAACGACCCTCGTATTATAATGTGAACAAATAATATAATACAACTGAATAAATCGTTTAGAATTTGTTGCCATCGCTACGCACACTGCAAGTACCTAAATAATAAAGGCATATTTCCAAGTGAATTATTTACTTATTAGTTATTCTTGAATGGAAGACGCAGACGTGAAGGTGTTACCAAGTGTTTGGTGCACAACGCGGCGATCTCCTCTTGTGGTGGTCAGACGTGCTCAGCTGGAACCTTGACTGTGAGTACGTCTGCCTCCACATTCCCACGCACTCTCAACATCGGACCACCCTCAGGTCCGGATTCCGCACGCCAAAGCACAGTGATCACTCAACACCCTGCGTTGTTCACGCCCCTTATGTACCCTACCAGGCCTGGTAACAACACTCAACATGAACAACACTAATGCACTCTGGTAGCCGCGATATCTGTCAGAGATCATGGCCATACATTTACAATACGTAAAGAATATGACCGCTTGAAATAAAAATACAATAAAGCGCCAGAGAAACTGGTAGAGGCATGCATATTCAAATACAGAGATATGTAAACAGGCAGAATAAAGCACTGTGGGCGGCAACGCCTATGCAAGACAAGCGTCTGGCGCAGTTGTTAGATCGGTTACTATTGCTACAATGGCAGGTTATCAAGATTTAAGTCAGTTGGAATGTGGTGTGACAGTCGGCGCACGAGCTATGGGACACAGCATCTCCGAGGTAACGGTGGAGTGGGGATTTTCCCGTACGACTATTTCACGAGTATACCGTGAATATCACCATCGACATCGATGCGGCCGGAAAAGGATCCTGCAAGAACAGGACCATCGACGACGGAAGATAATCGTTCAACGTGACAGAAGTGCAACCCTTCCGCAAACTGCTGCAGATTTCATGGCAGGGCCATGGGAAAGTGTCAGCGAGTGAAACATTCAACGAAACATCATGGATATGGGCTTTCAGAGCCGATGACCCACTCGCGTACGCTTGATGACAGCACGACGCAAAGCTTTACGTGTCTGCAGCTCGTGGTCGTGCGGTAGCGTTCTCGCTTCCCACGCCCGGGTTCCCGGGTTCGATTCCCGGCGGGGTCAGGAATTTTCTCTGCCTCGTGATGACTGGGTGTTGTGTGATGTCCTTAGGTTAGTTAGGTTTAAGTAGTTCTGAGTTCTAGGGGACTGATGACCATAGATGTTAAGTCCCATAGTGCTCAGAGCCATTTGAACCAAAGCTTTACGCCTCCCCTCGGCCCGTCAACACTGACATTGGACTGTTGATGACTCGAAACATGTTTCCTGGTCGGATGAATCTCGTTTCAAATTATTTCGAGCGGATGGACGTGTACGGGTATGGAGACCACCTCATGAATCCAAGGACCCTGCAGGACAGCAAGGGACTGTTCAAGCTGGTGGGGACTCAGTAATGGTGCGGGGCGTGTGTAGTTGGAGTGAATGGGACCCCTGCTACACCTAGATAAGACTCTGACAGGTGACACGTATGTAAGCATCCTGTCTGATCACCTACATCCATTCATTTCCATTGTGCATTTCGACGGACTTGGGCAATTCCAGCAGGACAATGCGACGCGCCACACATCCAGAATTGCTACAGAGTTGCTCCAGAAACATTCTTCTGAGTTTAAACACTTCCGCTGGTCACCAAACTCCCCAGACATGAACATTATTGAGTATATCTGGGATGCCTTGCAACGTGCTGTTCAGAAGAGATCTTCAGCCCCTCGTGTTCTTACGGATTTATGGACAGCCCTGCAGGATAGATGGTGTCAATTCCCGCCAGCACTACTTTAGACATTAGTGGATCCATGCGATGTCGTGTTGCGGTACTTCTGCTTGCTCGTGAGGTCCCTACACAATTTTAGGCAGGTGTACCAGTTTCTTTGGCTCTTCAGTGTACAAGGAATTAGCCGAGTTAAAAGTGATGACTTTGTCAAAATTTCTTTTAAGTGATAATATTGACGTGGTTTTAATACAGGAATCCCATGCGTCAAACGAAGAAGATCTTCGTAAAAGAGGAAAGATATATGGCCATGAGCCTATTGACGCTACTTACCACAACTTTTAAGGTGCTAGTACTTACATTAGAGCTAATCTGTCACAGAGAATTCCATCTATAAGCATTTACACCTGACAGTGGTGTTTACGTTTATGAAGTTACATTGATACCGGAACATGTCTTCTGGGTGCTTCACATTTCTTTTTGTCACGGAGTGTATTTTTACAGCGTGGGTGTGTAGCTCCACACACACACGGCCTAACGTGGATGTTGAGGACCCTTCAGTTAGGGTTACCATACATTAGCGGTACTAGACTATACTAACTTTAAAGTGCCCTTTGGCCAACGTCCATGTGGCGAGCAGCATTAGCGGGATAAAAGCGGCTTCTGGCTTCAAGGGCGTGGCACTGAGATTTACCAACATACTAGACAATCACGGACACGTTACTCAAAGTTTTATTGCTCTGACCGTTGCTGCTTTAGAACCCCACAAAAGTATAAATGCTTTTAAATGTCTTGAATATCTTTCTAGACATTGGTCTACACACCGCACGTTACTCCTGTTGTTCATTCTCGAATATCGTCTAGTTGCTTAGCCCTTCTAATGATTTTCAAGAGAAAGCACGTATGAGGGGATTCAGTAATTAACGGAATGCATTTTTTTTGCGAAACCATGTTGGTTTTATTCAGCATTCCAATACACCACATTATTCTCCATTCTTTTGGCTACATGATCTCCGTTCTCTCTGTTCTCTGCAGGCACTGAATAACGATGTCCTTAGAAATATCACTTTCATGTAAGGTCATTTTAACACCAATGCAGGCTCTAATTTAGTACGGTATATCCTTTACGTCCGTAGTTAAATGTTTTACGTGGTAGAAGGAATAGAAGTAAACAGATTTCTTAATTTCTGACAGCTGCTAGTTTCGCTGTCGGATACTGTGTACCACAAATAATTTTTAATAACCTTGACGCAATAATGGTGAGAGCGTGGCTGTCACATTCATTGTCATGAGAAAAAAGCAGAAAAAGACATTGCAGAGGATATGAGTTTTCTAACTGGTGGCGGCAACAGTTTTACGACATTCTTTAACACTTTAAAGCAAGTGTTTTGCCCAGAATAAGATATGATCTCTTCTTACCAAGAATAATTTTACCTATCACCACAGAATTTTACAAGAGGAGTTAACGGGAAACTGTAAACCTTCCATGTTGTTTAAAGACTAAAATTTAGCAACAAAAGATAGAATCATATGTATGCTAGCAGTCGAGGCTTTGTACGTACGTTCGTGGTAAAATATAGTTATTTGAAGGATAGTTCTTGAATATCTTCGTGAATCAGTGCCAGAAAATATTACAACAAAGCAACTCTTTTGAAGAAGATGCTAACACAATATGATCAAACTACCTCAGGCTCACATTCTCCATTTAGCGTGATCTACAGAACAGTCACTACAAATTATGAATATTGTACCTAATATTTGTAATTTCGGAAGTAGTTGACCACTGCAATATGGATTTAAAACCGTCGAATTTTCATAAAAGTGTCATAAACAACGAATAACTTAATAATAAAAACAGTATCTGACACCGAAAACCTAAACACCCAATATATTAAACTTTTACTCATTAAATTGTAGTACATGCCATAAAGATTTAACAAATCCAATCATTTTACTACATAAGCATGCGCGTAACTAAATTGTAAGAAAACCTCTCTGCAAAGGTACAGTTAACTTGCTTCTACAAGAAAACATCATTGTGGCTTTAACAGCCACACAATGTACAAACTCGTGTAGTTACGGTCAACACCATACAATCTCTGACCAGAGATCATCTAATGTTGTTCGTATGTCTCTGAATGGTTTATTTTGGTGACTTCGATGTCCATAATACTGTGACATTTCCTCGAACACCTGTTACGTCACTACGTAAGTATTAGAAACCTACTTCTTTTGAACACGATAAACAACTGAATAGAGAAAGCTGCTCTAATGGAGAGATATTGCTCTCTTTGTGAGAGCGATTCTGATATTTTTCTAGACGCGTTACGTTATGTGACGTTGCACTGCATCACTGAAATCTTGCAATTGCTGAACTTTCAACCGGGTACAGTGTTAAATCGTTAGTGACTAAATGTAGCTGAAATTGTTGCCAACTGCCATGGCCAATGTACTATATTGTGAATGACAGTAGTGAACGGCGTCTGGTTCTGACAGACACTGGGGATAAAACAGCAACAGTGTAGCAGATCACTCCCGAATTCAGTGCTTGACAATAACATCTACATTTACAGCCACACTCTGCAGATCAGTGTGACGTGTGTGGAAAAGGACACTTTCCATTGTACCGGTTGTTAGGGTTTTTTCCTCATTCCATTCACGTAAGGAACGCAAGAAGAATTACTGTTAAATGATATCATCGGCGCTTTAGTTAATTTGACCTTGACCCCACGATCCATAAGGGGAGGTTGCGATATGTTGTAGTGTACAGCTAGAGTTATCATCTAATGACGGGTCTTGAAACTCTGATAATAGGCTTTTTCCGGAAAACTTGCGTCTGTCTTCAAGTGTCTGCCAGTTCATTTTGTTCAGCATCTCTGTGACACTCTCTCTCGAACTAACTTGTGACCATTCGTGCTGCCCTTCTACACTCCTGGAAATTGAAATAAGAACACCGTGAATTCATTGTCCCAGGAAGGGGAAACTTTATTGACACATTCCTGGGGTCAGATACATCACATGATCACACTGACAGAACCACAGGCACATAGACACAGGCAACAGAGCATGCACAATGTCGGCACTAGTACAGTGTATATCCACCTTTCGCAGCAATGCAGGCTGCTATTCTCCCATGGAGACGATCGTAGAGATGCTGGATGTAGTCCTGTGGAACGGCTTGCCATGCCATTTCCACCTGGCGCCTCAGTTGGACCAGCGTTCGTGCTGGACGTGCAGACCGCGTGAGACGACGCTTCATCCAGTCCCAAACATGCTCAATGGGGGACAGATCCGGAGATCTTGCTGGCCAGGGTAGTTGACTTACACCTTCTAGAGCACGTTGGGTGGCACGGGATACATGCGGACGTGCACTGTCCTGTTGGAACAGCAAGTTCCCTTGCCGGTCTAGGAATGGTAGAACGATGGGTTCGATGACGGTTTGGATGTACCGTGCACTATTCAGTGTCCCCTCGACGATCACCAGTGGTGTACGGCCAGTGTAGGAGATCGCTCCCCACACCATGATGCCGGGTGTTGGCCCTGTGTGCCTCGGTCGTATGCAGTCCTGATTGTGGCGCTCACCTGCACGGCGCCAAACACGCATACGACCATCATTGGCACCAAGGCAGAAGCGACTCTCATCGCTGAAGACGACACGTCTCCATTCGTCCCTCCATTCACGCCTGTCGCGACACCACTGGAGGCGGGCTGCACGATGTTGGGGCGTGAGCGGAAGACGGCCTAACGGTGTGCGGGACCGTAGCCCAGCTTCATGGAGACGGTTGCGAATGGTCCTCGCCGATACCCCAGGAGCAACAGTGTCCCTAATTTGCTGGGAAGTGGCGGTGCGGTCCCCTACGGCACTGCGTAGGATCCTACGGTCTTGGCGTGCATCCGTGCGTCGCTGCGGTCCGGTCCCAGGTCGACGGGCACGTGCACCTTCCGCCGACCACTGGCGACAACATCGATGTACTGTGGAGACCTCACGCCCCACGTGTTGAGCAATTCGGCGGTACGTCCACCCGGCCTCCCGCATGCCCACTATACGCCCTCGCTCAAAGTCCGTCAACTGCACATACGGTTCACGTCCACGCTGTCGCGGCATGCTACCAGTGTTAAAGACTGCGATGGAGCTCCGTATGCCACGGCAAACTGGCTGACACTGACGGCGGCGGTGCACAAATGCTGCGCAGCTAGCGCCATTCGACGGCCAACACCGCGGTTCCTGGTGTGTCCGCTGTGGCGTGCGTGTGATCATTGCTTGTACAGCCCTCTCGCAGTGTCCGGAGCAAGTATGGTGGGTCTGACACACCGGTGTCAATGTGTTCTTTTTTCCATTTCCAGGAGTGTATATGTTCATTCAGTATCCCCTCTATACATTGAATATCCCCCTGTTAGTCTTATTTGGAACGGGTCTCGCACATTTGAGTAATATTCTAAAATTAGTCGCACGAGTAATTTGCAAGTAATCTCCTTTGTGGACTGATTGCATTTCCCTATTTTTCTACTAATGAAGCTATTACAGAAACGTCAAGAAAAAGGGCACAATATAAAGCACACCCACAGAAAGGTACATATATTTTGGGACAGCAACAAATGAGAGAGACATTTTAAATTACGTAGAGATTAATCTAAAATTTTCACTTCACCATTTCCCTGAAATGCTTATATCGCTAAATACAGTACTTAAAAAATTTCGATTAATGATTTTAAGTGGAAAAATGGAAAGGAGCGTCTGGAATAGTTGGCCCGTTCGGGGCTGCCAAGTGGAAGTCTTATTTCAATCGACGAAACATTGGGCAACGTGCGCGGCGATGATGAGGATGAAATGATAAAGACAACACAACACCGAGTCCCCGAGCGGAGGTTGTCAGTCTCAGCGGATTAACGAAGGACGGGGAAGGAAGTCGGTCGTGCCCTTTCAAAGGTACCATCCCGGCATTTATCGGGAGCGATTTAGGGCAATCACGGAAAATCTAAATCAGGATGGCCGGACGTGGGATTGAACCGTCGTCCTCCCGAATGTGAGTCCAGTGTGCTAACCACTACGCCATCTCGCTCGGTAAAGCAACTTTGACTAAGGGCAGATTATCATTACTCAGAACTTGTGAATGAGTACCTCGAAAACGGCGAAGCTGGTCGAATGTTCACGTGCTGCTGCTGTCAGCATCTACGGAAAGAGGTAGGACAGTTAAACTACCACTAGGCGGTAAATGGTTGGACCTCCACTACTCTTCACAGAACGTGGGGTTCGGAGAGTTGTCTGCTTTGTAAAGTAGAATAGTTGGTGATCGGTGGCATCTCTGCCGAAAGGGCACAATGCTGGTGTACGCAGAAATGTTGCGGAGCACACCGTTCATCCTACGTTGTTGAACGTGGAGCTCCGCACCAGACCACCCCTACGTGTCACATGTCGGCCCAACGACATCGTGAGTTACGATTGCAATGGGCACGAGATCATTGAGATTCGACCGTTGATCAATGGAGACATGTCGGCTCTTCGGGTGAATCACATTTTTGCTCCACTAGGTCGATGATCGTCTTCACAAACGCCGTTATCGAGGTGGACGGTGGCTCGAAATGGGCAGGGCGCCACAGATGCAGGCTGGTGGGAGCGGTATTATGGTACGGGAGACATTCTCCTGAGCTTGCATGGGACCTGTGGTAGTAACCGAAGACACGCTGACAGATGCGAACCACATGCATGCCTTCGAACCTGATGTCTTCCCCGACGGCGATCTTTCAGCAATATAACTGTCCGTGTCTGTGAGCCAGAACCATACTACAGTGGTTCCAGCAGCATTATTGTGAACTCACGTTGATGTCTGGCGACCAGATTCGTCTAATGTAAATCCAGTGAAACCCATCTGGCTCACTATCGGGCGCCATGCAATGTTTCTTTCTGCTATAAGTTATATGAAGATTCTATTAAGTTCGTGAAGTTAAATTTCGTAAAGCTATCTTTCACAAAATCTCGTAAGCAACAATTACAAATAAGTAATATTATATTTGCAGGTTGCCAATTTAAACTTTAAATTCTGATTGAAAACGGGCCCCAGGATCCCTACAAACAATATCAGATGCCAGAATGAGATTTTCACTCTGCAGCGGAGTGTGCGCTGATATGAAACTTCCTGGCAGATTATAACTGTGTGCCCGACCGAGACTCGAACTCGGGACCTTTGCCTTTCGCGGGCAAGTGCTCTACCATCTGAGCTACCGAAGCACGACTCACTCCCGGTACTCAAAGCTTTACTTCTGCCAGTATCTCGTCTCCTACCTTCCAAACTTTACAGAAGCTCTCCTGCGAACCTTGCAGAACTAGCACTCCTGAAAGAAAGGATACTGCGGAGACATGGCTTAGCCACAGCCTGGGGGATGTTTCCAGAATGAGATTTTCACTCTGCAGCGGAGTGTGCGCTGATATGAAACTTCCTGACAGATTAAAACTGTGTGCCCGACCGAGACTCGAACAGTTTTAATCTGCCGGGAAGTTTAATATCAGATGCGTTAGCGTAATAAAATTTATGCAAAGAGGCACCTGACCTATAACAAATTGTATCACTGAAAATAGCCACTTTATGATAAAATAAATCTTGTGATTTGATGCTAATTAATTTTGATAGTATTTTTAAATAACTTCTTCTTCTCCGGCTTCGTCGTATTTCCTGTGGAAATAAAAAGTTTAAATGCGCAGCGTAATGGCGGCCAACTTTCTCAGTCAAAGATGATCGCAGCTAGCTCCGCAGCAGCTGCAAAAAATACTACACAAACTTTGCGTTATAACAAATGTGGCGTGGGTTCCTTAAATGTATACTCTGCACTCCAGATTAGCTTATTATATTTTCATAACTCTTTTACACATCAATTATGTTCTAGTAACTAAACGAGAGCAAGACAAAAGCTATCGCAATACAATCGTACCTTCTGCACTCAGACAATACCTAAGACACAAGAAAACATCAGAAGGCGACTAAGTTCATTGTCTTCCAGTCCTATTATAATATAACAAAGATTACAGTGTTCAGTTCTTTAGTTTACGCATATGATCTTATATCATGGAGAATAATGTCTTTTTTCTATTATCAGAATCGATAAACTGTCTTTAAAGTTATTTCGTCACTTTGTCCGTATACAATTAGGCTTTAAAGTTCACCCAACATTACGCATGTATAGTTCTTTTGTCGTTATTTTATAGCCATTACCGAGTACGCAAATCAGCGACCCGGTATTTAAGCGAATTACGTGACCCGTGTGTGGACATATAATGCTACATATCACCACAAACCTACCAAGAAACTGTCGTATCCCCGATACGCAGAATCAGCGATGTATTTTGTTTCAAATATGGACAAACAAGCTATAAAGCAGGTGGTCATAATGTTTTGGCTCATCAGTGTATTTTAGGAAAGCAGCGAAAGAGACATGTATGATACACTGCATAGAGATTAGGATAAACATTTCATTTCAACAGAACCGAAGTCTGCCACCTGCTTCACCCACAACTGAGGTTCTGTGGTCGCTCCATTTCTTATCCGTGCGAACTGTTACACTCATGTATTTGTATGAATATACCGACTCCAAATATGATTTTTTGACTCGCTGACATTGCAGTCACAGGATACAACGTTTTTTAGTTTTATGAAGTGCATAATCTTACATTTCTAAACAATTAAAGCAAGTTGCTAGTCTTTGCACCACTTTGAAATATCGTCATGATCTGACAGAATATTTACGCAGCTTGTTTCTGACAGTGCTTCATTATTAACAACTGCATAATCTGCGGAAAGTCTGAGAGTGCTGTTAAATCTGTCTGTCAGGTCATTAATACCCAACGTGAACAGCAAGGGTCCCAACTAACCTCCGTGGGGCAGACCCGTAGTTAACATGCTGTGTCCTCCCTACCAAACGTCCTCAATCCAGTCACGACATTTAAGCATCTAGGATGCTTAACTCTTCGTTTTACCTTTAACTGTTTAAAGCAAGTTGGCAGTCTTTGTACTACTTGAAATCTTATCAAGCACCTAACTGGATTCATGGAGCTATATGGAAGGCAATTAGTTTTTTGGCATAGTTGTTTCGCTTCGTTTATTTGAGAAGCATCTGCAGTAGCCTGTAGTGCATGTTTGTTTCATGAATATAATAAATGAGTTATATAGTATTTACAATTATGTTAACCCGTTACGTTTTCACTTATTATTCTCTTATTTTTCAGGTTAGAAAGAAGCTATGCAGCACAAATTTCATGAGGTGGAGAGAGCTAGGTTAATTTGATGTTTCGTCTGGTTACGTTATACATCTCTGTTTATCATTGTTTTAGTGGCTGACATGATCACTGGTTTATTATTTGTATTGACTTGGCCATTAATAACTTTCTGGTTAATTGCAAAGGCTCTTTGTGGATGAAAATTTTTCTGTAATGTCACGAGTTTTTTGCTGTAATTGTTCACTCTAATAATTTTCAAGTACTGTTCTATGTTGGATGGTTCACGTCGATGTTTTATTAGAAGTCTGGTGAAGGTAGAATGGCTATTTTCATACCTCCAGCTTTCTATATGTTCTTTGCATCTACTTTTGAGATTCCTGCCAGTCATTCCCAGATACACTGATTCACATTCTTGACATTCTAACTGGTATTATACCTGCTCCTTGGTGGTTATTTGGTTTGTCTATTGATGTTTGTAAATATGACTGGCGTGTGTTTCTTGTTCTGTAAGCGATGTGTAATCCTTGTTTCGTTAGTATACTTGTTATATGTGTGTTGATTTGTGTTTGTATGTTAAAGTGTATCAAAAAATTAATATCTCTCTCTCTTTCTGTCTTTCCCTTTCACGTGCCCATCCGTACGCTCTCTCTCTCTCTCTCTCTCTCTCTCTTTCTCACGCACACACACACACACACACACACACACACACACACACACACACACACACACACAGTAAATATCAAACCACAGATACAGATCATAACACAAACAAAAGACGAAGAGTAAACACAGAGCGATAGTTGGCAACAATGAACACTGTAAACACAAACGTTCAATAGACAGTGAAAAGTGTAACTGAAGTGTTGAAACAAATGTGGTCGAAAAAGCGCTGAAAATTGTACAAGAGAATTGTTGTATACGACGTTGAGCACAACAGTAAGGAATGGTGCGCTACAGAGTGGTGCAGCAACTGTCATCCCGGGAAATCTGAACACGAGCAGAAATCATTAGCAAACAAGTGAACACAGCAAACAGAAGATTTACATGGCTTGTATTTCTCCAAGGGATTGAAGACTCATTGTAAATAATGCAGCAACAAGTAAAATCCAGCCCATACAATGCCATCTAGGGTGAAGCTCGCTGTACTAAGCATAAACGATGGTGTCGCAGTGATGATGCTCAAAGTGAAAGTGGGTTGAGTGACTGCCACTGGCCGTTCTACACTCATGAGCCAAAGAGACTGATACACCTGCCAAATATCGTGTAGGGCCCCTGCGAGCACACAGAGGTGCCGCAACACAACGTGGCATTGACTCGACTAATGTCTGAAGTAGTGCTGGAGGGAATTGACACCATGAACCCTGCAGGGCTGTCCATAAATCCCTAAGAGTACGAGGGGCTAGAGATCTCTTCTGAAAAACGGGTTGCAAGGCATCTCAGATATGGTCAATAATGTTCATATCTGGAGAGTTTGGTAGCCTGTGGAAGTGTTTAAACTCAGAAGAGTGTTCCTGGGGTGTGGGGTGTCGCATTGTCCTGCTGGAATTGCCCATGTCCGACGGAATCCACAATGGACATGAATGGATGCAGGTGGTCAGATAGGATTCATATGTACGTGTCACCTGTCAGAGTCGTATCTAGACGTATCAAGGGTCCCATATAATTCCAACTTCGCACCCCTGGCACCATTACAGAGCCTCCACCAGCTTGAACATTCCCCTGCTATCTTGCAGGGTCCATGGATTCATGAGGTTGTCTCCATAGCCGTACACGTCCATCCGCTCGATGCAATTTGAAACGAGACTCGTCCAGCCAGGCAACATGTTTCAAGTCAACAACAGTCCAATGTTGGTGATGATGGGTCCAGGCGAGGAGTAAAGCTTTGTGTCGTGCAGTCATCAAGGGTACACGAGTGGACCTTTGGCTTTGAAAGCCCAAATCGATGATGGTGGCCCAGCATTGAAATCTGCAGGAATTTGCGGAAGGGTTGCACTTCTGCCATGTTGAACGAGTCTCTTCAGTCGTCATTGGTCCCGTTCTTGCAGGATCTTTTTCCAGCATCAGCGATGTCGGACATTTGATGTTTTACCGGTTTCTTGATATTCACGGTACAGTCGTGAAATGGTCGTACGGGAAAATCCCCACTTCATCGCTATCTCGGAGATACTATGTCCCATCGCTCGCGCGCCGACTGTAACACCACATTCAAACTCTCTTTAATCTTGATAACCTGCCATTGTAGCAGCAGTAACCGATCTAACAACTACACCGGGCTCTTGCTGTCCTATATAGGCGTTTCCGATCGCAGCGCCGTTTTCTGTCTACTTATTGGCGCCTAATGGAGACCTACGATTCTGTTGCCAACTGTGATACGCTGGTAGGGTGATATCGATACGTGATACCACAAGAATGACAAGAGAAAACGTAATGTAGGAACCTACTTGTGGCTGCTGTATAACTCATTTATTATATTCATAAAATAAACATCTATTACCTTTCATTTAGCTCCAAAGTCGGAACGTACATCCATAAATATAAAAGCACATACGGAACGACAGAAAAAGGAAAAAAAAATGATGACCTAACTGGATATTCATGCATTTATTCATATAGTATTGCATAAAGTCTGACGTTACTACTAATGTTGTCAGCGTGGTCGTTAATATAGGACATTAACAGCAAGGGACCCAACATACTGTCTTGCGCATGCCTGAAGCTACTTCTTCCTCTGTCGATGACTCTTCATCCAAAGCCACATGCTACGTCCAGTTTACCACGAAATCCTCAGTCAAGTCAAGCGTCTCGTGTGATACCTCGTATCATCGCCATCTCACCAGACGAAATACTAGTAATTCATGCCGTTAGAAGAGCTCATTGTACGTTGAGGACTGCTGTAGGTTATGTAGAACCAGAACTTGGTTGTTATGTGACCTTGCAACGCTGAAGTCAATCCCGGCAGTGAAGTGTTGTCTATGTGCCAGTTAGTTGTATAGAAATAATGCACTAACGTGGGTCGGTTTGGCGAAGCGACAGAATTGTAGAAAGGAGCTATTGTATGTGGATGAGCACATGGCAACACCGTGAAAGAAGTTGCCAGATTTATTGATGTATCCACGCGGACTATCCAGTGTGTCCGCAAGGAACGTATGTGCTACTCGTAGCCATAATAAGATTTCAGAGTGGTGAAAATATTAGCAAGTTGCTTTAAATGTTCAAAAAATGTAAAGTTGTGCACTTCATAAAACGAAGCCGAGCGAGATGGCGCAGTGGTTAGCACAATCGATTTGCATTCGGGAGGACGACGGTTCAAACCTGAAATCAGTCTACAACGGAGGTTGCTTACACATCACTCAAGCGACCCATCCTAGAATTTTCCTCAAGTTTGTGGGATCCACCGAGCGAGATGGCGCAGTGGTTAGCACAATCGATTTGCATTCGGGAGGACGACGGTTCAAACCTGAAATCAGTCTACAACGGAGGTTGCTTACACATCACTCAAGCGACCCATCCTAGAATTTTCCTCAAGTTTGTGGGATCCACCGAGCGAGATGGCGCAGTGGTTAGCACAATCGATTTGCATTCGGGAGGACGACGGTTCAAACCCGCGTCCGGCCACCCAGATTTAGGTTTCCCGTGATTTCCCTAAATCGCTCCAGCCAATTGCTGGGACGGTTCCTTTGAAAGGGTACGGCTGATTTCCTTCCCCATCCTTGAAACTATTCGAGCTTCTGCTCCGTCTCTAATAACCTTGGTGTTGACGGGACGCTAAACCCTAATCTTCCTTCACAAAACGGAAAAAACATGGTATTCTATGACTGTAACATCAATGATTCAGTGCTGTAATCGGCCAACTCATACAAATATCGCGGTATTGTAACACTTCGAAGGGATATGAAATGGAATGGTCGCATAGGCTGAGTCGCGGGTAAAGCAGGTGGTAGACTTCAGTTTATTACTAGAATACTTGGGAACTGCAATCAGTCTACAAAGGAGATTGCTTACACATCACTCAAGCGACCCCTCCTAGAATATTCCTCAAGTGTGTGGGATCCATACCAAATGAGTATTGTGGGTATTGAACGTATACAGAGAAGGGCAGCGCGAATTGTCACAGGTTTGTTTGGGAGAGTATACAGAGATACTGCAGAAACTGAACTGGCAGACTCTTGAAGATAGACGTAAACTATACCGAGAAAGCCTACTCATAAAGTTTCAAGAACGGACTTTAAATGATGATTCTAGGAACACACAACAAAGCTCTACGTATCGCTCACATAGGGATCGCCAGGCCAAGATTAGACTAATTACAGCACACATAGTCATTCAATCATTCTTCCTGCGCTCCATTCGTGAATGGAACGGGAAGAAAACCTAATCATTGGTACAATGGAACGTACCCTGTGCCATGCACTTCACGGTGGTTTCCAGAGCATAGATGTACGAGTGTTATCCGGAAATTAAGGTTGCAAGGCATATAGCTTTAGCGTGGAATGTTGTGGAGGAAGTTGGTTCCACTGTCGTATAGCAGGAAGCCAGTGGAAGGAAGGAGCATTCCCAACAATCAGTAGCTCGTCGATTAGTGCTGTGGTGACTGTTTAAATGAGCGTTCTCATTCCGGCGCCCGCCAAGTGCGAAGTGCACGCTGTAATTCGCTACTAAATGCTAAGGGCATGAACGCCGCTGCGATTCGTCACATAATTGTTTCAGTTTAGAGAGAGGACGCTATGTCAAGGCAGCATGTGACGAAATGGACACGGAATTTCAATTTTGGAAGGCAGAAGCGGAAGACCGTCTGTTGTGACTGATGATGTGGTCCAGAAAATTGGAGAACATCTTCTCTCTTATCGCCGTTCGACAATTGACGACCTGCATCCAGTCTGTCAAAACATTTCACGAACTGCTGGTCATGAAACCGTAACCGGTCGACTAAATTACAGCAACTTATATGGGCGATGGGTGACCAAGATGCTTACTGAAGCGTACAAAATGAACAGAGTCAGTGTCGCTCGCGAATTTATTGACCGTTTTGAGACTGAAGGCGGGGCTTTTCTCAACTCTGTAGTGACAGGAGATGAAATTTGGGCTTATCATCATACTCCACTGAGCAAACGACAATCAATGCAGTGGCGCCATACTCATTCTCCTTCAGCAAAAAATTCAAAACTCAGCAGATAGCGAGGAAAACCATGGTGTCAGTATTTCGGGAAAGAAAAGGGGTTCTGCTCGTTGATTTTTTTGGAAAGAGGTGAAACAATAAATGTTGCAAGATATTGTGAGATCACGAAGAAACTTCGTAGAGCCACACAAAACAAACCTCGCGGGATGCTGTCAACGGGTGTCTGTATCTTTCATGACAACGCGTGTCCGCACACCGCTCATGCAAGACAAGAGTTGTTGACTTGGTTTGGGTGGGATGTCTTAAGCCACCCCTCACACAGCTCCGATCTCGCACCTAGTGACCATCATCTGTTCACTACATTGAAGGAACACCTTCGTGGGAAACACTTTTCCGACCGATGACGAGGTGAAAATCGAAGTGAAGATCTGGCTGAAAAAGGCGGGGAGGAGACGTCTATGACACAGGAATAAAAAAACTTGTCCTACGGATGACAAAATGTATTGAGGTAAATGGGGATTATGAGGAAAAATAATGCAGCACTTATACTACGATGCATGAAAATTTTATTGAAATAAATTCAGTTTTTGAACTTCAAAAAATTCTTGTATCCTTACTTTTCGGATTAGCCTTATGAATGTGGATGTAGATATAACACTGGCCATAAAAAGATTCTAAGTAACGAGTGTCACGCCTTGTCAGTGACAAACTCGACTCAAGTTGCTGTTCTCAGTAAAGGTATAGGTGGTGGGCGAAACGCCGAAACCACAACACATTGCCATGCCTAGTGCGTAAAACCGCTGGCGTTCAAAAGAGCTTCCGGTTGTCTCGGAATGTAGAAATACGGCTCATGTAGGGTTTTAAAGGGAATGTTACACCATTCTTCCTGCAAAGTAACGACAAGTCTGGATAACTTTGATGGCGGCAGATTGAGATAAGGAGACTGCACTGGCCAGGGCAAGATGCGACAGTTTATTCTCGTGCTCGAAAAACCAGTTCTGGACGATGCGTCCGCGTGGACAGATTGTCGTTAAGGAACACAGCATCACCGTTGCGGAAAAAAGCCATTGTACCATGGGATGGACCTGATAAGTCATAGTGGTCACATAACCCTTGGAAGAAATGCTAGCTTGCAGACTAGCATAGGGCCCATGGAATACATGGATTTCGCTACCGAAATCATCACCGGACATCCGCCATGGCCGGCCGGAGTGGCCGTGCGGTTCTAGGCGCTACAGTCTGGAGCCGAGCGACCGCTACGGTCGAAGGTTCGAATCCTGCCTCGGGCATGGATGTGTGTGATGTCCTTAGGTTAGTTAGGTTTAATTAGTTCTAAGTTCTAGGCGACTGATGACCTCAGAAGTTACGTCGCATAGTGCTCAGAGCCATTTGAACCATCCACCATGTTTCGCTCTTGGGACGTAAACTAGGCCAGAAATTGGAAACAGTGTGAAACAAGACTCGTCCGACCAAATGACATTCTTCCATTGCAAAATACGCCACGTTTTATGGCATCGGCAACACCTTTTCCTGTAAAGGGGATTTGCCTCACTGATATGTGTTTTTGTAAATGCAGCTCGCCCTACAGTTTCCTGTTTATGGTGCTCCCTTCGTGTTGGTTTGAGGCTGACAGGGTTCGCGAGCGAGACATGCAATTCCGCAGTGACTTTACGACTTTATAAATTGAAGTTGGAGAGGGGAAGGAATGAAAGGAAACCGGAGGGATCACTGCTGTCAGCTTCAGTGGGACTTTACACGTAATCGGTGGCGATGAGTCGGTCGTCGTTGGTTCCGTTCTTGCAGGTTCTTTTTCCGGACGCAGCGATGTCGCAGATTTGATGGTTTAGCATATTACTGATACACTACTGCTACACCAAGAAGATGACGTGCTACAGACGCGAAATTTAACCGACAGGAAGAAGATGCTGTGATATGCAAATGATTAGCTTTTCAGAGCATTCACACAAGGTTGGCACCGGTGGCGTCACCTACAACGTGCTGACATGAGGAAAATTTCTAACCGATTTCTCATACACAAACAGCAGTTAATCGGCGTTGCCTGGTGAAACGTTGTTGTGATGCCTCGTGTAAGGAGGAAAATTCGTACCATCACGTTTCCGACTTTGATAAAGGTCGGATTGTAGCCTATCGCGATTGCGGCTTATCCTATCGCGACATTGCTGCTCGCGTTGGTCGCGATTCAGTGACTGTTACCAGAATATGGAATTGGTGGGTTCAGGAGGGTAAACCGGAACGTCGTGCTGGATCCCAACGGCCTCGTATCACTAGCAGTCGAGATGATAGGCATCTTATCCGCATGGCTGTAACGGATCGTGCAGCCACGTCTCGATCCCTGAGTCAACAGATGGGGACGACAACCATCTGCACGAACAGTTCGACGATGTTTGCAGCAGCATGGACTATCAGCTCGGAGACCATGGATACGGTTACCCTTGACGCTGCATCACAGACGGGAGCGCCTGCGATGGTGTACTCAACGACGAACCTGGGAGCACGAATGGCAAAACGTAATTTTTTCGGATGAATCCAGGTTCTGTTTACAGCATCATGAAGGTCGCATCCGTGTTTGGCGACATCACGGTGAACGCACATTGGAAGCGTGTATTCGTCATCGCCATACTGGCGTATCACCCGGCGTGATGGTATGGGGTGCCATTGGTTACACGTCTCGGTGACGTCTTGTTCACATTGACGGCACATTGAACAGTGGACGTTACATTTCAGATGTGTTACGGCCCGTGGCTCTACCCTTCATTCGATCCCTGTGAAACCCTACATTTCAGCAGGATAATTCATGGCCGCATGTTGTAGGTCCTGTACGGGCCTTTCTCGATGCACAAAATGTTCGACTGCTGCCCTGGCCAGCACATTCTCCAGATCTCTCACCAGTTGAAAACGCCTGGTCAATGGTGGCCGAGCAACTGGCTCGTCACAATACGCCAGTCACTACTCTTGATGAACTGTGGTATCGTGTTGAAGCTGCATGGGCAGCTGTACCCGTACACGCCATCCAAGTTCTAATTGACTCAATCCCTAGGCGCATTAAGGCCGTTATTACGGCCAGAGGTGGTTGTTCTGGGTACTGATTTCTCAGGATCTATGCATCGAAATTGCGTGAAAATGTAATCACATGTCAGTTCTAGTATAATATATGTGTCAATGAATACCTGTTTATCATCTGCACAGTAGTGTATTTATGCTACATTCATGAAAGGGTCGTACGGGAAAATCCCCACTCCATCGCTACCTCGGAGATGCTGTGTCCCATCGCGCGTACGCCGACTATCACACGACGTTCAAACTCACTTAAATCCTGATAAGCTGCCATTACAGCGGCAGTAACCGGTCTAACAACTGCGCCAGACACTTGTTGCCTTATAGAGGCGTTGTCGACCGCAGCGCTGTATTCTGTCTGTTTCCATATCTCTGTATTTGAATATGCATGCGTATCCCAGTTTCTTTGGCGCTTAAGCGTATATCCGCGTATACCTCGTTCACCTGTCTGCCAAGCTCTGCGTCCACCGCCGTGCACCCATACAGTTTACTTGCAAGACTTTCACTATGGAAATTTAGTAAAAACAAATAACTTCGATTCGATCTACGTGTAATCGAGGTACATGCGTCCGTGCGCCCTTAGCAGGTCCTTGCAGACATTGTCAAGGTTAAGGTCTTCATTTCTTCGTGCACATAATTTGCTTAAAAGATTACAGAGTTCGAGTTTATAGGCTGGTATGTAGAATCATTCTGCCTGTTTGTTCAGTCGTGGGGTAGCATGTAGTGTCGCCCAGTGGGTGCTTTAGTCTTGTTACCATTCTTAGCGCAATTTCAAAAATTCCTTTCTTTTCAAGTCGACTTAGGCGCAAGTTGTCTTCGATGTTATCGCAGTCTGTTTAGTTTCTTACATCATAACTTTGTAATCCTCATATAGTGAGCCATGGTGTTTATCTCTTGATGCAATTTTCGGTTTTGGGTGATGTGGTATCTCACCGTTTGAAAATTTTTGTGAATTTTCAGTGTGAGCTTTTTGTGTGTTCATGTTGTTTTTAGAATCTATATGGCGTGTGGCCTCTTTTTATTGTCTGAAGTTTTCTGTTTGCATTTGTTTGTTGCACCTGAGTTGTCTTTTCATGCGTCTTGCCCTTGAGTTGTCTTTTAGTGCGTATTGTCACCGTAGATAAAACGTACAGTTTGCATGTATGGTTTACATTTTGATGTGTCATATTCATATTTTTCTGATGTTGTTTTTCATTATACGGTGACCTATCCTCTGGGGAGGAAAGAATTAATTTACGTTTATGTTGTCCCGGTGTGTCCAGATGTACTGGTGTTATGCCAGTGTCATTACCCTGTTCTGATTGGGCTTGACCGTGTCTCGGATGTCTGTTGTCATGGTTGTGTACTTCTGTTAAGTGTGTAGTATGTTGTTCTTAAGGTCTTCTTTACTAAAGGCTTTCTCTTCCAGTTATTCTACTCTTTGGAGTTTTTCCCACTGAAAAAGTTCATGTTTGATGTGCCTCGCCACATTGCAGTCCATGGCGCCGTAGAAACACGCATCGTCAATGTAATCTGTTAGGCTCAAATATTTTTCTTGCACAGTGTTGCAACTAAATGAGGGGATTCATGGTCGTTGGAAAGTCTGTGGTCAGTATCAGCTCAAGTTGTTGCCTCTAGGCTACTGCAAGTCACCACGCTCATGTTTTTGTTGCTGGTGATTTGTGTTTGCTTCTGCAGGGTGGGATCCTGGTGTTTGTATCTGTGTTTTGTTGAGAGGACGTCTGTACATTGTTGATGTTTGTATTCATATCCCTACCTAGATGTCCAAAGAGTGTTGTCTCACTGCTATTGTTTTGGAGTGTGCTAGATGACATTGTTGGTAATATCATACTTCGTTTTTTCTATTTGTCTTTTGTAGAGTTCTTTGTAAGTATGGAATTGTAATCGCCCAATTTTGTTCCACATTCTTTTCCTGTTCTTGAGAGAATACAGCCAACAGTTCTTTTTTCATGACATTCGAATATTTTATGACTAGGTTCCGCACATTTCCCCCAAATAGTTTCTTTGGCACATCTTATCGACGAATAGCCAAAATTCCAACAGTTGAGGCACTTTTGCACTGACACATGGTCCCTAATGCTTAAAGATTCAAACTGTATGTATTCTCTATCCCTCTCTAATAACAGTAATCTGAACCTTGGCGTCATCTCTAGAATATTATTTACCGTTCTTTTCCCTTTCGGACCTGTTTTGAATCGTATTTGGAATTCTTCTTGAAATTCCTTTCTGGTGATGTGGTCGCTGAGATTTATTTCAAACAGTCCTTCTAGAAGCCCTTGATGTGTGAGTGTTGTTGGAAGGCTGTGTACCGCCAGTAGTGGTCTTAGTTTTCTGGGTTCTTCGCATCGAATGTCCTTTAAGTTTGATGTTTTTTCAACAATCTTCTTTTTGTCTCTTTGTGTCTCCGTTCCAAGCATTACTGTTTTTGATCTATTCCTTATTGCTGTAACTTTTATTTTATCCGTTCAAGGGTTTATTGCTTTTGTTAATGCTTCCATCATGGTTTTAGTATCCTTCTTGTTATCTGGTTTAAAAAAGAGGACTGTTCATTTCTTAATATTTGAATTTGTTCTTCGACCCTGTTTTTCGGCCTGGTGACAGGACGCTACTGCAGCGACTGCAGCGGAAGTTAGTGGTGTTAGCCTCGTTTTAGAGCGTAATGTTTGTTTTTCTTCCTTTAGGGCTGCGATCTCCATTTCCAAATGTTGAATTCTGTCTATTGCGTCAGGGGCATATTTCGCCGCTAATTCCCTACGCAATCTTTCGTTTTCAGTTCTTAGTTCATCATTTTGTCCACGGAGTCTTGTTTTGCCGAGTGCTAATGCCCAGATTTTGATCCTAACTGTTGAAGTAATTGTGGTGGACGCCCTTTCTGCTATAGTTCTTGAAAATCCGCCAGAATTTGGTCTACACTTGATTCCATGTTTGTGCGCCTGGGTGTTACATCCGCTGATGAGTTTGTTCGTCTGGTCGCTCCTTGCTCCCGTGTTGGCCAGTTGTCATTCCCGTTTCCTACCGATGTTACTGTAAAGTTCAATTTCGGCTCCTGGCCGCCTTCGGTGTTTGATGCGGCCAGCTTTGCCCACGATGTTTGCGCTAGTGTCCGCGTGTTTGCGCGAACTTGGAGCTTAAGCTAGTGGAGAGCCCAATATGAACAGACTAATGGCCGAAATACTAAATGTCTTTTTCCAAAGCTGTTTCACAGAGGAAGACTGCAGTGTAGTTCCTTCTCTAGATTATCGCACAGATGACAAATAGGTAGATATCGAAATAGACGACAGAGGGATAGAGAAACAATTAAAATCGCTCGAAAGAGGAAAGGCTGCTGGACCTGATGGGATACCAGTTCGATTTTACACAGAGTACGCGAAGGAACTTGCCCCCCTTCTTGCAGCGGTGTACCGTAAGTCTCTAGAAGAGCGTAGCGTTCCAAACGATTGGAAAAGGGCACAGGTCATCCCCGTTTTCAAGAAGGGACGTCGAACAGATGTGCAGAACTATAGACCTATATCTCTAACGTCGATCAGTTGTAGAATTTTGGAACACGTATTATGTTCGAGTATAATCACTTTTCTGGAGACTAGAAATCTACTCTGTAGGAATCAGCATGGGTTTCGAAAAAGACGGTCGTGTGAAACCCAGCTCGCGCTATTCGTCCACGAGACTCAGAGGGCCATAGACACGGGATCCCAGGTAGATGCCGTGTTTCTTGACTTCCGCAAGGCGTTCGATACAGTTCCCCACAGTCGTTTAATGAACAAAGTAAGAACATATGGACTATCAGGCCAATTGGATGATTGGATTGAAGAGTTCCTAGATAACAGAACGCAGCATGTCATTCTCGATGAAGAGAAGTCTTCCGAAGTAAGAGCGATTTTAGGTGTGCCGCAGGGGAGTGTCGTAGGACCGTTGCTATTCACAATATACATAAATGACCTTGTGGATGACACCGGAAGTTCACTGAGGCTTTTTGCGGATGATGCTGTGGTATATCGAGAGGTTGTAAGAATGGAAAATTGTACTGAAATGCAGGAGGATCTGCGGCGAATTTACCCATGGTGCAGGGAATGGCAATTGAATCTCAATGTAGACAAGTGTAATGTGCTGCGAATACATAGAAAGAAAGATCCTTTATCATTTAGCTACAATATAGCAGGTCAGCAACTGGAAGCAGTTAATTCCATAACTTATTTGGGAGTGGGCATTAGGAGTGATTTAAAATGGAATGATCATATAAAGTTGATCGTCGGTAAAGCAGATGCCAGACTGAGATTTATTGGAAGAATCCTACGGAAATGCAATCCAAAAACAAAGGAAGTAGGTTGCAGTACACTTGTTCGCCCACTGCTTGAATATTGCTCACCAGTGTGGGATCCGTACCAGAGATAGAAGAGATAGAGAAGATCCAACGGAGAGCAGCGCGCTTCGTTACAGGATCATTTAGTAATCGCGAAAGCGTTACGGAGTTGATAGATAAAACTCCAGTGGAAGACTCTGCAGGAGAGACGCTCAGTAGCTCGGTATGGGCTTTTGTTGAAGTTTCGAGAACATACCTTGACCGAAGAGTCAAGCGGTATATTGCTCCCTCCTACGTATATCTCGCGAAGAGACTATGAGGATAAAATCAGAGAGATTAGAGCCCACACAGAGGCATACCGACAATCCTTCTTTCTACGAACAATACGAAACTGGAATAGAAGGGAGAACCGATAGAGGTACTCAAGGTACCCTCCGCCACACACCGTCAGGTGGCTTGTGGAGAATGGATGTAGGTGTAGATGTAGATGCACGTGCTGACAATTTTTCACAAAGTGAGGTAGGGGGAGCCCGCACCGCCTTGTACTTGGTAATCGACAGCCAGCTCTCCATATCTGGGTCTGATGTAAGTGAAAAACAGGTTTAAGTCGTAGTAAACACTGTTAACTCGGCCTTCGGTTTCAGGCAGTGTGCTAGTATGCCAGTGCCAAAGAAGTGCGAGGAAATAAGAGCCACGCGCCGATTGGCAATACCTGCAGCCGGCTTTCCGTTGACGGCGCCCGCTGAGTCGGCCGCTGCTGTCTGCGACGCCTGACGCAACGAACAGGTGCGACTCGCGCAGTCAACCCGCCGCAAACCGCGCTGTCAGCACTGTCCGGGTCCGACGTCACCGCAGCCGCGCCGTCAGCAGAAGGCCGCCGGTAGAGGACAAAGGCCTCCCGCTCCGCCGACGGAACTTGCCACACAGCTCGCACGAATACGTTCACAGTCGCAGAGAAACCTCTCACGGCAAAACTACGATCCCGAAGCAGTCTTTACTGTGTAACGTGACAGCTTACACGTTTAAGTATCCGCGCAGAAATCTGCACTGCACTCCAACCTCAACTTCCCACAACAAACGCGAAAATAAGCAGAGCGCTCGCTCAACACGTCCGCACGCCACACCCCTCTAACAGCAGTTTATCGTAGATCGTTGTATCAACAAATGGCACCTAGCTACTGGAAAAAAGCTCAGATCTTCCTCGTTTTCGCCGGCCGGTGTGGCCGTGCGGCTCTAGGCGCTTCAGTCTGGAACCGCGTGACCGCTACGGTCGCAGGTTCGAATCCTGCCTCGGGCACGGATGTGTGTGATGTCCTTAGGTTAGTTAGGTTTAAGTAGTTCTAAGTTCTAGGGGACTGATGACCACAGATGTTAAGTCCCATAGGGCTCAGAACCATTTGAACCATTTTTTTCCTCGTTTTCAAAAAGGGCCGCAGCACAGATGAACACAATTATAGACCTATATCGTTGACATCAATCTGTAGTAGAACTATGCAACGTGTTTTATCCTCAAGAATTATGACGTTCTACATCTACATTTATACTCCGCAAGCCACCCAACGGTGTGTGGCGGAGGGCACTTTACGTGCCACTGTCATTACCTGCCTTTCCTGTTCCAGTCGCGTATGCTTCGCGGGAAGAACGTCTGCCGGAAAGCCTCCGTGCGCCCTCGAATCTCTCTAATTGTACATTCGTGATCTCCTCGGGAGGTATAAGTAGGAGGAAGCAATATATTCGATACCTCATCCAGAAACGCACCCTCTCGAAACCTGGACAGCAAGCTACACCGCGATGCAGAGCGCCTCTCTTGCAGAGTCTGCCACTTGAGTTTGCTAAACATCTCCGTAACGCTATCACGCTTACCAAATAACCCCGTGACGAAACGCGCCTCTCTTCTTTGGATCTCCTCTATCTCCTCCGCCAACCCGATCTGGTACGGATCTCACACTGATGAGCAATACTCAAGTATAGGTCGAACGAGTGTTTCGTAAGCCACCTCCTTTGTTGATGGACTACATTTTCTAAGGACTCTCCCAATGAATCTCAACCTGGTACCCGCCTTACCAACAATTAATTTTATATGATCATTCTACTTCAAATCTTTCCGCACGCATACTCCCAGATATTTTACGGAAGTAACTGCTACCAGCGTTTGTTCCGCTATCATATAATCATACAATAAAGGTTCCTTCTTTCTATGTATTCGCAATACATTACATTTGTCTATGTTAAGGGTCAGTTGCCACTCCCTGCACCAAGTGCCTATCCGCTGCAGGTCTTCCTGCATTTCGCTGCAATTTTCTAATGCTGCAACTCCTCTGTATACTACAGCATCATCCGCGAAAAGCCGCATGGAACTTGCGACACTATCTACTAGGTCATTTATATATATTGTGAAAAGCAATGGTCCCATAACACTTCCCTGTGGCACGCCAGAGGTTACTATAACGTCTGTAGACGTCTCTCCATTAATAACAACATGCTGTGTTCTGTTTGCTAAAAGCTCTTCAATCCAGCCACACAGCTGGTCTGATATTCCGTAGGCTCTTACTTTGTTCATCAGGCGACAGTGCGGAACTGTATCGAACGCCTTCCTGAAGTCAAGAAAAATAGCATCTACATGGGAGCCTGTATCTAATATTTCCTGGGTCTCATGAACAAATAAAGCGACTTGGGTCTTACACGATCGCTGTTTCCGGAATCCATGTTGATTCCTACAGAGTAGATTCTGGGTTTCCAGAAACGACATGATACGCGAGCAAAAAACATGTTCCAAAATTCTAAAAGAGATCGACGTCAGAGATATAGGTCTATAGTTTTGCGGATCTGCTCCACGACCCTTCTTGAGGACTGGGACTTGGAGAATGATAATCTCCTCTATAAAAATCAGCATCGATTCCGCAAACAGAGATTTTGAGAAACTCACAAGGGGAGGCCACGACATGGGGGTCATGGATTTACTTAAAACTTTGTACACCTTTAGTAGGCCATTAAAACAACGTAATGCGCAAGCAGTAAGGTGCACTACTCTGGAAATTCCGAGAAAATTGCGAGAGAAGTTTTACGCGTCTATTACGCGGTAGCCCTTTTCATTGGTTCTCACATGACATTGTGGCGCCGTAGTCCTACGTGCCTTACCAGCCTATTGCCGGAGGCCCTTACGCCACAATCTCTCGCAGCACCTATCCAACTTTCGGAAGTCCTGCCGCCCTTGCCGCGCGGGGTAGCCGTGCGATCTAGGTCGTCTTGTCACGGTTCGTGCGGCTCCCGCCGTCGGAGGTTAGAGTCCTCCCTCGAGCATGCGTGTGTGTGTTGTCCTTAGCGTAAGCTGGTTTAATTTAGATCAAGTAGTGCGTAAGCCTAGGGACCGATACCTCAGCAATTTGGTGCCACAGTCCTTCCAATTTCCAATTTTTGCGCCGCCCTTCTTTTACTTCCGCCACTTTTTCCTTGAACTGAGCTACGTCCGTACTGTGATACTGGTGGCGCGGTTGACATCCACGAAGGCGCTCTATAGTTTCCTTCAGCAGCACAGGTCACCGAACGTGGTTGAGGGGAAGCTTCCCCACGTCTGCTGGCGTGCCGTTTGGCGAACGGTGTGCGCTCCTTATCTTGGCACTGACGTCCAGTCTACTTGGTACCTTACTGTCAAGGGGAGCAAGTATGCCGGTCACGCGTACACAGGATTCACCTCGCAGACACGCCGTTGTGCGTCGACTGTGACGTCATGGACACAGACGAGCACCGCTTGGTGTGCAGATCGGTGATAGGTGTCTGGTTCTTGGTGCGACAGATGATGTCCCTAACACCCGTACGACTCCTCATCAGATACCTACTCAACTGCTCCTCTTTCCGGACGATGGATACTTCCCGCAAGCAAAGACGAGCTCTGTGAGGTGGATTTGAGGGTGCCACTTATTTACTGATGGCGAGAAAAGTATCCTTGAATTTTGGCAGTTCCTTAATGAATGCCACTGTGCAGTTATTCGCAGTCCTAAGTACAGACAATTTTTCTCCAATTTCCTCTGAAGTTTTTTCCTTAACCCACCCCTTAGCTGGGGTGTTTCTGTCATGAAGAGTTGATCCTCGCTTCTTCCACATTTAGAACCGATATATTCACTGGTAATCAGAATGTTCTTATTAGTCTGACTTCTTCCTGCCCCTCCTCCTCGCGTGACGCTGGTTTCCTGATATTCTCGGTGGTATTAATCACAAAAATAAATAAAAATACAAAAGATCGAAAAGAAAAATAAATAAACGATGTTCATTGTATCTCTACTCCACGTTCCCTACGCTTTCCTTGGTTCCAGAGGGTGGGAACGGGACGTGGTGCCAGACCTCGGGTTGCGCGCGACCCCTGCCCAATTTGCCCCCACACCTCCAACTGTCGCAATTGATCGTCGGCCTCTCCCAGAAGAGAGCGGGGGGCTTCGGCCCATCCTTGCTCCCGGGCATGGGCGCCCCTGTAATACGGTTTATAATAAGAGAAATAGGATGTAACTAGGAACTTCATTCATGACAGTCTATTTGTTTACATGTACGGCGCGGAAGAAAATTAGATGTACGAGGGTCATTCAATAATTAAGGAGACAAATTGGACTGGGGAAAAAACTGTTAGTAGGACAAATTTGGTACTTTTATGGCTTTAAGTTGGCATCACTCGGATGAGCCCTGATCAGCTGATGTACCAACATTGTTTTCTTTATAATCCCAAAAATACATTTCAAGATGGCGATTCCGCTTTAAACGGCCACATTAATTGAACAACGTTCTGTTATTCGTTTTTTACTTGCTGAAGGCGAGAAACCAGTGAATATATACTCTAGAATGTCTAAAGTTTATTGTGCAGGTTGTATGAGTCGTGCAAATTTTTACAAGTGGGTAGAGCAGTTCAAAAATGGTCGCGACTCAGTGACTGACGAACACCGTTCTGGCCGACGAGTTGCAGTTTCAACTCCCTCACTTGAAAGGAAATGATAGTTGATAAGGTTCAAGTTACTATTGGTACAGTTCATAACATTACCTGTAACAGGATGAAGTACCGCAAAACATGTGCAAGATAGGTCCCAAAGCAGTTGACGCGGCTACACAAGGAAACAAGGTTGAGAGTAGGCACAGAGCTAAAGGAACGTTATGAAAGAGAAGGTAAGCATTTCCTCAACAAAATTTTAACTTGTGATGAAACTTGGGTTCATTATGATGAGCCAGAATAAAAAAGACAAAGCATGGAGTGGAAGCACACCAACTCACCTGTCAAGGAAAAATTCAAAACCCAAGCATCAGCAGGAAAAGTCATCTTGATGGTGTTTTCGGATGCTGAAGGTCCAGTTTTTTGTGATTATCTCGAAGAGCAGCGTACAATGAACAGCCAATACTACTCGGATTTGCTTTTAAACAAGGTGAAGCCAGCCATGAGAGAGAGACGTCGTGGATCTTAAAAGAGAGGTGTGATTCTCCAGCAAGACAACTCACGTCCTCATATTGCTCAACTAACCCGTGAAACGATCGCCAAAATGGGCTGGGAAGTACTGCCTCATCCCCCTTACAGTCCTGATTTAGCACCAAGTGATTTCCATTTGTTTGGTGCACTGAAGGAGGCATTTCGTGGGAAGAGGTTCTAGGACAACGAGGACGTAGAAAAGTTTGTGGGAAATTGGTTCAAACAACAAAATAAAGAGTTCTTTGCAACCGGAATGAAAAACCTTGTAGCCCGTTGGAACAAGTGCGTAAATGTTCAGGGGGATTATGGTGAAAAATAGAAAAAAAGTTTTGTTTTGTAAAAATAAACGCTTTTTTCTCCAGACCAATTTGTCTCTTTAATTATTGAATGACCCTCATAACTACGCTTGCAAACGATTCTTGTATTGAATTTATACTTTATAATGTAGCAATTGTTGGTGTGAATTGAACTTACCGTCGTCTATTACAGAAGAGGGAATCCAAAGGTGACAAATAGTTGCTGAACACAGAACTAGATCTGAAGACGAGTCCCTCAAATGGCATCGTAAACATTTTTACAATTACTCATTTGTTCGCTGGTATCTCAAGCCTACAAGTTTAGAAATATAAAAACGGTATTCACACGCATGAGAGAAACTATTGCAATATATTAATACCGATATAATAGACTGTTCGTTGTTGTTGTTGTGGTCTTCAGTCCTGAGACTGGCTTGATGCAGCTCTCCATGCTAATCTATCCTGTGCAAGTTCCTTCATCTCCCAGTACCTACTGCAACCTACATCCTTCTGAATCTGCTTAGTGTATTCATTTCTTGGTCTCCCTCTACGATTTTTACCCTCCACACTGCCCTACAATGCTAAATCTGTGATCCCTTGATGCCTCAGGACATGTCCTACTAACCGATCCCTTCTTCTAGTCAAGTTGTGCCACAAACTTCTCTTCTCCCCAATCCTATTCAATACCTCCTCATTAGTTACGTGATGTACCCACCTAATCTTCAACATTCTTCTGTAGCACCACATTTCAAAAGCTTCTATTCTCTTCTTGTTCAAACTATTTATTGGCCATGTTTCATTTCCATACATGGCTACACTCCATACAAATACTTTCAGAAACGACTTCCTGACACTTAAATCAATACTCGATGTTAACAAATTTCTCTTCTTCAGAAACGCTTTTCTTGCCATTGCCAGTCTACATTTTATATCCTCTCTACTTCGACCATCATCAGTTATTTTGCTCCCCAAATAGCGAAACTCTTTTACTACTTTAAGTGTCTCATTTCCTAATCTAATTCCCTCAGCCTCACCCGACTTAATTCGACTACATTCCATCATCCTCGTTTTGCTTTTGTTGATGTTCATCTTATATCCTCCTTTCAAGACATTGTCCATTCCTTTCAACTGCTCTTCCAAGTCCTTTGCTGTCTCTGACAGAATTACAATGTCATCGGCGAACCTCAAAGTTTTTATTTCTTCTCCCTGGATTTTAATACCTACTCCAAATTTTTCTTTTGTTTCCTTTACTGCTTGCTCAATATACAGATTGAATAACATCGGGGAGAGGCTACAACCCTGTCTCACTCCCTTCCCAACCACTGCTTCCCTTTCATGCCCCTCGACTCTTATCTCTTATAACTACTATCTGGTTTCTGTACAAATTGTAAATAGCCTTTCGCTCCCTGTATTTTACCCCTGCCACCTTTAGAATTTGAAAGAGATTATTCCAGTCAACATTGTCAAAAGCTTTCTCTAAGTCTACAAATGGAAGAAACGTAGGTTTGCCTTTCCTTAATCTTTCTTCTAAGATAAGTCGTAAGGTCAGTATTGCCTCACGTGTTCCAACATTTCTACGGAATCCAAACTGATCTTCCCCGAGGTCGGCTTCTACCAGTTTTTCCATTCGTCTGTAAATAATTCGCGTTAGTATTTTGCAGCTGTGACTTATTAAACTGATAGTTCGGTAACTTTCACATCTGTCAACACCTGCTTTCTTTGGGATTGGAATTATTATATTCTTCTTGAAGTCTGCGGTAATTTCGCCTGTCTCGTACATCTTGCTCACCAGATGGTAGAGTTTTGTCAGGACTGGCTCTCCCAAGGCCGTCAGTAGTTCTAATGGAATGTTGTCTACTCCGGGGGCCTTGTTTCGACTCAGGTCTTTCAGTGCTCTGTCAAACTCTTCACGCAGTATCGTATCTCCAATTTCATCTTCATCTACATCCTCTTCCATTTCCATAATATTGTCCTCAAGTGCATCGCCCTTGTATAGACCCTCTATATACTCCTTCCACCTTTCTGCTTTCCCCTCTTTGCTTAGAACTGGGTTAGCATCTGAGCTCTTGCTATTCATGCAAGTGGCTCTCTTTTCTCCAAAGGTCTCTTTAATTTTCCTGTAGGCTGTATCTGTCTTACCCCTAGTGAGATAAGCCTCTACATCCATACATTTGTCCTCTAGCCATGCCTGCTTAGCCATTTTGCACTTCCTGTCGATCTCATTTTTGAGACGTTTGTATTCCTTTTTGCCTGCTTCAGTTACTGCATTTTTATATTTTCTCCTTTCATCAATTAAATATTTCTTCTGTTACCCAAGGAGTTCTACTAGCCCTCGTCTTTTTACCTACTTGATTCTCTGCTGCCTTCACTACTTCATCCCTCAGAGCTACCCATTCTTCTTCTACTGTATTTCTTTCCCCCATTCCTGTCAATTGTTCCCTTACGCTCTCCTTGAAACTCTGTACAACCTCTGGTTCTTTCAGTTTATCCAGGTCCCATCTCCTTAAATTCCCACCTTTTTGCAGTTTCTTCAGTTTTAATCTACAGTTCATAATCAATAGATTGTGGTCAGAGTCCACATCTGCCCCTGGAAATGTCCTACAATTTAAAACCTAGTTCCTAAATCTCTGTCTTACCATTACATAATCTATCTGATACCTTTTAGTATCTCCAGGATTCTTCCATGTATACAATCTTCTTTTATGTTTCTTGAACCAAGTGTTAGCTATGATTAAGTTATGCTCTGTACAAAATTCTACCACGCGGTTTCCTCTTTCATTTCTTAGCCCCAATCCATATTCACCTACTATGTTTCCTTCTCTCCCTTTTCCTACTGTCGAATTCCAGTCACCCATGACTATTAAATTTTCGTCTCCCTGCACAACCTGAATAATTTCTTTTATCTCATCATACATTTCTTCAATTTCTTCGACATCTGCAGAGCTAGTTGGCATATAAACTTGTACTACTGTAGTAGGCATGGGCTTCGTATCTATCTTGGCCACTATAATACGTTCACTATGCTGTTTGTAGTAGCTTACCCGCACTCATATTTTTTTCTTCATTATTAAACCTACTCTTGCATTACCCCTATTTGATTTTGTATTTATAACCCTGTATTCACCTGACCAGAAGTCTTGTTCCTCCTGCCGCCGAACTTCACTAATTCCCACTATGTCCAACTTTAACCTATCCATTTCCCTTTTTAAATTTTCTAACCTACCTGCCCGATTAAGGGATCTGACATTCCATTCTCCGATCCGTAGAATGCCAGTTTTCTTTCTCGTGATAACGACGTCCTCATGAGTAGTCCCCGCCCGGAGGTCCAAATGGGGGACTATTTTACCTCTGTTCGTACTAAGGAAATAATGGTATCTATATTTATCATTGCCATTTAAAGGGTTAACGTGATTTCTCTAAATGACTTAATAATGATAAATTTTTTGGAAATTAGTGGAAAGTTCTACGAGACCAAACTGCTGAGGTCATCGGTCCCTCGGCTTACACACTACTTAATCTAACTTTAACATACGATGAGGACAATACACACACCCGTGCCCAAGGTAGGACTCGAAGCTCCGGCGGGGGGAGTCGCGCACACCGTGGCAAGGCGCCTCAGACCGCACGGCTACCCCGCACGGCCATAATGCTATTATTATTGTATACAATAAGTATTAAGCTTGATGAAAGTGCGGAGGTGATAAATTTAGCATTTCTCAAAAAAAAAAAAAAAAAAAAAAAAAAAGTGCGTAACGGAAATTAGTTGTGGCTTGGTACTTCGACAATAAATTTCCCTCCTGTGACACGTCAAGTCCACCGATGGGTTGACAAAGATCGTAAATGTTTGGTTTGTAGGTTGCTGCTCTGATGTAATAGCTGTAAAAATAAAAAGAAGATTGAAGTTTTGAAAATTAGGTCATTATAAAAGTAGCACTATCGTAGCAGGGGAACGAATAAGGCTGTGGTCTCTGCTTCCGGCAAGCTGCAGATCACAACAGAGACTGCTTAATCCCTGCTAGACTGCTCCAAATAACGGCGTCGTCGACCTACAGAGCACTGAAAGACCGTTTAGCAGAGCAGTCGGTCGAAGCATGTGCTTGTCACTCCAACGACCGTCACACAGTGAGCGTGGGCAACGGTTCGAGCATGACAGGGAAGGAATTCTGCCACGTCTTTGTCAGAGGAACCGCACCAACATTCACTTCAAGCGATTTTCTAAGTCATGGAAAACCGAAATTGGGTGACATCTCGAATGTGAGTCCATTGTCTTAAGCAGTGCGTCTTTTTGATAGAAATATTCTCGACTGATAGTTAAGTAGTCTAACTTATCAATGACGTATCAAAGATCCTGTTCAAAGCATATTGTGCATTATGTTCTATTATTCTGAGAGAAAAATTACTAAGTGCCAAGCTTCACAACGACCCTCACAGTCCTATGAACGAACACTGAAACTGTACCATCAGATGATGAGTCGCTAGGCGACTTGAAACCGGTAATGGGAAAATAATTCTACCATCACAAGAGGCGACTGGTTGCAGTCATCACTGAAAACCTTGAATCCTAAGAAAATGATAGTCGGGAAATGACAGAGGTCGCTTATAAAATTCTTGTTAGAAGTTCTCCTGAGTGGTGTTCATCGGTCTCGGATTCTTACGAAGTGGAAATGACGGAAGATACAGAGAAGATTAAAAGAAGAGACGAAAGATTCGTCACCGTTTCGTTTAGTCAGCGTGACCGAGATACTCAACGGGCTGCAGTGAGTATGTCCCAGGGGGGGCTCACAACAAAATTTGGGAAGCTCATCTTCCAAAACGACACAAAAACATGTCGCTTCCTTCGACATACATCTTGTGCAAATCCGACTCTTACTTTCTGTGGTGTCACCGCCAGACACCACACTTGCTAGGTGGTAGCTTTTAAATCGGCCGCGGTCCGCTAGTATACGTCGGACCCGCGTGTCGCCACTGTCAGTAATTGCAGACCGAGCGCCACCACATGGCAGGTCTAGAGAGACGTCCTGGCACTCGCCCCAGTTGTACAGCCGACTTTGCAAGGAACGGTTCACTGACAAATACACTCTCATTTGCCGAGACGATAGTTAGCATAGCCTTCAGCTACATTTGCTACGACCTAGCAAGGCGCCGAATTCAATTGATATTGAGATTCTATTAATGTATCATCAAGAGCGATGTTCTACAATTGTGGATTAAAGTTAAGTATTCCAGAAGCTACGTACTTTTCTTTATAGCATTCATTACTTATCCTGTTTCAGACCTCACGCCAGCCTGCGTGAGTTTAAGCGCGTGCCTTTCGGCTTCCTCTCATTGCGTCTAGGCTGTCTTGTCTAGACACAACACTTTCACTATCAGATTAAATGTACCCGGACACCCATTAATGGACCCTAACATAGGGTATGTCCACCCCTGGTCTTTACGACGGCTTGAAATATGCTGGAAGCAGCTTCAATGAGATGCGTGAAAGTATGTGGAGTGCCGAAACCAGAGAAGGTTGTGCTGTGTTGCACAATGGGGTCTGAAGCGAAGTCGACTTTCTAACTCATCCAAGACGTGTTCCATTGGGTTCACATTGGGACTCTGGGTAGGCCAGCCTGTTTCAGGAATGTTCCTGCTAACAACCCATTCCTTCATTGATGCTACTACATGACAGAGTGCATTTTCATGCTGATACAATCAGTCACCGTCTCCGAAGTGTTCCCCTACCGTACGCAGTACACTATGCTCAAAAATGTGTTTATGCACGTTTGTATTTAGCATTTTCTTAACCGCAGTAGAGAATACGAGGACCATAGGCTAAAAACAAAACACACTCCCCTATCGTAACATTACCCACCCTCTGTACTTCTCTGTTGGCACTACCAGTGATGGCAGGTATCGTTGTCCAGGCGTTGCCACGCTCAGAGCCTACCACCAGACTGACGCCGGGTATAACGTCATTCGTTTCCAGTCGTTAGTTGACCAGTAGCGCCGATGTTTACACCTTCTTAAGCGCCACCTAACGTTCATTAGAGAAATGTTTGGCTTACGAGGAGTTGCTCAACCACTGTATCCCATTCTTTTCAACTCCCTGCGCACAGTCATTGTGCTGGCTGTACTACTGGTAACACTTTGGATCAAACAAATTATTTCTTCAGCTGATTTCATGCGATTTCTTACAGCCACCCTCCGCAACCCTCGACACTCCTTGTGGATTAGTACATGTGGTCTGCCTGGCGCTGGTTTAGTTGTGGCTTTCCCTTCGCCTTTCCACCTCAGCATGACATCACTAACAGTCGACATGGACAGCTTCAAAATGGCTGAAAGACACCTTACGGATTTGTTACTCAGGTGTCATCCAGTGCATAGCCCACGTTCGAAATCAGTCAGTCTTTCTGACCGACCCATTATGCTTGTTATCTACTGACAACACAGTGCTCTCTTTTATACTGGCGGGTCAGCCTCTCGTGACGTCTAGTAGCCAGTTCCGTATTACATAGGGGTGTTCAGTTACTTTTGATCAGGCAGTGTACGTTTCTTGGCGCTATTTATTGGGGCTTGCGAACTACACGAATGAAATGTGTAAGTAAAATACGTAGGTAAATTTCCCCCCATACTGGCCAGTTTCACGCTTTTTTTCTCCAGACGTAATAATTCTAATTCCGAAGATAGTTGGTGCTGACAGGTGGGACTTTTAATGGTTCAAATGGCTCTCAGCACTATGGGACTTAACATCTGTGGTCATCAGTCCCCTAGAACTTAGAACTACTTAAACCTAACTGACCTAAGGACATCACACACATCCATGCCCGAGGCAGGATTCGAACCTGCGACCGTAGCGGTCGCGCGGTTCCAGACTGAAGTGCCTAAAACCGCTCGGCCACTTTGACCGGCTGACTTTTAATCGAACTGACAGTTTCATAACTCATGGTTCAAAAATGTTGACGCGAATTACTTACAGAAGCATGGAAAAGCTAATAAAAACCGTCCTTGGAGAAGATCGGTTTGTGTTCCGGAGAAATGTGGGGACACGGGACGCATTAGTGAGTCAACGACTTAGTCGACAGAATTTGTAGATTTAGTGAAAGGTTGCGACAGTGTTGATTGGAATACATTCTTAGAAATTATGAAGATAGCAGGAATGAAATACAGGGAGCGAAAGGTTATTTAAAATTTTACAGAAACAAAACTGCAGTTTTCAGATAGAAAGGCATTTATTTATTCATTTCACGTGTACAAGACCTGAAATTATTACACTATTGGCAGAGCGTTAATGACGACACACAGAGATCAATTGCAGACAAGTAACCAGTTGTAGAGGCAATTCAGTACAGTACAAATAGAAAGTAATAACAATAAAAATAACGGGATTAGTATGTACGGCAAGAACTGATGAAACAAACAGCAAGATAATTGTCTTATATTCTGTCGAGAGTTTTGAGTGCTATTTTGTTAGCTGCAGCAAGATCACAGGTAAAACATACCCAGCACGTTCCCGCAGACTAGAAGATGTGTTGGTCGTGTAGGTTACCATCATAATCACTGCTGAAGCCCCATTTCCTTAGGCTGACGTTGCATTGTGACAGTACTGAGTCCCTTACGTCCTTCCATGCCACATAAGACAGGTGTGAGCCCGCGGCTGGTTTCTCTTTGACATCAGTTCTCTGTCACTCAGCCAAAGAATCTATTCAGAACGAAAGGAGTCAATCCGAAGCAGTGATTGAGAAGTCAATAGCGCATCTCCGATATTTTTCAACCTGTACATGGAGCAGGCAGGATAGGAAACAAGGAGAAATCTGGAAAGAGAATTAAAGTACGTCATTCTGTCACAGACAGCAAAGCATTTGGAAGAGCAGTTGAATGGAAAGAGTATAAGATGAACAACAACAAAAGTAAAACAATGGTAATGGAATGTAGTCGAACAAAATGGCAGGATAGGAAACAAGGAGAAATCTGGAAAGGGAGTTAAAGTACGTCATTCTGTCACAGACAGCAAAGAATTTGGAAGAGCGGTTGAACGGAAAGAGTATAAGATGAACAACAACAAAAGTAAAACAAAGGTAATGGAACGTAGTCGAACAAAATGAGATGATTGTGAGGGCATTAAATTAGGAAGTAATATATTAAAACTAGGAAAAACACTGATGGTGGTAGAATTAGTGAAGATATAAATTCAGAGTGGCTACAGTAAGAAAAGCACTTCTGAAGAAGAGGGATACGTTGATATCGAATACAAATTTAGATGATAGGAAGAAATTCCTGATGGTGTTTGCCTGGAGTATAGCCTTTCACGAAAGTGAAAACTGGAATATAATCAGTTCGGGAAGACTATGCAAGCTTTTGAAAAGTGCAGCTACAGAAAAACACTGAAGAGTTGATGGGTTCGATCGAGTAACTGATGAGGAGGTACTGACTGGAATTGGGGAGACAAGAAATTCATGTCACAACTTGACTAAAATTAAAGATCCGTTGACCGGCCAAATCCTGAGTGAGTTTGGAAATGGAGAGAAGTCTGAGGGATAAAAGTTGTAGAGGAAGACAAAGGAATGAATACAATAGCTGGTTCCAGTAGTTACATAAAGAAGAAGGGACTTGCACAGAGGAAAACTAGCGAGCCGCGCGGGATTAGCCGAGCGGTCTAGGCGCTGCAGTGATGGACTGTGCGGCTGGACCCGGCGGAGGTTCGAGTCCTTCCTCGGGCATGGGTGTGTGTGTTTGTCCTTAGGATAATTTAGGTTAAGTAGTGTGTAAGCTTAGGGACTGATGACCTTAGCAGTTAGGTCCCATAAAATTTCACACACATTTGAACGTTTGAAAACTAGCGAGGAGAGCTGTATCAAACCATTTGAGTAAAGACTTAGTAATGCAGAACAAGCTGTTGTTGTTGTTGTTGCTGCTGCTGCTATTTTCTTTAGTCCAAAGACTGGTTTGGTGCAGCTGTCCTGCTACTCCATCGTGTGCAAAGCTCTTCATCTCTGAATAACTGCTGCAACTTCCTTCCTTCTGAATCTGCCTACTCTGTTTATTTCTTTGTCTTCCTCTACCATTTTTAACCCCACACCTCAATCTAATACTAAATTGGTGATCCTTCTTTTAGTCAAGTTGTGCCACAAGTTTCGTGTCTCCCCAATTCTGTTCAGTACCTCCTCATTAGTTACGTGATCTATCCACTTAATCTTCAGCGTTCTTCTGTATACTCCTCCCGAACAGTCCATAATGGCCCAAAGGTGTCGACCGGCCGCCATGTCATCCTCAGTTCATAGGCGTCACTGAATGCGGATATGGATGGGCATGTGGTTAGCACAACGCCCTCCCGGCCGTATGTCAGTTTCCGAGGCCGGAGCCGCTACTTCACAATCACTTAGCTCCTCAGTTTGCCTCACAACTGCCGAGTGCACCCCGCTTGCCAACAGCGCTCAGCAGATCGAACGGTCAGTCACCCGTCCAAGTGCTAGCCCAGCCCGACAGCGCTTAACTTCGGTGATCTAACGGGAACCGGTGTTACCACTGCGGCAAGGCCGTTGGCATTCTTCTATATGCCACATTTCAAGAGCATCTTTTTCTTCTTGTCTGAACTGTTTATTCTCAATATTTAACTTCCATAACACGCCATAAAACTACTTCCAGAGAAGTTAAGTCCCTGTTCTGTGTCAACAAATTTCTCTTCTTCAGAAACGCTTTTCGTGCCATTGCCAGTCTACATTTTATATCCTCCCTGCTTTGACCATCATCAGTTATTTTACTTTCGAAACAACCATCCTATCTACTACTTTAAGTGTCTCGTTTCCTAATCTAATTCCCTCATCAACAACTGATTTAATTTTACTACGTTCTATTATCCTTGTCTTGCTTCTGTTGATGTACATCTTATATCCTCCTTTCAAGGTGGTGTCCATTCCGTTCAGTTGCTCTTCCAAGTGCTTTGCTATCACTGACAGAATTATAATGTCATTGGCAAATCCCGAAGATTAATTTCTTCGATCTGTACTTTAATTCCTTCTCCGAATTTTTCTTTGGTTTCCTCTACTGCTTGCTCAGTATACAGATTGAATAACACCAGGGATAGGCTACAACCCTGCCTCACTTCCTTCTCCACCACTCCTTCCCTTTCATAGCCATATATTCTTATAACTAATCAATCTAAATAACCTTCGAGTTCCTGTATTTTACACCTGCCACCTTCAAAATTTGGAAGAGAGTATTCCAGTGAATATTGTTGAAAGCTTTTCCTAAGTCGACAAATGCTATAAACGTAGGTTTGTCCTTCCTTAATCTATCTTCTAAGAGAAGTCGGAGAGTCGGTATTGCCTCGCATGTTTCTAATTTCTCCGGAATCCAAAGTGATCTTCCCAAGATGAGCTTGTACCAGTTTTTCCATTCTTCTGTAACGAATTCGTGTTTGTATTTTGCAGGCATGACTTATGAAACTGACAATTCGGTAATACCCACACATGTCAGCACCTGCTTTCTTAGAAATTGGAATTATTACATTCTTCTTGAAGTCTGAGGATATTTCGCGCGTCTCATACATCTTGCGCACGAGATGGAATAGTTTATCATGGCTGGCTCTCCCAAGGCTATCAGTAGTTCTGACGGAAGAGCTGTTACCTTCACCTGAAATTAAATCCGGTAAAGTCATGGACTCGTTTCGCCCTGAATAAATCGAGCGTCATAGTGAATTCATACTTTCCCCTTTTCATAAATCAGATTCTGATGACGCTCAGATTTTGTTACTTCTTTCAGTAAGGAAACTGCGGAAGTCTCTTTGTAGAAAAAGTGAGTGCCCGATGTAACAGTGGACACGGTGTATCTTCTCAGTCATCATTCCGGGAATCAATGTTATAACTGCGCAGTTGTTTTGTAGCTGCCTTCCTTTTGTTCGTCTTCATAATCTTTGTCTATTCCGGCTTCTTTCCCACCCGGCTGCACCTCAAAACCAGCACAGTGCTTCGCCTTTGCACGGTGTTTTGTGAATCACGGTTACGGCACTGTCGTGACACTGATGGAGTGTAAAATTCCATTACCAGGATATGGGCGTCTGCGGCGTGGGATAATGACTGTGGTGAATTACGTCATCCTTGCGTCAATGTTTTGCTACTCCATCTGCATGAGGCTTAGACTACGGAGAGACAGACAACGATTAACGCTTAATATGGAAACCAACGTCTCAGTGAACTGACGATTGGGTACTGATCGCAGACGGCTTATGGATGACAGGTTATGTTTTCTTTACTTTACTTGTATCAGTTACGGTTTTTTGATTACATTGGTGAACTCTCGGGCAGGTCATGATTGCTCTGAATAATATATGAAAGGAATTAATGTTTCATTCCAAGGGCCATGTTGTAATACGCTGGTGTCCAGAATTAAAGCAACAAACCGCCATTTCCCCGTTCTGTGTAATTCACGATATAATCATACAGAATGTCAACAGATGTCCGTACGATCGTGTTCTGCACGGAAGGTGGCATTCCGGTCAACGGACAACCACGCCAGCGATGACGTCAGAGCACCTACGAAACGAGGTGGTGTTTGCCGCGTAGCCCCACATTCACAATCACTGTGTACACAGCCACAGACGTTGCTGTATGGCACAAAGACACCTACCATACTCTCTGTGATGATGGGGCATAGGAAAAGTGGAAGCAGGACAGTCGCAAACGTCTAGATACATTAATCTGAATCGTTCTGTTCTATCTCGGATGTGGCGACAGTTTATAGAGACCGAAACTGTATCCCGGAGACCATTTGTGACATCAGGAAGAAAGAACCGTTATATTTGGCTGTAATGCCAAGACGGTATCGACTTAGTACTGCACGGCTATTGGCAAGTGATACCGTAGAGTCCACTGGACGTATTGTATCGAGACAAACGGTGTACAGAAGGCTTCGGCAGAGTGGCCTTTATTGTCGGAGACCTGGTTTATGTGTACCTCTGACGCTTCTTCGCAGAAGGGAACGTGCAGTGCGGAGTCATCAGCATGTCACCTGGACATTCGAACAGTGAACCAATGTTCTTTTCACAAATGAGTCCAGATTTAGTCTGGAGTGTGATTCTCGACGGATTCGCGCCTAGAGAGAACGTGGAAGTCTATTTCGGGACCCAAACACTGTGGAAAGAGACCGATATCGATGAGGATCCCTAATGGTGTGGGCACGGATTATAGTAACCACACGAACACCTCTTCACGAAATTGTGCGGGTGGATCGGCAATGTTTAACTGCTGTCAGGTATCGTGACGAGATCTTGGGACCTTAATGTGCGGTTGTTGCGTTGTGCTGTGAGCCCAGACTTCGTATTGATGGACGGCAACGCTCGACCTCATACAGCACGGATGATTGATGTTTTCTTGGAGACGGAAGATATTGCACCCATGGCGGGGCTTGCTCGCTCTTCCGATTTGAATCCCATAGAGCATGCCTGGGATGCACTAGGGAGATGGTTTTCATCACGTCAGCATCCACCAACCACTCTCCACGACTTGCGAGTGGTAATGGAGGAGGAACGGGGAGACTGATGACACCATTCACTGCATGTCCCGTCGTTGTCAGGCCTGTATTGCTGCCAGAGGTGGTCACACCCCACACTGAGCACATTAACCAGTTGTCAGAATGTGTGTGCAAATCTGTTAAGTTGGAAAACACGAAGAACATTTCTGTCTATCGTTATGCATGTTGCTGTTGTTTACATTTCTGTATTCTTTACATTGTTTCTAGTTTACTATCACCTGTGTATAGTGTTTTGTGGCAAAAGGAGCACAACCAAACATAATTTACGTTTGTTTCTTTTATTTTGAACAACAGTGTAATACTAAAATTTTGCTAGCCCATTTGTTTTTTGAGCTCAAGTCGTCGAATTGTAGTCTTAAGCTAAGAATGACGTCATAACCGAGTACATGTGAGAGGTTATCTAATGTATGATACGAATTTGTGAATAGAGGTCATCATACACCTGTTTCACGACAGTACATGCTGACACTTAAAAAGATATTAAGTACGTTCTCTCTCTCTCTCTCTCTCTCTCTCTCTCTCTCTCTCTCTCTCTCATCTCGGAGGACCCGACTTCAATTCCCGATACTGTCAGGTTCTTTTTCCTTGGTGAGAGCACTCACTGAACCACGTGATGTCAGCTGAGGAACTGATCTATCTGAATGAGAAGAAGCGACGCCAAGGTCTGCGGTCTGGGTAGCGGCGTGCTGGCTCCAAACCCTCCATACGACATCCACATGATGTCACCTGCTGAGGATGACACGGCGGTCGACAGATACCGATTGGTCCCTCCGTGACCAGAACGGTAGTGCTTTCGGTTTTCATTATTTTTTTCCTTCCATGGTTAGAAAATCGTAGTAGTGGTAAAGAACGAATTTTCCAAGTGTTACTCGACATGAAAACTTAGATTTTATGCTGGTTCTCAGATCCAAGACTGTTTGAGTTACGAAGGTCTTGAGGCTACACTTTACTAATAATAAACTATTTTAACTCATTATGATTCTATGTTCTTTTATCCTTGTAAAGCACGAGTCAAAGCTGTAACTGACATTAAGGATTTTTGGAAATGTTATGTGCCACAGCTGTTTGTGTGCACCTTCTCAGTTGTGGATAAGGAAGAAAAAGAGACGAAACGAATCTCACTAGAACAAATGTAGTTACGCTACTTCATTCACTTTATACACTGGTGTCCAAAATTAAAGGAACAAACCGCAACTTCCCCGTCCTGAGTCTAATACACGGTATAATCACACAAACTGTCAACAGATGTCGTTACGATCTTGTTCTGCACGGAAGATGGCTTTCCTATCAACGGACAACCACACCAGCAATGACGACAGGGCACCTATGAAGAGGGGTAGGTTTGCTGGGTAGTCCCACATCCACAAGCGCTGTGTACACATTGACATCAGTGCAGTGTGTGACAGAGAAGACGCCTACAGACTCTGCTGTGGAGGGCCATAGGAAGCATGGAAGCAGGACAGTCGCAAGCTGGTGTCGCCCGATGGCTTAATGTGAATCGTTCTGTTATTTCTCGGATGTGGCGACAGTTTATAGAGACCAAAACTGTATCCCGGAGACCAGGACAGGGCCGACCACGTGCGCCTTCAGAAGAGAGGATCGTTATTTGGCTGTAAGGACACGACGCTACCGCCTTAGTATTGCATGGAAATTGGCACCTGACCTCACATCTACTGGACATCTTGCAGCGACGCAAACGGTGTACAGAAGGCTTCGGCAGTGTGGCTTTTACTGTCGGACACGTGCTGTATGTGTACCTCTGACGCGTCTTCACAGAAGGGAACGTCAAGAATGGACTCGTCAACATGCCACCTGGAGGGTCGAACAGTGGGCTAATTTTCTTTTCACAGGTGAGTCCTGATTTAGTCTGGAGGGTGATTCTCGACGGATTCGCATCTGGAGGGTATGTGGAACACGATTTCAGGACCAAAACCCAATATTGGGGAGGGTCCATAATGGTGTGGGGAGGGATTGTGTTGACCACGCGAACTCCTTTCATGGAAATATACAGGTGAATCGGCAAGATTTAACTGCTGTTATGTATCGTGACGAGATATTGGGGCGTCATTTACGGTTGTTGCGAGGTGCACTCGGCCCAGACTTCATATTGATGGATGATAATGTTCGACCTCATAGAGCATGGGTAGTTGATGTTATTGTGAAAATGGGAGGTATTGGACACATGGTGTGGCCTGCTCGCTCTCCCGATATGAATCCCACAAAGCATGTCTGGGATGCACTAGGGAGAGGGGTTGCATCACGTCAGCATCCACCAACCACTCTCCAAGACTTGTGAGCACCTCTACAGGAAGAATTGGCGTTATTGCCTCATCATGAGACTGATGACATCATTCACAGCATTTCCAGTCGTTGTAAGGGCTGTACTGTTGCCACGGGTAGTCACACTCCATGCTCAGCACGTTAATCAATTGTCAGAATGTGTGTGCAAATCCGTTAGGTTGGAAAAAAACGAAGAACATTTCTGTCTACCGTTATGCGTGTTGCAGTTGATTACGTTCTGTATTCTTTACATTGTTTCTACTTTACTATCACCTGTTTATGCTATTTTGTGGCAAAATGTACGCAGCTTTGCAACATTTCCGTTTGGTGCTTTAATTTTGGACACCAGTGTATGTTACTATCTGTAGCTTATTGTGTACTTTTTGTGTTATTCAAGTCATCCACACAGCATAGAAAGTGGGGCCAACTGCTCAAATATTCTTACGCAGTGCAGCAGTGCTTAATTTCCAACGTTTTAAGTGCCAGAGCGTAGCTCTTCAACCGTACCCCGACACCTCCCATCCGCAGCCCCAAACATCCCAGGTTTTGGTTTTTGAAAACTTATCGTACAACATATGATGAAATATGATTTTCTACAAAATACTGTTCTGAAATCCGAGTTTTTAAAACATATATTCTTATAACAAAAACAATTTTTATGGAGACAATGCACGACCGCATCGGACAGTGTAAGTGGATGAGCTCCTTTGAACGAGAGGATATTCGGCGAATGGACTGGCCTGCACATTACCCTGGCTTGAATCCCATTGATCAAGTTTGGAATGTGTAGAGAGTCGTAAGGAAGCACGTTCGCTTGCACTGACGACCATCCAGCATTTGTCAACGGCGCTGGTGGAGGAATGGAACGGCTTACCACAAGAACCCCATAACAACTTTGTGGCTAGGACGAAGAGTACATTGCAGAGCATGCCGTGACACCTGTGGTGATCACACACCCTGTTAAGAACCATTTCCCCCCCCAACCCCCTTTGTAATTTCCAGGGTTTTTGTCGTCTAGTTGTCACTGTAGGCTTGTACAATGGGAAGCAAGGAGAGGATGTTGTTTGGTGGCCAGTATCCTGTTCTATAACATAAACTGCATGCATGTATTAACAGGGTTCTTTATTCATAAGAACAAGAAGTTACTTACGATAGCCCAGGTGTTGCGGTACAAGCTCTTCCATATAGTCCACATTAGCCTCACTGCTGGTAAAGTATAAGTCCCATTATGTACACTACTCTGGTCGCCAGGCACTGCCTGACTCTGAGCTAGAGGCTAAGCTAATTGCAACTGTGACTCCCACTGAGCTGTGACTGGTGACTTGAATTGTTGATTGACTGGATGACTCACTGGATGACTGACTGGCCATGTGACAGACTGGACCATCCGGTCCGCGACGGCGATCTAATTACTGGCGGTCGAGAGGGCGTTGGCGGCGCGTTTCTTGCGAGTTCATCCTTGGCTTCTGTGCTGATAGGCTCGTTGCTTGCGCGTACTATCGATCTGCTCGCAACCTCTTTGCCGCCCAATGTGCTGGCAATAGCTTACGCTGGCACACGGGGAACCATCATAAATTGCGAAGACTTCTGTGTAACTATTGTCTTTTAATTGAAGTGTCATTACTGTTCGCCTCACGGCGTATTTCTTTCCGTTACCTTTCATACTGTACTGCGGCAGATCCAACTTTCATCAAGCTATTTCTTGGTAGTGACACATCATGCGAAAATTACTTTCGTTCTTTAGTTTTGCAAACCATCATATATATAAACTAGGTGTCACCAGAGGGGCGTACCCATAAATAAAAAGACACAGGGGTACTGTGTTGTGTGTCGAGAAGCAGCAAAAGCAGAATCGGTCGGTCACAGCAGCTCAATGACTTGGAATGTGGGCTGATCATTGGATGTGACCTGAGCTACAAACCTGCCTGGGACTTTTTGACCCTTCTAAAGCTGTGCAAGTCGACTGTTGGTGATGTGACTGTGCGATAGAAACGCGAAGGAATAACCGCAGCTAAACCGATATCAGGTAGACTTCTTGTACTCACTAACGGGAATCTCTGGGCACTGCGAAAGGTGGTTGTAAGAATCGCATGAAATCAGTGGAAGGCACAACTCTTGAGTCTCAAAGTGCTGCCATCAGTCCAACTAGCAGCAAAGCCTATGGGTAGAGAGTTAAAAAGTGGACGCTTGTAGAGGCACAAACAGCGGCGGCACGGGAAGGTGGATGACTGGAAACGAGTGGTGGAGAGATGAATCACGCTACACTCGTACCTTGTGGCAATCCAATGGCAGGGTTTGGGATGGCTGGAGAACTTCACCTGCTGTCACGCGTGGTACCAACAGTTGGCTCGACGAAAGATCCGTTTTGAAAGACTGGAAAGTTACACAGATCACACCAGTATTCAAGAAAGGTAGTAGGAGTAATCCACTGAATTACAGGCCCACATCATTAATGTCGATATGCAGCAGGATTTTGGAACGTATATTGTGTTCGAACATTATGAATTACCTCGAGGAGAACGGTCTATTGACACACAGTCAATACAGATTTAGAAAACATCGTTCTTGTGAAGCACAACTACGTCTTTACTCGCTCGAAGTGTTGGGTGGTATTGACAAGGGATTTCAAATTGATTCCGTATTTCTAGACTTCCGGAAGGCTTTTCACACTGTACAACACAAGTGGCTTGTAGTGAAATTGCGTGCTTTTGAAATATCCTCTCTGTTCTGTGACTGGATTAGTGATTTCCTGTCAGAAAGGTGACAGTTCGTAGTAACTGACGGAAAATTATCTGGTAAAACAGAAGTCGTTTCTCGTGTTCCCCAAGGTAGTGTTAGAGCTCCCTGCTGTTCATTATCTATATAAAAGATTTAGGACACAATGTGAGCAGCCTTTAGGTTGTTTGCAGATTATGCTGTCGTTTATCGTCTAGTAAACCCATCAGAAGATCCAAATAAATTGAAAAACGATTTAGAAAAGATATCTGAATGGTGCGAAAATTGGCAATTGACCATAAATAATGAAAAGTGTAAGGTCATCCACATGAGTGCTAAAAGGAATCCGTAAAAATTCATTTACGCGATAAATCAGTCTACTCTAAAGGCCATAAATTCGACTAAATACCAAGGAATTACAATTACGAACAGTTTAAACTGGAAAAAATGCACACAGAAAATGTTATGTGGAAGGCAAGCCAAAGACATCGTCTTATTGGCAGAACACTTACAAAATGTAACAAATCTACTAAAGAGACTGCCTACACTACGCTTGTCCGTCCCCTTTTGGAATACTGTTTGCTACGCGGTGAGGGATCCTTACCAGGTAGGATTAGTGGAGTACATCGAGGAAGTTCAAAGAAGGGCAGCACGTTTTGTATCGTCGCGAAATAGGGGAAAGAGTGTCACTGCAATGATACAGGATTTGGGGTGGACATGGTTAAAACAAAGGCGTTTTTCGTTGCGGAGGAATCTTCTCACGAAGTTCCAGTCACCAACTTTCTTCTCCGAATGCAAAAATATTTTGTTGACGCCGACCTACATAGGGAGAAACGATCACCATGATAAAATAAGGGAAATCAAAGCTCGTACAGAAAGATATAGGTGTTCGTTCTTTCCGCGCGCTGTACGAGAATGGAATAATAGAGAATTGTGAAGGTGGTTCGATGAAGCCCTGCCAGGCACATAAATGTGATTCGCAGAGTAACCATGTACATGTAGATGTAGATGTAGAGGTACAGAGATGGTAACGTTACGCCATGGGCTTGTCTTTCTCGTTAGGACGTGGTCCCCTTATTGCGCTTAAGAAAACGTGAAATGCAGAACTGCACGAACACATTTTAGAGCATAGTGTACATACTACGTACGGTAGAGGAACAATTCTGAGACGATGACTGATCGTTCCAGGATGACAATGCATTCAGTCATAAAGTAGCAACCGATGTAAAATGTACTTAGGTATTTCGAATGGTACATCGTGTACGAATAAGGCCGACCCTCGAACGCAGCAGATCTTAATACTTTCGTATAGAATAGAAAAGATGTTACATTTGGGTATTGTTACGGCGTCATAAACGCAACAAACGGTCTTAAGTCGCGACACTAGAAATATATTGCATTTACTGTTACAATATTCAGCTGGATTTTCTTTGCAACACCCGTTTATGGTAAAAAAGGGGCCATATATACGCAACTGCTTACGAAATTCACTGTATCGACAACTGAGTTTTTGGAAACATTATCTTTCTACTACAAACAGCATAGTGAACGCATTATTGTGGTCAAGATAGACACGAAGCCCACGCCTACTAGAGTAGTACAAGTTTATACGCCAAGTAGCTCTGCAGATGATGAAGAAATTGAAGAAATGTATGATGAGATAAAAGAAATTATTCAGGTAGTGAAGGGAGACGAAAATTTAATAGTCATGGGTGACTGGAATTGAAGAGTAGGAAAAGGGAGAGAAGGAAACATAGTAGGTGAATATGGATTGGGGCTAAGAAATGAAAGAGGAAGCCGCCTGGTAGAGTTTTGCACAGAGCATAACTTAATCATAGCTAATACTTGGTTCAAGAATCATGAAAGAAGGTTGTATGCATGGAAGAATCTTGGAGACACTAGAAGGTATCACATAGATTATATAATGGTAAGACAGAGATTTAGGAACCAGGTTTTAAATTGTAAGACATTTCCAGGGGCAGATGTGGACTCTGACCACAATCTATTGGTTATGAACTGTAGATTAAAACTGAAGAAACTGCAAAAAGGTGGGAATTTAAGGAGATGGGACCTGGATAAACTGAAAGAACCAGAGGTTGTACAGAGTTTCAGGGAGAGCATAAGGGAACAATTGACAGGAATGGGGGAAAGAAGTACAGTAGAAGAAGAATGGGTAGCTCTGAGGGATGAAGTAGTGAAGGCAGCAGAGGATCAAGTAGGTAAAAAGACGAGGGCTAGTAGAACTCCTTGGGTAACAGAAGAAATATTGAACTTAATTGATGAAAGGAGAAAATATTAAAATGGAGTAAATGAAGCAGGCAAAAAGGAATATAAACCTCTCAAAAATGAGATCGACAGGAAGAGCAAAATGGCTAAGCAGGGATGGCTAGAGAACAAATGTAAGGATGTAGAGGCTTACCTCACTAGGGGTAAGATAGATACTGCCTACAGGAAAATTAAAGAGACCTTTGGAGAAAAGAGAACCACTTGTATGAATATCAAGAGCTCAGATGGAAACCCAGTTCTAAGCAAAGAGGGGAAAGCAGAAAGGTGGAAGGAGTATATAGAGGGTCTATACAAGGGCGATGTACTTGAGGACAATATTATGGAAATGGAAGAGGATGTAGATGAAGATGAAATGGGAGATACGATACTGCGTGAAGAGTTTGACAGAGCACTGAAAGACCTGAGTCGAAACAAGGCCCCGGGAGTAGACAACATTCCATTAGAACTACTGATGGCCTTGGGAGAGCCAGTCCTGGCAAAACTCTACCATCTGGTGAGCAAGATGTATGAGACAGGCGAAATACCCTCAGACGTCAAGAAGAATATAATAATTTCAATCCCAAAGAAAGCAGGTGTTGACAGATGTGAAAATTACCAAACTATCAGTTTAATAAGTCACAGCTGCAAAATACTAATGCGAATTCTTTACAGACGAATGGAAAAACTAGTAGAAACCGACCTCGGGGAAGATCACTTTGGATTCCATAGAAATATTGGAACACGTGAGGCAATACTGACCCTACGACTTATCTTAGAAGAAAGATTAAGGAAAGGCAAACCTGCGTTTCTCGCATTTGTAGACTTAGAGAAAGCTTTTGACAATGTTGACTGGAATACTCTCTTTCAAATTCTGAAGGTGGCAGGGGTAAAATACAGGGGGCGAAAGGCTATTTACAATTTGTACAGAAACCAGATGGCAGTTATAAGAGTCGAGGGGCATGAAAGGGAAGCAGTGGTTGGGAAGGGAGTGAGAGAGGGTTGTAGAGTCTCCCCGATGTTACTCAATCTGTGTATTGAGCAAGTAGTAAAGGAAACAAAAGAAAAATTCGGAGCAGGTATTAAAATCCATGGAGAAGAAATAAAAACTTTGAGGTTCGCCGATGACATTGTAATTCTATCAGAGACAGCAAAGGACTTGGAAGAGCAGTTGAACGGAATGGACAGTGTCTTGAAAGTATATAAGATGAACATCAACAAAAGCAAAACGAGGATAATGGAATGTAGTCGAATTAAGTCGGGTGATGCTGAGGGAATTAGATTAGGAAATGAGACACTTAAAGTAGTAAAGGAGTTTTGCTATTTGGGGAGCAAAATAACTGATGATGGTCGAAGTAGAGAAGATATAAAATGTAGACTGGCAATGGCAAGGAAAGCGTTTCTGAAGAAGAGAAATTTGTTAACATCGAGTATAGATTTAAGTGTCAGGACGTCGTTTCTGAAAGTATTTGCATGGAATCTAGTCATGTATGGAAGTGAAACATGGACGATAAATAGTTTAGACAAGAAGAGAATAGAAGATTTCTAAATGTGGTGCTACAGAAGGATGCTGAAGATTAGATGGGTAGATCACGTAACTAATGATGAAGTATTGAATAGAATTGGGGAGAACGGGAGTATGTGGCACAACTTGACAAAAAGAAGGGATCGGTTAGTAGGACATGTTCTGAGGTATCAAGGGATCACAAATTTAGCATTGGAGGGCAGCGTGGAGGGTTAAAATCGTAGAGGGAGACCAAGAGATGAATACAATAAGCGGATTCAGAAGGAAGTGGGTTGCAGTAAGTACTGGGAGATGAAGAAGCTTGCACAGGATAGGGTAGCATGGAGAGCTGCATCAAACCAGTCTCAGGACTGAAGACCACAACAACAACAACATCTTTTGTTCTGTAATGAAATTGAACTAAAATAGTATAGCTGCTATGATTAAAAAGTATCGTAACACTTCTTTCTTTCTTTGCAGAAAATGGAACCTCCAGCCGATAAATCAGGGTCCTGGTTACGTAGAATAAATGGTAAGTACATCCAGATTATGCATGATGTGTTTCTACATCGTACCGATACTGACTCTTTAGTACGACTGTGTTTGTATATTTTTCCTGAGAATTACCTTTAAAAATTTTACTGCCTAAAAATACACTTTCTCATTTAGGTAATTTTTACTACCTCTTTTTTGTGGTTTGATGATTTTTGGGTTCAATACAGAGAAACAAAACCAGTCATCAGTACGTAATATCCACTGTTCAAGATCTACCGTCTCCAGAATGCAGGGCTGTGCTCTTTTCTGGCTATCTATGACAAACTACCACGAATGAGGTATGTTGACGCCCTCATATTATTAGGTACTTCCGCTGATTAACTGACGTTTCTCACATCAGGAACAGTAGAGAAGGGATCCTACTATGGTAGGTGTGTGAGTCTAGGATGCTTTCTGTCCCGTCGTTCTGCAATAACTGGTGTGGGTGTAGCCTTACTTTTTGATTTTGTGGCTCACCGAGTATATTGTCTGTTAGTCAGTTTTGTTTCTATTACATATGCACTTCTTTTCGTGCTCTAACGATACGTCTTTACCATAAAAGTCCGCTCTAATATCGTTACAGAGTGGAACTTAATAAGCCAATATCTCTCCCAGAATCTCCTTCCCTGATAGGACCATAGAGTTTTCTGCTATCTGGATATATCCCTGGCTCGTCCATTGTGCACTCTGTCACCTGATGTATAGCAAACCCAAAATCCCTCCCGAAACTGCCTTAGAACTCCTAAGGATGCTCATGACCTTCCGTTCTACACTATTTTTGGGGGGCTCGCTTCGTGGAAACATGTTACACCACAGAATAATTTGAATATGCTCGAGCAATCCATTTATCTTAGATATGTGTTCCACTACCACATGCAGACATACACGCAAAAATACTGCAAAGTCAAATCGAATAGAAACCTGATGTTGTCCTGTGTTAAGCACATCCACATTTGTCGGTACAGAATATTCCGAAGGAGTTATAACCCTGTTATGGAACCTTAGCGAAACATGGATCTATCCTCACACTCCAGAGGCATACACCCAGTGACAAAAGTCATGGGATAAGTACTATATGCATATACTTGTAAGCAAGAAAAAAACGGCAGTACATTGGTGGAGCTGTCATTTGTAGTCGGGTAAGTCACGTTAAAAGGCTACCGACGTGCTTATGGCCCCATGATTGGAATTAACAGGCTTTGAAAACTGAATTGTAGCTGGAGCTAGACGCATGGGACATTCCATTTCAGAATTCGTTAGGAAATTCAGCATTTCAAGATCCACAGTGTCAAGAGTGTGCTGAGAATACCAAATTTAAGGCGTAACCTCCCACCACGGACAACGCTGTGGCGAACAGCCTTCACTTAACGACAGTGGGCAGCGTGTAGAATGTAAGTGCAAACAGACAAGCACCCGTAGGAATCAATGTGGGGAGCACGACGAACGTATCCGTTCGGACAGTGCGGCGAAATCTGGTGTTAATGGGCTATGGCACCGGTCGACTTACGCGAGTGTCTTTGCTGACAGCACGATATAGCCTGCAGCACCTTTCTTGGGCTCGTGACCCTATCGGTTGGATCCTAAACGACTAGATACGGTGGCTGTTGTTAAGAGCACTAGGGTTCGAGTGTGGCACAGACCGCACGAAGCTACGGCCCAAGTTGTCAGCAAAGTAATGTGCAAGCTGGTGGTGACTGCATAATGGTGTGGACTGTGTTTACCTGGAATGGACTGGGTCCCCTGGACCAATTGAACTGATCATTCACTGCAGTTGGTTATGTTTGGCTAGTTGGACACCATTTGCAGTCACTCATGGACTTCATGCTCCCAAACAAAGATGTGGCAAATCACTGGGCCATAATTATTGTTCGCGATTGGTTTGAAGAATATTCTGAACAATTAGAGCGAATGGTTTGGCCACCCAGATCGTCCGCCTTGAATCACATCGAACATTTATGGGACGTAATCGAGGGGTGCCGACTGGGGTGGCCGAGCGGTTCTAGGCGCTACAGTCCGAAACGGTGCTGCTGCTACGGTCGCAGGTTCGAATCCTGCCTCGGGCATGGATGTGTGTGATGTCCTTAGGTTAGTTAGGTTTAAGTAGTTCTAAGTTTGGGGGCTGATGACCTGAGATGTTGAGTCCCATAGTGCTTAGAGCCATTTGAAGGTCAGTTTTAAGAAATTCTTCAGATTATATAAGAAGTTACTCGCTGATCGTCACATACACAAAATTTCTTTTACAAAGCGTAGTATAAAGACAGCAGCTGGCATAATGACATATATACTCTAGAATTCGCGGATCTTAATACTACCAACATAATCTGTATCGATATGCATGCAGCTATGGAACTCTTGAATGATTCACGTTATGTATAAAAATTTGACGTACCTGACGCTCAAGTAAACAACATCTTGTATAAACTGAAGATACTCTTAAAAAAGACCGATATCGATTGTTAAAATAAATATTAAGTTCAGCTGTGTATTCATACTCACGAAGTTCCGTAAACGACTAAAAGCCTAGACAATATATAAAAGAACTTTTATTTGTTCAAAACCGTACTACTTCTGCATCATGCTAGCCTTTTATCGCTTGCAAGGGTTTCGCTTCTTGGAATCTATAGACGCAACATATTTCGATCTATTGTGTATTCTAGACGGAGACCAACGATCTTCATATGTTTAGAACGTCCTGCTATCTCTACTTAGGTTGTCCACACGATCGCCTGCCACACGTCTCCAGGTTGTCAGCCATTCATAAAACAGATACTTTTCAGTGGCCACTGTAATTTCCCAGCACACAGTCCTTGCGGCTCTATAGAATGGAAGACTTTTGCATCTTCATCTTCTGGTACAAGGGCCGTCAAATGAAAACCGAACAGCCGCCACCGCGGAATCATGGAATGGCTCCGTTCAAAAGTAATCACCACACGCGTTAAGACATTTATCCCACTGGGAAACGAGACGAACAGTTCCTGTGTCGTAGAACGCGGTCGGCCGCTGGCGGCTCCACAAACGCGCTTACTCTTGCATTTCCTCGTTCCACTGAAACTGACGTCCTCGCATGTTTTTCTCCAGGTCGCCAAATACGTGAAAATTAGACGGTAAAAGATCTGCGATGTACGGAGGATGTTGCAATATCTGTTTCCCAAACAAACTGCTGAAGTGTTGCCTTCGTCCGACTGGCAGTGTGGGAGCGGGCGTTCTCATGCAGCAGCATTTCTGGGCGTATTGACTTTATAGCGCATTACAGTTTCTGCAAAGTGTGTTCATAGCGCTGCGTACTGGTTGTGGTTTCACGCTCGAAGAACTCAACGAACACAGGGCCCCTACAGTCGAAGTTTGCCCTCCGGCTGTCGGAATGCTGTCGGACGGAATCATCCTGTAGCACGATAACGCCCGCTCCCTCAGTGACGAAAGATACGGTTCGGCGATTTTTTTGGGAAATAGTGCAACATTCCCTGTACGCGATCCGTACAGCCGAGATCTCTCACCGTGTGATTTAGACATCTTTGGTGACCTGAATGAAGACATGGGTAGACGTCGGTTTCAGTCGGATGAAGAAATGCGAGAATGGGTGTGGTTATGGTTCAGTCAGTGGCCGACAGCGTTCTACGAAACAGAAACTGATAGTCTCGTCCCCCAATGGGATAAATGTTTTAACACACGTGGTGATTGCTTTTGAATGGAACCATTCCATCTTCCATTTTGTCGGAAGATCATTTCATTTTTGATTTGATAGCACCTCATATACTGATGTTTGCTTATGACGCAGTACCACGATGTGTTTTTCAAGTGGCATTCAAGCTACTTCGATTATACACTGAAGTGCCAAAGAAACCGGTACACCTGCCTAATATCGTTTAGGGAACCCACGAGCACGCAGAAGTGCCGCAACAAAACGCGGCATGGACTCGACTAATATCTGAAGTAGTGCTGGAGGGAACTGACACCATGAATCCTGCAGGGCTGTCCATAAATCCGTAAGAGTGCGACGGGGTCGAAATCTCTTTCAACACCACGTTGCAAGGCATCCCAGATATGCTCAATAATGTTCATGTCTGGGAAGTTTGGTGGCCAGGGGAAGTGTTTAAACTCAAAAGAGTGTTCCTGGAGCCACTTTGTAGCAATTCTGCACGTGTCGGGTGTCCCATTGTCCTGCTGGAATTGTTCAAGTCCGTCGGAATGCACAAGAGACATGAATGGATGCAGGTGATCAGACAGGTTGCTTACGTATGTGTCACTTGTCACAGTCGTATCTAGACGTATCAGGGGTCTCATATCACTCCATCTGCACACGCTTCACACCATTACAGAGCCTCCACAGAGCCGGCCGAAGTGGCCGTGCGGTTAAAGGCGCTGCAGTCTGGAACCGCAAGACCGCTACGGTCGCAGGTTCGAATCCTGCCTCGGGCATGGATGTTTGTGATGTCCTTAGGTTAGTTAGGTTTAACTAGTTCTAAGTTCTAGGGGACTAATGACCTCAGCAGTTGAGTCCCATAGTGCTCAGAGCCATTTGAACCATTTGAACCAGCCTCCACAGCTTCAACAGTCCACTGCTAACATGCAGGCTCCATAGATTCATGAAGTTGTCTCCATACCTGTACACGTCCATACACCCGATACAACTTGAAACGAGACTCGTCCGACCAGGCATCGTGTTTCCGGTCATCAACAGTCCAATGCCGCTGTTGATGGGCTCAGGCGATGAATAAAGCTTTGTGTCGTGCAGTCATCAAGGGAACACACACGTGAGGGGATTCGGCTCCGAAAATCTATATCGATGATGTTTCGTTGAAAGGTTCGCACGTCACTTGTTGGTGGCCCAACACTGAAATCTGCAGCAGTTTGCCGAAGCATTGCACTTCTGTCACGTTGAACGATTCTCTTCGGTCGTCGTTGGTCCCGTTCTTGCAGGATTTTTTCCGGCAGCAGCGATGTCGGAGATTTGATGTTTTACCGGATTCCTGATATTCATGGTACACTCGTGATGTGCTCGTACGGGAAAATCCCCACTTCGTCGCTACCTCGGAGATGCTGTGTCCATCGCTCATGCGCCGACTATAACACCACGTCAAACTCACTTAAATCTTAATAACCTGCCATTTTAGCAGAAATAACCGCTCTGACAACTGTGCCAGTCACTTGTTGTCGTATATAGGCGTTGCCGGCTGCATGCCGTATTCTGCCTGTTTACGTATCTCTGTATCTGAATATGTATGCCTATACCAGTTTCTCTGGCACTTCATTGTAGTTCTTTCATTATTACTGACGCAGTAATCACTGGAGATAGTATCCAAGGTGCTGGAACATGACCACCTTCATTAGAATTTGTCCTTTTATTTGGAGTGTTCGAGAGTAAAAATCTACTTGCAAGTACTCTGTTTTTACGATGTTCAAATATAATTAAGATTGGCTAAGCCAGCCATACAGATCCTAGACTTCAGATGAATAATAGTAGTAACAATGCTGAACCTTGCCGCACCACGTGTCTCTGGGGAAAACTGTTGGATAGGCGAGACGGAGAATACACGCGGGACATTTTAACCATTGAGTAGTAAATGATACAGATCACTGTCATAGGCTTCCAATGAATCTGTGCGAGCAGTGTGGTGCAACAATGAAATACTGTAATGCAATAATAATTTATTTACATCACGGAGTACACCCTTTTAACATAACTTCCAAGAAAGTACATTTTAGAAGAGTTCGTCTAAAAATTTGAGAAGTACTGATTTAAGGTATACAACCGCAACAAATCCTCACAAATTCGATAAACTTTTTAGGGCTGGCAGCATAATATACGTCAGATGGTGACATGATTATTAGACAGATGTATCAGAATAGCTGCTTATAATAATTAATCTTTTATGATACTTTATTCCCCGAAAGGTAGCTGAGAAATTTAGAAAACTTTGTATGCAAAATATATATGCTTCTACTAAAACACTTTCTGAGGGTTCACGACCCGTTGACTCCCCCATCCCCAGCCCCGCTGCAACGCCTTGAATCCGCACCTGCTCTTTAATGTTGAAAGAAATGCTCGAAATTTACAAAAAAACATACTGTTTTATATGTTTCTAAGAAACTTACAATGTGAAGCCTTTTCGGAGGCCTACAGCGCGTTGCGCGGCCACGCGGCTATTCAGACCAGCCCGTATCGCAAAGAATGAGAGTTGAGTAAAATTAATTTCAATCACAGATTCCGGTACTTTGCAAACTTCTGAGTTCATTGACGGTATTACCAGACCAGACGAATCATTAATTAAGAAGTTATAAAACTTAACAAATAAATTTATTTATTTATTTAAGCTGACTCTGATTTTAATATGACAAATAGTATTAAAATTATTTGAGTATCTTAAGTGGCAATGTGAGTAAATAATACTGACTATGAACTAATAAACTGAATACTGGCAGTATTTGTACTGCTGCTGCTACTTCCGCCAATAATAATGACATTAGCAGTAGTAGTAATGATAATAATAATAATAATAATAATAATATAATAATAATAATAACATAAAAAGAATAAAAAGAAGAAATTAACACAACTAATCGAAATATCCATGCCAATACAACAAAAATACAAAAGAAAACCGGAGAAAAAATTGAAAAATACATCCAACTGGCTGAGGAAGTCAAGGACATGTGGCATCAGGATAAAGTTGACATTATACCAATTATACTATCAACTACAGGAGTCATACCACACAATATCCCCCAGTACATCAATGCAATACAGCTACATCCAAACTTATATATACAACTACAGAAATCCGTAATTATTGATACATGTTCAATTACCCGAAAGTTCCTAAATGCAATATAACATATACCGTATAGTTAAAAGGAAGTCACGCTTGATCAAGGTCCGCGTCACTTTCCATTTTTGATCATCCCCATCGACGCGCAGGTCGCCGAAGTGGCGTCAAATCGAAAGACCTGCACCAGGCGAACGGTCTACCCGACGGGAGGCCCTAGCCACACGACATTTCCATTTTACCAGACATAACGTCTGAGAAAAGAAAGAAATAATAATAATAATAATCGTAACGACAATAATGATAGCGGCAGCTATAAAAAGCATCTGTATGTGTCCAAAATAGGTGTTATCTGATATAGCGACTTCTGGGGAAAGAATGTAAGAGGCTGCACCAGCTAAGGATACTGGAAAATAAGAAAGAACTAGTTGGAAAGAAGGTTGTATAGGGGTAACGAGTGCTACTGGGACAATGTTAGTCTTTATTGTTGCTTCAGTAAGCATGTAATTAATTGTCTTCTGAAGCTAGAGTTTTATTTAGTTGTCTAATGTAATGGGGGAGGTTATTTCAGAATCAGATGTTGTTCAAATAAGAGCATTAACGTCAAGGATAGATATGGGGGACAATATTTGCTGGTAAGACAGTACAGATACAAAGAGTGTGGAAATCTCTGCGCTTGTCTGCACGCAGCCAGATAGCTGTGCATACGATAGTGAAAGGTAATCAGACAGTAGAACATCACATACATAACTAACACAGGCATTCATAACTAGTTCCAGGTGCCGTGACCTTTCCTGAGAAAGGCCTTGTGGGATGACATCATTGTAATGAATAATAGGAAGCATAAGCGCTTGTGGGAGTTTCTTTTTCATGTCAAAAGGGAACAGCTTTTTATATTTTTGTAGGGCATTGAGAGATGCTGATGGTTTTCGGCACATGCAGTTACGTGCTCAGTTCATTTCAGATTTTCGCCTGTTGTTACTCCTAGACTACTTGCTGAGGGAGAGAAGTTGATATTTATTCCATTTGAATTTACATATGGTAAGAATTGCCTATATTTCGGGTTAATGAATCTTGAGTGACTAACCAGCACCGCTTGGGTTTTGGGTGGGTTGAGGTTTAGTCCTATATTCTACCACCGTTTTGACAGTGCGCACAGGTCGGTATTGAGATTCTCGAACGAAACCATTGCACTGCATTCGGCGAGAAATTTAGGCTGTTAAGTTTGGCAAGTAAAATGTTGACGCCGATAGTGTCAAAGGCTTTGCTGAAGTCTAAGAAGCACCTGCTGATCGTCTCTTGTGGATCCATGGCAAGCTTCTGGTGATCTGTTACCTTTATGAGGCAGATATTGTTTTGCAGTGTTTAAGGAAACCTGATCAGGTCCAGTAGAGAATTACCTGAAATGCATGGTGGCTCTTGTGACGGTATTGAAAGCATAATCGTTTAGAAAGTTTTTTTCGTGGCTCAAGTCATTAACTCCCATGAACTAATCAATGAGTCTCTGTTTCGTTTGTGGGTCAATTGTGGTTGTAGGTAACGTTAAGTACCGATTCAGTTCATCAGTTGGGATGATGGGATCAGCTGCAGTTTTTACTTTACCTGTATCAAGAACACGCAGATTTTTTGACAGGACAGCTAGTCTCTTTCTGTTGTCGGCTACTGCATTGCCACGCTTGAGTATTTTATGTAATTACATTAATTTTTCCCTCGTCAGCGGATACTACCGATGCCTCGTCTCTGCGGAGGACCATCGATTGGAAGGGGCGAAGTAATTTCTAATTCATAATTCAATCAATTTAGGAAGCACACGAGATGGCGAAAATCTATAAATTTCCGGGCCATTACGTTTGAATTTAAGTTAAAGCCACGCGTTACAGAGCCACATCAATTTCCCCCCCCCCCCCCCCCCCCCCCCCTTGCCCGCATCTCGTGGTCGTGCGGTAGCGTTCTCGCTTCCCACGCCCGGGTTCCCGGGTTCGATTCCCGGCGGGGTCAGGGATTTTCTCTGCCTCGTGATGGCTGGGTGTTGTGTGCTGTCCTTAGGTTAGTTAGGTTTAATTAGTTCTAAGTTCTAGGCGACTGATGACCTCAGCAGTTGAGTCGCATAGTGCTCAGAGCCATTTGAACCATTTGAATTTTCCCCTTGTTGGGAGAGCTGGCGCCCATACAGGTGTCCCAACTTGAGTGCCGAGAGACTGAACTGCCCCATCAAGCCGAGGCTGCAGTGACGACGGCCCCTCTCCCTCCCCCACCGTCTCCCCCATTCATGTTGGCTATGGGAACCTACTTATTAATTGCGGACACACACACTATGGTGCGACGCCAGTTTTTACAAATAGTATGGAGAGTTCCCCTCACCTATCCCATTTCATTGCTGGTCCTGGACGTTTCCACATTGCAGCTGGTAGTATAGCGGGTGTTACCGCCATTTTCATGCACAAGTGTTGGGCTTCCATCTCCTTGAGAGCAGCCTTATGTTACGACCGTCCGGTCAGGTCAGAATGATCTGCGATAGGAAACTTGCAGTACGTGAACAAAACGGATCAGTGAAGACACGAATTTAGCTCAGTGATGACACGAATTTAGCCGTAACGGCCATAACCTGCTATGTTACTCTTTCTGTTACGAAGTGAACCATACGAGAAGAAAATGGTTCTCAGAGCTCTACTTCGCGTAAATTTGACCGTGAATTTTGATTATTCGAACTCTAAAGAACCAGTTTTAGTTCCGAAGTTAACTCGAAGCTCTTCAGAGCTTGGTAACGAACTCCAAAAAGAAAACGAAACAGAAACATCCGCAAATAATTTCGTAAACGATGATGAAACACGCCGAAATTTGGTTGAGTTATAAATGAACGACCAAACAAACCCTCGTTTGTTCATGAGTATGCCGTAATATGACATTCTACTGAATGTAAACGCAGTTTACGTAGCTGACACCTGCCAAATTTAAATTTCCGCCCGGTAGCGTGCCTTGCACCAGTAGCGAACGAGCAGCTTTTCTATGATTGATCAGCTCTCGGAATCAGGTGGTGGACGCCACAAAACAAATTGTTCATACCACATCTATAACACTAGAGGTAAAGGTGATCTCTATTTAGAATTTAAAAAATTTTCACTTGTACAGAGAGGAGTAAAGTCTGCTGGTATTACGACTTTCAATGCACTGCCTAATTACCGGGTGATCAAAAAGTCAGTATAAATTTGAAAACTGAATAAATCACGGAATAATGTAGATAGAGAGGTACAAATTGACACACATGCTTGGAATGACATGGGGTTTTATTAGAACCAAAAAAATACAAAAGTTCAAAAAATGTCCGACAGATGGCGCTTCATCTGAACAGAATAGCAATAATTAGCATAACAAAGTAAGACAAAGCAAAGATGATATTCTTTACAGGAAATGCTCAATATGCCCACCATCATTCCTCAACAATAGCTGTAGTCGAGGAATAATGTTGTGAACAGCACTGTAAAGCATGTTCGGAGTTACGGTGAGGCATTGGCGTCGGATGTTGTCTTTCAGCATCCCTAGAGATGTCGGTCGATCACGATACACGTACTACTTCAGGTAACCCCAAAGTCAATAATCGCACGGACTGATGTCTGGGGACCTGGGAGGCCGAGCATGACGAAAGTGGCGGCTGAGCACACGATCATCACCAAACGATGCGCGCAAGAGATCTTTCGCGCGTCTAGCAATATGGGGTGGAGCGCCATCCTGCATAAACATCGTACGTTCCAGCGGGTGTTCATCAGCCAGGCTGGGGATGATGCGATTCTGTAACATATCGGCGTACCTCTCACCCGTCACGGTAGCAGTTACAAAACCAGAAGCACGCATTTCCTCGAAGAAAAAAGGCCCGATAACGGTAGATGTGGTAAATCCAACCCATATCCTGACTTTATCGTCGTGCAATGGAGTTTCCACGACAGTTCCAGGATTTTCGGTAGCCCAGATTCTGCAGTTGTGGGCGTTGACAGACCCTCGGAGCGTGAAATGAGCTTCGTCGGTCCACAACACGTTACTCAACCAATCGTCATCTTCCGCCATCTTTTGAAACGCGCACACCGTAAATGCCCTCCGCTTCACTAAATCGCTAGGTAACAGTTCATGATGCCGATGGATTTTGTACGGATAGCATCGGAGGGTACGCCTAAGTGCCTACCAAACAGTAGTGTATGGAATGTCGGTGCAACGTGCGATTGCACGAGCGCTGACTTCCCAGTGCATAGACGAACCCGCTACAGTCTCCATTTCTTCCTGAACTGTCTCAGCAGCGTTACGCCTTGTGCTCGGTCGGCCACTACGGGGTCCATCGTCCAAACAACCCGTGGCTTCGAACATCGAAATCATTCTCGCCAAAGCTGCATTTGTCAACGGAGCTTTACCCGTTCGAATCCCCTTCATATGGCGATAGGACTGTAACGCTGAACTAGCACATTCCCCATTCTGATAATACAGCTTCACTAAAAGCGCCTTTTCAGGTAACGTCAACATGCTGCACCTGCTGGCGCATCTGATTCTTGCCGGCCGGAGTGGCCGAGCGGTTCTAGGCGCTACAGTCTGGAACCGCGCGACCGCTACGGTCGCAGGTTCGAATCCTGCCTCGGGCATGGATGTGTGTGATGTCCTTAGGTTAGTTACGTTTAAGTAGTTCTAAGTTCTAGGGGACTAATGACCTCAGAAGTTAAGTCCCATAGTGCTCAGAGCCATTTTGAGCCATCTGATTCTCTCTCACATTACAGCTCCTTTTATACACGATTGTCATGCGGAGTCACTGACAATTGCTGTCCATTGCCATCTGTCGGACATTTTGTGAACTTTTTTTTGTTCTAATAAAACCCCATGTCATTCCAAGCATGTGTGTCAATTTTTACCTCTCTATCTACATTATTCCGGTGTTTATTAAGTTTTCAAATTTATACTGACTTTTTGATATCCCGGTATGTTAAATATACAAGAGAAAACGAAATGCCATTCAGATGTACGTTAAAGAAATACCTGCCTGACCATCCACTGTACTCCTCAGATGAATTCTTTTCCGGAAATGATTAAATATTATCATATACACTTTTAATGCACTTCTTGAATTAACAGATGTAGCTTGTTATTCAGTTACTAGATGAAAGATACAATGTTAGGCTGTGACTTACAGTGTTAGATAAATGTTAGCTAGTAAATAAGAAAATTTGATACTTATATTAGTTATGTTATCGTACTATGTTATTATTATTCTGTAATATTAACTGTATTTGTACAATTGAATTGACACGGTCGGCATTGCATGTACGGAGCCATGGAATGCGCATACCAAATAATAATAAAAGAACATGGAGATATAATAGGTATAACGAGGGGAGGTGGCGCTACAGACTTATGCTGTTCGTTAGTTTGAAGCCAGCGCCGGCATTTTAGTAGCCCCTAAACATTAGTAGACCACTGTGTACAATTGGCTCTTGTTCTTAATTTCTGTCGTGCCCAGACAACAGTTATATTGCGTTCTTGAATAACACAGATTGGGGAAAGCGTTTTCAGACGCTTTCGTGGGCGTAAAGCCACATTTGGTTCAATAATAAGATGCATTTGGCCTCTTTAATGTAAATGTCTTTTTTCTACACGTTTTGAATAACAGAAAAGGGAAGTAAATTATGTGAAAAGGGTGCTTTCGTAATCCAGCGTTTTCCCGCAAAATGGAGTGATGAAAGTGATGTTCCGTCTATATCCTCTTCCTGGAAATTCTGAGAAATTATTTTGTTATGTTTGCACGGTTTGCAATACCTCCTTCTCAGTGTTCAACCAGAGCGCTCTTCGAGGTGTATTGATGGGAAATCTAAAGTCTAATTACGTAAATAAAACACTGCAGTTAAAGTACCCAGCGCAACTAAAATTCATGTATGTGAAAGAAAATACCCCTTGAACGAGTCCACCCACGACGATTCCAAACGACAGTTGCGGTACGTGCATGCACGTGCTTTCCAGTTTAAGAAAGCAGCGTATATCCTCCAAATTACGTCACTCGCCTGCTTCTGCAGAATTTATCACTTACCACGACCATCAGCGACGACAAGTCGCAGCAAATGGAATACAAATTCACTAAACAACTCGCTACGTTTAATGCTCGCGTTAGCTGCAGCGTCAACAAAAGAGCACTCACAATCTTAATGAAGGCTCACTGGCTTTCGGAGATTGCGTGACGTACGTGCGCAGAGCGAGCCTAAACTCGAGCGCCATCGTTCGTGACTCCAACTATAGTACAACCTGAAGCTAATGTTTGACGCCACTAACATGGCGGAAGTTGGCTTCAAGTTTGTAACGTTACGACAGCTCCCCTTATTATAAATCCATGGCCACAACTTACGCGAAACACCACATATCACAACAAAATACATAAATGCAACTGACCAATACACTGCCCACGTAAGTAAAGGCACAGCCCTACAGAAGGTACACTAAAACACATGCAATAACAGCTACAGTAAAACAAAAGAGAAAAGATGGAAGTAGCAGATAATATTGACTAGTGTTAGTGGTGGAATCAACAATGTCAACATAGATCGTAATACACTTCACTGAGCCGCGCGGAGCGGGTGCGCGGTTTGAGGCGTCATGTCCCGGACTGCGCGGCCACTCCCGCCGTAGGTTTGAGTCCTCCCTTGGGCATGGGTGTGTGTGTTGTTCTTAGCATAATTTAGTTTAAGCAGTGTGTAAGTCTAGGGACCGATGGCCTAAGCCGTTTGGTCCCTTACGAATTCACACACATTTGAACACTTCACTGATATTACTTTTGTTTTACAGTAAGCGAATAGTAAGAAAAGAATGTCACAACAGAAAAAGAAATTACATTTGTATATGCTTACCAATGCTTTTAGCCTTAATAAACGAAGAGCGCTATGCACTACAGCTTATCTTTGAGTGTTCTGTGCGTTGTGATGTCGACGGCGACTCATCGGCGCTAGCGGCGTGATTATTGTCATTCGATCAGTTGTGAAATTGCACTGGGTACATTCTCTTGCTCAGAGTATGATTCTACAGGCAATGATATTGTCCTTCGTCGCATTCCTCTTGTCGCGAGGTGGTAGCACGTAATCGTTACTACATGAATTCAGTTTCGAGCAATAACACACGCGATTATGTTATCAGTGCCCCGTACATTGTTTTAAAATAATATAAAATTCATTTTGACTCGGCGACTGCGAAACTACAGGCCATCCGCTTGTATCTCACAATGACAATCACTGGTCATTCACGTGTACATTGTCCTGCTGTCTATAGTACACAAAGAAGCTCGCAGTATTCGCTGTCTGCCACTTTGTTTCATAACGTCCATGTCAAAATTAAATTTAAACCGTGCCCAAAAAATAAGAACGCGGCCATAAATTTTCCTGTGTTTCCGTCTACCACAATTATACACCACACACGCGCATCCACGCCGCTACACTGCACACCCACTGACAGTCACTGTTCGACTACCGTTATCCATGTCGCTCTAGTATCACAATTCATACACCAGCGCTGCATACTGCATTTGGTTTTGCACAGCGCATTTCACGATAGCATTACAAGATAATCAAACCTACAGTGAAATTTTACATACTCAATTAATAAGAGATTCATGTCGCAATATACACAAATCAAAAAAAGTTTTGCATTACCCTGGTTCCCAGAACTCCTGATGATAGACGTTGGCTGTGTATATTGTATCACAGACACAGTCCCTTTGACTGTTCAAAGATGTCACTAAACCCACCCAAAGATGTAAACAACCATGCATGAGCAGCGCCTATTAGACGGAGAGGGTCCGACAGCCGATCAATTCCAGCCATTCCACCAGGAAGGAGATATACGGCTCGTGTTGTCTGTAGTTCAACCATGCCTAGACGGTCAATACCGACGTTTGATCGCGTCCCCATTGTTACTTTGTGCCAGAAAGGGCTCTCAACAAGGAAAGTGTCCAGGCATATCGGAGTGAAACAAAGCGATGTTGTTTGACATGGAGGAGATACATAGAGACAGAAACTGTCGATGACATGCCTGGCTGAGGCCGCCCAAGGGCTACTACTGCAGTGGATGACCGCTACCTACGGATTATGGCTCGGAGGAACCCTGACAGCAACGTCACCATGTTGAATAATGCTTTTCGTGCAGCCACAGGACGTCGTGTTAGACTCAAACTGTGCGCAATAGGCTGCATGATGCTCAACCACATTTACGAGCTATTACTCATCTGTAGCTTTCTCACTGCCCCTTATCTCTTAATTAAACTATTAATAGAATAAAAAATCGGCTTCAGTTGCTAGTAATTGTTTATCTATTGCACGATCGGTTTCGGAGGCCAAAGCTTCATCTTTAGATGCCAGAAAATACACTGAAGCGCCAAAGAAAGTGGTATAGGCATGCGTTTTCAAATACACAGATATCTAAATAGGCAGAATACTTACTGCTGTCTGCAACGCCTATATTAGAGAACAAGTGTCGGACGCAGTTGTTAGATCTGTTACTGCTGCTACAATCGCAGGTTATCAAGATTTAAGTGAGTTTGAACGTGGTGTTGTAGTCGGCGCACGAGCGGTGGGATACATCTTCTCCGAGGTAGCGATGAAGTGGGGATTTTCCCGCACGATCATTTCATGTGTGTACCGTGACTATCAGGAATCCGATAAAACATCAAATCTCCGACATCGCTGCGACCAGAAAAAGATCCTGCAATAACGGGGCCAAAGACGACTGAAGAGAATCGTTCAGTGCGACAGAAGTGCAGCTCTTTCGCAAATTTCTGCAGATTTCAATGCTGGGCCATTAGTCATTCGACGAAACATCATCGATATGGGCTTTCGGAATCGAAGGCCTACTCGTGTACGCTTTATGACTGCATGACACAAAGCTCTACGCCTCACTTGGTCCCGTCAACACCGACCTTGGGGTGTTGATGACTGGAAACATGTTGCCTGGTCGGACGAATCTCGTATCAAATTGTATCGAGCGGATGGATGTGTACGAGTATGGAGACAACCTCATGAATCCATGGACCCTGCATGTCAGCATGGGACTGTTCAAGCTGGTGGAGGCTCTGAAATTGTGTGGGGCGTGTGCAGTTGGAGTGATATGGGACCCCCGATACGTCTAGATACGACTCTGACAGGTAACGCGTACGTAAACATCCTGTCTGATCACCTGCATCCATTCATGTCCTCTGTGCATTCCGACGGACTTGGGCAACTTCAGCAGGACTATGTGACACCCCAAACGTCCAGAATTGCTACTAAGTGTCTCCTGGCACACTCTTTTGAGTTTAAATACTTCCGATGGCCACCAAACTCCCCAGACACGAACATTATTGAGCATATCTGACATACCTTGCAAAGTGTTGTTCAGAAGAGATCTCCACTCCCTCGTACTCTTAAGGGTTTATGGACTGCGCTGCCGGATACATGGTATCAGTTCCCTCGAGTACTAGATTAGACATTAGTCGAGTCCATACCACGTCGTTTTATGGTATTTCTGCGTGCTCACGGAGCCCCTACACGATATTAGGCCGGTGTACCAGTCTCTTCGGCGCTTCATTATAATTATGGACACGTACTGCTGTGGAGGTGGGCGCCACAGTTGCTCGTCCTTCGCCGCCATGCATTTTTCTGGTGTGGGCGTGCCCTGTCCACCCCCTTCCCCCAAAGACTGTCTGGCCCGACAGCCACACTTTTTTGTCACCATAATTATTTGGTGGCATTTGAAGACGAAGCTTAAGACTTCGAAACCGGTCGTGCAATGGATAAGTAATTACTGGCAACGGAAGCGGATTTTTTAGTCTATTAATATGTTCCTCAGTTACGCATGTTCGCTTGATCAGATATTCTATACTTAATTAAACTATCAATTAGACGAAGAAACACCTGCAAATGGAAGAACCCGGGCGCATTCACAGTTCAGGGGCTGAAGATCAGCAGGTGAGTGTAGCATCCTAAGTGACAAGGAAACTAGTAGGCAGTAAAATCCCCATTGTAGCAAACTTTGCAAATTGATCAGTGCGCTTGCGGTCATCAGCACTGACAGATTTCGACTTGACATTTCTGGGTGGCAGCTCCAGTAATGGCTGAATGGTTGTTGTTGTGGTGTTCAGTCCTGAGACTGGTGTGGTGCAGCTCTCCATGCTACTATATCCTGTGCAAGCTTCTTCATCTCCCAGTACCTACTGCAACCTACATCCTTCTGAATCTGCTTAGTGTATCCATCTGTTGGTCTTCCTCTATAATTTTTACCCTCCACTCTGCCCTCCAATACTAAATTGGTGATCCCTTGATGCCTCTGAACATGTCCTATCTACCGATCCCTTCTTCTAGTCAAGTTGTGCCACAAACTCCTCTTCTCCCCAATCCTATTCAGTACCTCCTCATTAGTTATGTGATCTACCCATATAATCTTCAGCATTCTTCTGTAGCACCACATATCGAGAGCTTCTATTCTCTTCTTGTCCACACTATTTATCGTCCATGTTTCACTTCCATACATGGCTACACTCCATACAAATACTTTCAGAAACGACTTCCTGACACTTAAATCTGTACCCGATGTTAACAAATTTCTCTTCTTCAGACAGGCTTTCTTTGCCATTGCCAGTCTACATTTTATATCTTCTCCACTTCGACCATTATCAGTTATTTTGCTTCCCAAATAGGAAAACTCATTTACAACTTTAAGTATCTCATTTCCAAATCTAACTCCTTCAGCATCAGCTGATTTAATTTGGCTACATTCTATTATCCTCATTTTGCCTTTGTTGATGTTCATCTTATATCCTCCTTTCAAGACACTGTCCATTCCGTTCAACTGCTCTTCCAAGTCCTTTGCTGTCTCTGACAGAATTACAATGTCATCGGCGAACTTCAAAGTTTTTATTTCTTCTCCATGGATTTTAATACCTACTCCGATTTTTTCTTTTGTTTCTTCTACTGCTTGCTCAATATACAGATTGAACAACATCGGGGAGAGGCTACAACCCTGTCTTACTCCCTTCCCAACCACTGCTTCCCTTTCATGCCCCTCGACTCTTATAACTGCCATCTGGTTTCTGTACAAATTGTACATAGCCTTTCGCTCCCTGTATTTTACACCTGCCACCTTCAAAATTTGGCATGAAAGACATTTTAGCACATTTGGGTTACGTGGCTGGAACTTTCCGTACGTTTGATTTCATTGCGTCCCACTGTGTGCGTGTGTGCAGAGGCGGTGCCGGCGCGGTTGGTCGTCGCCATCCAGTGCTTCCTCGGCACGTGGTGCACCTACATGCTGCGGGTCAACCTGAGCCTGGTGCTGCTCGCCATGGTGCACCCCTCCAGGACAGAGGAGCCCGTGGAGCCCCGCGACATCTTCCTGCTGCCGGCCTCCGCGGACAACCTGACCACAGCCTACTCGGAGGCCCCCCTGCCAGGCGTAAGTAGGCGAGTGAGGTGAAGAAAGTGCTTCACCCAAGCTGCAGTGTAATCTCGACAAGCGAGGTGGTAGTTTATTGGTAAAAACAGGCACCGAGGAGTTTATTCTTGCATTCTTCGTGAATGTGGTTGTTGCGTTTAGCATTTAGTAGTCGTCCTTTCAGCGACTACCGTGCCAACCGTGTAACCTCCCCTATCCTAATCGGCCTACTGGATTGCGATATAACTGTGATCGCATGTACGTAATGAGATTTTACAATGAGTAAGGCTATGATGAAATAAGATACTAAAAGGTATCAGATAGATTATATAATGGAAAGACAGAGATTTAGGAACCAGGTTATAAATTGTAAGACATTTCCAGGGGCAGATGTGGACTCTGACCACAATCTATTGGTTATGAACTGTAGATTAAAACTGAAGAAACTGCAAAAAGGTGGGAATTTAAGATGGGACCTGGATAAACTTACTAAACCATAGGTTGCAGAGAGTTTCAGGGAGAGCATAAGGGAACAATTAACAGGAATGGGGGAAAGAAATACAGTAGAAGACGAATGGGTAGCTCTGAGGGATGAAGTAGTGAAGGCAGCAGAGGATCAAATAGGTAAAAAGACGAGGGCTAGTAGAAGTCCTTGGGTAACAGAAGGAATATTGAATTTAATTGATGAAAGGAGAAAATATAAAAATGCAGTAAATGAAGCAGGCAAACAGGAATATAAACCTCTCAAAAATGAGATCGACAGGAAGTGCAAAATGGCTAAGCAGGCATGGCTAGAAGACAAATGTAAGGATGTAGAGGCTTACATCACTAGGGGTAAGATAGATACTGCCTACAGAAAAATTAAAGAGACCTTTGGAGAAAGGAGAACCACTTGCATGAATATCAAGAGCTTTGATGGAAACCCAGTTCTAAGCAAAGAAGGGAAAGCAGAAAGGTGGAAGGAGTATATAGAGGGTCTTTACAAGGGTGATGTACTTGAGGATAATATTATGGAAATGGAAGAGGATGTAGATGAAGATGAAATGGGAGATATGGAACTGCGTGAAGAGTTTGACAGAGCACTGAAAGACCTGAGTCGAAACAAGGCCCCGGGAGTAGACAACATTCCATTAGAACTACTGATGGCCTTGGGAGAGCCAGTCCTGGCAAAACTCTACCATCTGGTGAGCAAGATGTATGAGACAGGCGAAATACCCTCAGACGTCAAGAAGAATATAATAATTTCAATCCCAAAGAAAGCAGGTGTTGACAGATGTGAAAATTACCGAACTATCAGTTTAATAAGTCATGGCTACAAAATACTAACACGAATTCTTTACAGACGAATGGAAAAACTGGTAGAAGCCGACCTCGGGGAAGATCAGTTAGGATTCCATAGAATTGTTGTATCACGTGAGGCAATACTGACCCTACGACTTATCTTAGAAAATAGATTAAGGAAAGGCAAACCTACGTTTCTCGCATTTGTAGATTTAGAGAAAGCTTTTGACAATGTTGACTGGAATACTCTCTTTCAAATTCTGAAGATGGTAGTGGTAAAATACAGGGAGCAAAGGCCATTTAAAATTTGTACAGAAACCAGAAAGCAGTTATAAGAGTTGAGGGGCATGAAAGGGAAGCAGTGGCTGGGAAGGGAGTGAGACAGGGTTGCAGCCTATCCCCGATGTTACTCAATCTGTATATTGAGCAAACAGTAAAGGAAACAAAAGAAAAATTTGAAATAGGAATTAAAATCCATGGAGAAGAAATAAAAACTTTGAGGTTCACCGATGACATTGTAATTCTGTCAGAGACAGCAAAGGACTTGGAAGAGCAGTTGAACGGAATGGACAGTGTCTTGAAAGGAGGATATAAGATGAACATCAACACAAGCAAAACGAGGATAATGGAATGTAGTCGAATTAAGTCGGGTGATGCTGAGGGAATTAGATTAGGAAATGAGACACTTAAAGTAGTTAAGGAGTTTTGCTATTTGGGGAGCAAAATAATTGATGATGGTCGAAGTAGAGAGGATATAAAATGTAGACTGGCAATGGCAAGGAAAGCGTTTCTGAAGAAGAGAAATTTGTTAACATCGAGTACAGATTTAAGCGTCAGGAAGTTGTTTCTGAACGTATTTGTATGGAGTGTAGCTATGTATGGAAGTGAAAAATGGACGATAACTAGTTTGGACAAGAAGAGAATAGAAGCTTTCGAAATGTGGTGCTACTTAAGGATGCTCTAGATTAGATGGGTAGATCACATAACTAATTAGGAGGTATTGAATAGAACTGGGGAGAAGAGGAGTTTGTGGCACAACTTGGCTAGAAGAAGGGGTCTGTTGGTAGGACATGTTCTGAGGCATCAAGGGATCACCAATTTAGTACTGGAGGGCAGCGTGGAGGGTAAAAATCGTAGAGGGAGACCAACAGATGAATACACTAAGCAGATTCAGAAGGATGTAGGTTGCAGTAGGTACTGGGAGATGAAGAAGCTTGCACAGGATAGAGTAGCATGGGGAGCTGCATTAAAGCAGTCTCAGGACTGAAGACCAGAACAGCAACATTGATACATTTAAATAAAGTTCCCTTAGCTATGATCCAACAATTTATAATATGAGATTTTCACTCTGCAGCGGAGTGTGCTGCGGCAGATTAAAACTGTGTGCCGGATCGAGACTCGAACTCGGAGTCTTTTGCCTTTTGCGGGCAAGTGCTCTCCACCTGAGTTGCACAAGCACGACTCACGACCTATCCTCACAGTTTCAATTTTGCCAGTACCTCGTCTCCTACCTTCCAAACTTCAAATGATTCAAATGGCTTTGAGCAGTATGGGACTTGAAATCTGAGGTCATCAGGCCCCTAGAACTTAGAACTACTTAAAGCTAACTAACCTAAGACATCACACACATCCATGCCCGAGGCAGGAGTCGAACTTGCGACCGTAGCGGTCGCCCGGTTCCAGACTGTAGCGCTTAGAACCGCTCGGCCACATCGGGATGCTTCCAAACTTCACAATTTACAATATTTTCATTAAAATTTCAATCAGTTATATAACGTCAGAAATAAATACACTATTACATCGATTATTTATTCAATATAGTTTCTGTGATACAGCTTACAGCTCCAGAATCAAGTCAACAACGGATATTAAACGAGGAAAGCTTTTGGTTCGCGCAGAAGGTATTTTGTCTGCATTTTCTGTGTCTGGTAAGCAGTAGACCATCATGTCATACCTTTGAGATACATCCATCTATTCTTAGATTATCTCTTCAGCCTTTTTCTGTTGCCGTTAGCCGCGCGGTAGCGTTCTCGCTTCCCGCGCCCGGGTTCCCGGGTTCGATTCCCTGCGGGGTCAGGGATTTTCTCTGCCTCGTGATGACTGGGTGTTGTGTGATGTCCTTAGGTTAGTTAGGTTTAAGTAGTTCTAAGTTCTAGGGGACTGATGACCATAGATGTTAAGTCCCATAGTGCTTAGAGCCATTTTTTTTTGTTGCCTTTACTTATAGATCTTTCATCGTTAGTGGCCAGTTCCGGCCGATTTTTAAGTTTTCATCGAAGCAGGAAAACTTGTATGCATCCCAGTGAATGTGGCTATCCTTATTTTTGAAGATGGGTGTGTCCACAGCATACTCATCATGAAAATTCAAAAGAAATGGCAACAAGTGATCTCCGAGGACTTTGAAATGTGCAGGTATTTCATCGTGTGAAGTTACTGAGATCCCGTCCCACCTTGAAGAACGCACCGTCCCTCGATATGGCTCTCCACATGACAATTAATAATAAACTCGCACTGCAGTCGTCCTCTCTGTTCCGACCTTATGTGGGCTCCACAAGCAAGACAAAACTCCCAGGTGGACAAAAACAAAACAAACAAAAAACACCACTTTATTTTAACAAACATAAATGTACTGAACCACATAAAATGCACGGATGGCGCTAATTGGCTCATAATAGAACAGAAAGATCTTCCTGATTGGACCCGAATTCTAAATAATTATATCTTGAATTTGTGACAAAATGTCAAATCTGCAACTACTATCTGGTGCGATTCACATTCACTGTTAACTGTGGATAGTATAATTCTATATCTAGTGGGCAACCAGAGGATGGTTGCCTGCACTCACGATCACTAAAGCCAATAAACCGGCAGATACTAAGTCCTGGTGCCAGAGTCCATGGGCGACAATGTTGCTGACGGCTGGGTGCTCGTTGTGGTCTCGAAGGCGTGATTCCAGGCTGGTGCAGTGGCTGGACTGGTTTGCCAGGGCCGTGCAGCTGCCTAAATACTACTCGGGTGTATGGATATGGCATGGCCTACTTGCTGGCACGTGACACAGTGGAGCATAGTAGTGCTGTGTCCGACATGCCTCCTAGTGATGATACAGCCGCCGCCTGTAGGAAAACTGAGCAACACTTGTCGTTGTGGCAGCTACTGGAGACACTCATGAAAACAACATGGTGCTGTTGTGACCCAGAAATGTTTGTGTGTGATTCCCAAACGTACTTTCCCTGCAGGTCTGCACTTCTCCTACCTGCTAGACTTGCATGCTATGTTAATGGACTGGGTGTGATAAAACAGTGCGCCTCCCCTACCCCGTCCACCCTAGAAGAAAAGATGGTGAACCATCTCGACATCCTGAAGTCCAGGTAAGTCGACGGCAGGCATAGGGGGCGATGTCCCCAAATCCTTGCTGCCAATACCAGTTGGGATGGGGGTGTCCATTTCGGCAGCAACACTGTCGTTGATATTGGTGTCAGGCTGGCTATCAGCTTCCTACTGTGGAAGACGTTGCTACTGCAGGCATGGATGGTCGAACTCGGAAACTGGGGGTGAGCTATTTGCAACAGACAGGTTTATGGAATGGCTGGCAGAAGACCCTGGGCCATGCAGAGGTGCAGCATATTATTCTGTTGTTGGACCATATCTGGTCTTCCAGCTGAACGTCGACCATGGCTCTGTTCAGGAGCTGGATGATCCACGCCAGGGCCTATCGGTACTTGCACTGCATAAAGTCTGTCACCCACACCCCATTGTGAAGTCGACAGTGACAACAATGTGTGTGTGTGTGTGTGTGTGTGTGTGTGTGTGTGTGTGTGTGTGTGTGTGTGAAATCTTATGGGACTTAACTGCTAAGGTCGTCAGTCCCTAAGGTTACACACTACTTAACCTAAATTATCCTAAGGACAAACACACACACACCCATGCCCGAGGGAGGACTCGAACCTCTACCGGGACCAGCCGCACAGTCCATGACTGCAGCGCCTGAGACCGCTCGGTTAATCCCGCGCGGTGACAGTGACAATGATGCAGCCGCTAGAGAGAGTTGTCATGGGCCACTGGTTTCATTATAGAGAGCTTGGTGCACTATGTGTGGTCAGTAATCTTTCTGCTGAACTCGCTTCATCTCGTGGAACTGAACGATTTGATGCCAGGAACAGAGTGAGTGCATTATCGATGTTGCACTCTTGCTGCAGCTTTGCTATTTGAGACTTGAAAATTATTATCAAGTATCCCACCACCCCATTGGAAGCTGGGTGAAATGGGGCTGTTTCCTCGTGATGAATACTCTTGGACTCACCAAAGTGTTGGAATTTTGTATATGTAAACTATGGTCCACTGTCAGCAACTATCGTTTCCAGAAGGCCATCAATGGCAAAATTTATAGCCAATGCTTGAATAGGTTTGGCCATTGTAGATGACTGCACGCAAGAAATATAAGGGAATTTACTACAAGTATCCACTAATACAAGTCAGTGTGCCCAATGGATGGGTTCACAAAGTCTACATAAAGTCTGCATCACAGGTGAATTTCATGAGGGCGTGGTAAATATTTTCGCGCTGGGGCTGCTTGATTTCGCTGGCAGCAGTTGGCAAGTGTACTGTCTTTGTATTTATCTATACCTCTCCAAAAAACACATTTGCAGACCTATACATTTTGTCAATACCTTGATCGAGCAGGTACAAAACGTGGTGCTGAAAATTTTTTAGAATGATTAGTATGGTCATGCTTTTGTCTTGGATTAGCAGGATCCCTTTCAATATTCAAAGTTTGTGCCAGTAGTACCATTATGCAGTCCCATCTCGGTTTTGAAGGAGTTTCCTATCTGTCAGCCACCTGTGTTGAACATACAGCATCACATCTTGTAGGGTAGTGTCCTCTGGCAGCAGCTTGGCTATTGACTTGGCGTGGATCAGAAACTGTGTGACAATTTCGCTGTGCTGGCACCAGGGTTTTGGATGCGAAAGAAGTAGGGCGCTCTACTCCATGTACCTTGCGGGAAACACCTGCCCTGAGCCCATAATTCGACGTTTCTGCTTCCACAATAAGCAATTTGTTTGGGTCATACGTTATCAGACACGTTGGTAGGAGAGGAGCACACTTAAGGTCTTGGGAAGTCTTTTAACAAGTGTCGAACCAGTTCCACCAAATACCCTTGTTCTGCAAATCGTGAAGAGATTCCATGATATAGCTGCAGCATAAGGGATGAACATGCAACAATAATTAAGTGGCCTGAGGACTGATTTTAATGGTTTAGCATCCTGTGGCCCTGGTAACTTTCGGATAGCTTTCATATGCTGTGGTGTAGGGTAGATCCATGAAATACTAAAGATGTAACCAAAGTATTCCAATTGTTGGACAAAAATGGCAAACTTGCCATTGTTCCATTTTACATTGTGTGTCTCCAAGACTCAGAAGAGGGCTACAAAATTTGTGGAGAGATCCATGGCATTTTTACCCTGATGATAATATCATCCAAGTAAATTGAGGTGCAGGAACCTCCTGTATCAGTCATTCCATGAGCTATAGAAAAATAGTGAACTGGATACGCTGAATAGCTGGCGATTTTACTGAAACAGCCCAAAAGACATGTTTATCAATAGGATGCGTCTAGAATCCTGATCGACGAGTAGGCGGAGGTAAGTGTCCCAGAGGTCGATCTTCATGAAGACTGTACTACCTGACAAACTATACATCATCTCCTCTACCTCTAGAACAGGATATTTGTCAATTATTGTCTGGCATTCACATGGCCGTAAAGTCTCCATAAATCCGTAAGGTAGGTCTTGTTTTTTCTTCCACCAAAACAATTGGGGCTATCCACAAACTGTTAGCAACTGGTGTAAGGATCTCGTCATCCCATAACCACTGGATACCACCCTCAGCTTGTCCAACAAAGCAAAAGGTACATTCCGTGCTTTACAGAATTTGAGGACTATCGAAGGCCTCAATGTAATGTGGGCCTCTTAATTAATAATACAAGTTGCCTGCCCAGTGAATATGGAACCATATTTCGACAGTAGTTCTTGCAGGTGCGTACTGGGTAAGGAGGGCTGAATCTGATGAGTATAATTGTGCATTTCCAAACCTGATTTGTTCAAAAATGGCTTCAAATGGCTCTGAGCACTATGGGACTCAACTGCTGAGGTCATTAGTCCCCTAGAACTTAGAACTAGTTAAGCCCAACTAACCTAAGGACATCACAAACATCCATGCCCGAGGCAGGATTCGAACCTGCGACCGTAGCGGTCTTGCGGTTCCAGACTGCAGCGCCTTTAACCGCACGGCCACTTCGGCCGGCTAATTTGTTCAAAAGATCCAATCTCGAAATGTTAGTAGCTCCTTTGATGCAACTACCAAGAGGTGAGCCGTAAAAGGTGATTCGTGATACTGTACTTAAGAGCTATATTGTCCAATAACAGCAAAGCCATTGTGGTGTCAAGGCACCCTATAAATGAGATGGCGGCTGCTTGTCTCTGGCGAATGGAGCAGGATGACCGCAGAATGTTTCAGCGAGTCCATTACTTGTTCTCAGAAGGCAAGCACAGATGTGCAGTTACAATCTGATTGATGCACAATACGTCAACCCTCCTTGTGTTGGTCAAACATTGTCGAGCAGAATCTTAATGATGAGTATGCCTGCTTTCACGTTCCCATGGAATCCAGTATCAGGCCACTGTCACATCAGAATGTCCCACATACCCCCATATTACACAATTCGACCAGCTGGCCAAATAAAGACCCACATTAAGGCCTGATTGTAAATTTGCCATCTCACATGACTGCATGGCATCTCTGTATCCGTCATAGTGACCGCTCAACAGCTGACACTGTTCAGTGTCTTATATACCGTACAAAGTGTGATAAAAACATTAAACATGGACAGCAATTTCCAGTCTGCTAGACACTGTACCTATCACAGAGGACAGAAACTACCCAGTGATGGTCTGTATGTGCGCAAAGTTACATAGACATTCGAGAATGTGATCTGAGTACTTCATCTTTTTTTTGTCAGGTAGTGGTATTTTTATATCTATGAGGCAAATTGAAAGCATGACATGTAGCAGTGTTTCACCCACACTGTGTTGCAGTATGGGCCACGGTACAGCTGGTCGCAGACGGCACAGGGCCACGTGCTGTCAGCCTACTTCTACGGCTCGGTGGTGGCGCACATCCCTGGTGGGATGTTGGCCGAGCTGCTGGGCCCACGGCTCGTGGTGGGCGTCACGTCGCTGGCTGGTGCTGTCCTCACCATCCTCTGCCCGCTCGCGGCTGATGCTGGGGTCGGCTGGCTCTTTGCCGCCCGCCTGTTCATTGGCGTCTGTGGAGTGAGTATCTGTCTCTACCTCTGCTTTATCTTAACCCTGCCCATCGCTGTAGCCGAGTGGTCAGCACGGCAGAATGCCATTTGAGGCTCCCGGGCTCGATTCACATCTAGGTCATAGACTTTCTCCACTCAGTGACTGGCTGTTGTGTTGTACTCATCACAATTTCATCTTCATCGACATGCAAGTCGCCACAGTAGGAAGTGGCATCAACTGAAAAAACTTGCACCAGGAAACTGGTCAACCCAACGTGAGACCCTAGCTGCATGCACATTTCTTTTAGTCTCAACCCTTCCTTTTCTAATTTGGATGTTTTGTACCTAGTACATGTCGAGTTTTTAGTGTCCACAATTTGCGACCCACCAACTACATTGGTGTGCAAATACTAAGGATGAATGTCACTGCTGCCAAGTACCAAAAGTCGATGTAACTTGCACCATGCATAGAAAGAACTGCTACAGTGTAGTACAGAAGGTAACTGAAAGAAATACACAACGAAACGAGCAGAAATGACCTTTTATTCAAAGACAATAATTACACTGAAGTCACCATGATTCATGTTGGTCCCCTGGACATTACGACTGATGGGACATGCTTCTTCATATCATGTGTGATCACCGCAAATGGCACTGCATCCTTTACAACGTGCTCCCATGCTGACCACAAGAACTGGTAGAGAGTTCTTGTGGTAGCGCGTTCCACTCCTCTACCAGCGTGGTTACTAGCTGCTGGATGGTCATTGATACATGTGGACATCCTGCAGTGCATCTCCTCAAAGCACCCCACACTTGCTTCGGAGGAATGTAGTCAGGAGAATGGGCAGCCTAGTTCATTCACCAAATATCCTCTCGCTCCATGAGCTCCTCCAACTGTCTGTTGAATCTGGTCACGCATTGTCATTCACAAAAATGAAGTCAGGATCAAATGCACCCCTGAAATTATGCACATGGGGAAGGAGTACAATGTCACAATAACATTGACCAGCCAGTGTACCATATTCAAAGATTTGGAGGTCGGTACACCCAAGCAACATGATGCTTACCTGCACCATATTACGTGGACCACCAAATGATCATTCTCAGCAATGCTGGATATACCCTTATACGATGAGAGATGGGAACACTTAATGTCTAACATGATAATTTTAGTGGTCCATGTGTTATGGTTTGGGTGGGCATCATGTTCCTTTGGTACTCTGACCTCCAGATCTTGGATCATGGTACGCTCGCTGGTCAATGTTGTTGCGACATGTACCCGTTCCCCATGTGTGTATTGTAAGAGGTAAATTTGGCCTTGACTTAACTTCTATGGATGACGGTGCACTATATGCAATACAGAACAGTGCACGTACAGGAGCTATTGGAACGAGAGGTTATTCAGCGAATGGACTGGCCTGCCATTCCCCAACTTTAATCCCATGGAGCATGTGTAGGATGCGTCAGGAAGATGTATTGCAGCGTGTCCACAAGCCCCAACCACCATCCAGCAATTTATCAGCCATGCTGATGGAGAAAAGGAACACCTTACCAATCTTTTAGTCAGTATGTGAAAACGTTGCAGAACATGTATTGCCATCTGTGGTGATCACATAACCATGTTCCACTGTTTGTAGTGTTTGGGAGACCATCATGAATCACGGTAACTTCAATGTTATTATCGTCTCTGAATAAAAATGTCTTTACTGTTCCTCCTATTGAGCACTTCCCCTCGGACATATATCCAGTCTTTGCAGGTTTTGTGTGAACTTCTAGTTGACACAAACGTACTGTCATATAAATGAAAATCTCATACAATTACAAAAGTCGTGAAAAGCTGCTGTGAATTTATGAACTAAGTCTGATTTATGGAAGGGTCATTGTTCTCCTTTCAATAAATTATTGCAGGGTAAAAGAAGGTGCTCAATAATTTGGTCTGCTCTATTAAAAGTGCACTGTGTATTTCCAAATATTCTGAAGAATGTGCAATAGACTTCTAGTTTTCCACAGTCTGTTAACATGGGTGGAAAGCTCAGTGATAGTGATAGTATAATTACGACTTGTAATGTTCTTAGAGCTTCTGTGAGCTGAACGTAGGGAAGAGCCTGATGATACAATTGTTCCATTATCTGTCCCACCCACTAACACAGTGCAAAATTCCCCTCTGCCACAACACTAACACTCCCACTGAGATGACAATGTCACATGAATACTCTTCTCTTCTCCTATTCCAACCGTATTTTATCCTTTCCCAAGGCATGAGTTACAAGTCTTTTGTTTACTGTATTGCTTTAGTTTCACTAGTACCATGGGAATTGTATTTAGGAATAAACTATGATGCAGACAGTGAATGCTGCAAATTACAATACTCAATTGTGGGTAACAAACTATTTTGTATATCACATCAGTTGTTACAAGCAGGTTGTCAGTTCCGATTCAGGACCAAAAAGACCCTGTAGTAGCTGGAATAATTATTGACCGACTACTCCTTATCAGTGACATCATCAGTGATGTCATCAGAGGTATCATCAGTGAAGTCATCACCCTTATCTGTGCGAAGCCATGGACCCCTTCCTACCACCCATTTCTTATCTCCAGCCAACCATAGGACAGTATTAAACGCTAAAAATCCAGTATGGCAGAAATAGCCTAGTTGTGTTAATGGGAAATTAAAAAGTCATCTCCCCACGCGCATTCCCTTCCTGTTACCTGCCACCAGTTATGTTGTTGTTATCATCAGTCCAGAGACTGGTTTGACGCAGCTCTCCCTGTTACTCTATCCTGTGCAAGCTTCTTCATCTCCAAGTAACTACTCCCACCTACATCCATCTGAATCCACTTAGTGTATCCATCTCTTGGTCTCCCTCTACGATTTTTGCCCGCCACGCTACCCTACAATACTAAATTGGTGATCCCTTGATGTCGCAGAATGTGTCCTACCAACCAGTCCCTTCTTCTATTCAAGTAGTGCCATAAATTCCTCTACTCCCCAATTCTGTTTAGTACCTCCGCATTAGTTACATGATCTACACATCTAATCTTGAGCATTCTTCTGTAACACTACACTTCAAAAGCTTCTATTCTCTTCTTGTCCAAACTATTTATCGTCCATGTTTCAGTTCCACACATGGCTACACTCCATACAAATACTTTCAGAAACGACTTCCTGAGATTTAAATCTGTACTCGATGTTAACAAATTTCTCTTCTTCAGAAACGCTTTCCTTGCCATTGCCAGTCTACATTTTATATCCTCCCTTCTTCAACGATCAGTTACTTTTCCTCCCGAAATAGCAAAATACTTTAAGTGTCTCATTTCCTAATCTGATTCCCTCAGCATCACCCGACTTAGTTCGACTACATTCCATTATCCTCGTTTTGCTTTTGTTAATTTTCATCTTATATCTTCCTTTCAAGACACTGTTCATTCCGTTCAACTGCTCTTCCAAGTTCTTTGCTGTCTCTGACAGAATTACAATGCCATCGCCGAACCTCAAAGTTTTTATTTCTTCTCCATGGATTTTAATACCTACTTCGATTTTTTCTTTTGTTTCTTTTACTGTTTGCTCAATATACAAATTGAACAACGTCGGGGAGAGGCTACAACCCTGTCTCACACCCTTCCCAACCACTGCTACCCCTTCATACCCCTCGGCTTTTGTAACTGCCATCTGGTTTCTGCACAAATTGTAAATGGTCTTTTGCTCCCTGTATTTCACCCCTAGCAACTTCAGAATTTGAAAAAGAGTATTCCAGTCAACAGTAAAACCCTGTCTTCTCCTTCTGAGTCTACAAAGGCTCGAAACGTAGGTTTGCCTTTCCTTAATCTATCTTCTACGACAATGCATAGGGTCAGTACTGCCTCACGTGTTCCAATATTTCTACAGACTCCAAACTGTTCTTACCCGAGGTTGGCTTCTACCAGTTTTTCCATTCATCTGTAAATAATTAGTGTTAGTATTTTGCAGCTCTGACTTATGAAACTGATAGTTCAGCAGTTTTCACACCAGTCGACACCTGCTTTCTTTGGGATTGGAATTATTATATTCTTCTTGGAGTTTGACGGTATTTCACCTGTCTAATACATCTTGCTCACCAGATGGTAGAGTCTTGTCAGTGTTGGCTCTCCCAAGCCTACCAGTAGTTCTAATGGAATTTTGCCTACTCCCAGGTCTTTGTTTCGAAATTAGGTCTTTCAGTACTCTGTCAAATTCTTCATGCAGTATCATGTCTCCCATTTCATCTTCATCTACGTCCTCTTCCATTTCCATAATATTGCCCTCAAAGTACATCGGCCTTGTATAGACCCTCTATATACTCCTTCCACCTTTCTGTTTTCCCTTCTTTGCTTAGAACTGTTTTTCCATCTGAGCTCTTGATATTCATACAAGTGGTTCTGTCTTCTCCAAAGATCTCTTTAATTTTCCTGTAGACAGATATACCTCTCTACATCCTTACATTTCTCCTCTAGCCAACCCTGGTTAGCCATTTTGCACTTCCTATTGATCTCGTTTTTGGGACGTTTGTATTCCTTCAGTTACTGCAGTTTTATATTTTCTCCTATCATCAATTAAATTCAATATCTCTTCTGTTACCCAAGGATTTCTACTAGCCCTCTTCTTTTTACCTATTTGATCCTCTACTGCCTTCACTATTTCATCTCTCGAAGTTATTCATTCTTCTTCTACTGTATTTCTTTCCACTGATCTTGTCAATCGTCCCCTAAAGCTCGCCCTGAAACTCCCTGTAACCTCTGGTTCCTTCAGTTTATCCAGGTCCCATCTCCTTAAATTCTCACCTTTTTGCAATTTTTTCAGTTTTAATCTACAGTTCATAACCAATACATTGTGATCAGAGTCTACATCTGCCCCTGGAAATGTCTTGCAATTTGAAACCTAATTCCTAAATCTCTGTCTGAATATTATATAATCTATCTGAAACATTCCAGTGTCTCCAGGCATCTTCCACGTATACAAACTTCTTTCATGATTCTTAAACCAAGTGTTAGCTATGATAAGTTATTCTCTGTGCAAAATTCCACCAGGCGGCCTCCCCTTTCATTTCATACCCCCATTCCATACTCACCTACTACTTTTCGTTCTCTTTCTTTTCCTACTATGGAATTGCAAACCACCATGACTATTAAATTTTCGTCTCCCTTCAATATCTGAATAATTTCTTTTATCTCACTAATCATAGTGCAGTATTAAAAATCCAAGTTGATGGAGATATACCAATTGTGCCTCATACCCTATGACCCTCCTCTCTATCTCCATCCAGTCAGAGCATAGTATTAAAATGACACATAAAATGATGTCAAGCTGCATCATTTCTGTTGCACACAACACGTCACACTCCTTCCTCCTCCTTATTTCCAGCCAATCATAGTGCAGTATTAAAAAGAAAGAGCTGAATACAGTGCAGTCCCATGTGGGCTGTGCTCAGTAGCACCTGAACGATCTGAATCCACACGCCTCTCCCTCCTCTTCTCCAGTCAGGGGCTAGTATTACTATTACGATTTAACCCCATCTGGGCTGTCCTCAAAAGTATCTGAAATATTTATAAATAATTCATCAAATTATCTGAACTGTGTAAAATAATTATGAACTATGAGTTCATTACTGACTTCAAAAAAATCGTTTATGGACTGGCTCAGCAATCAAATCAGTAAATTTCGTTTGAAGCCATAATCTAAATATTGGAATGAGTATATAACAAACATTCCGTAAGCAATGCTAATGTTGCCACCTGCTGTCTGCAAGTGGTTATTTCGCGTTGATGTTGTATATAGGTGGTTGTCACATTAATGAGACTGGACCATGTAGCAGTATACAGTATACAGTAAATTTCGTTTGAAGTCATAATTGAAATATTGGAATGAGTATATAACAAGCACTCCGCAAGTAATGCTAATGTTGCCACCTGCTGTCTGCAAGTGGTTATTTCGCATTAATGTTGTACATAGGTGGTTGTCAACTTATTGAGACAGGACCGTGTAGCAGTATACATTTGGAGAAAGCTTTTGACAATGTTGACTGGAATACAACCTTAAATTTGTGAAGATAGCGGCGGTAAAATACAGGGACCGAAATGCTGTTTACAACTTCTACAGAAACCGGAAAGCAATTACAAGGCATGACAGGGAAGGACTGGAAGAAGATATAAAAACTTTTAACTTTGCCATTGATATTGTAATTCTGTCAGAGACAGCAGAGGATTTGGAAGAACAGTTGAAAGGAATGGGCAGTGTTTTGGAAGAAAGATGTAAGATGAAGATTACCAAAAGCAAAACAAGGGTAATGAAATGTAGTCGAGTTGAGTCAGGCGATGCTGAAGGAATTAGATTAGGAAACAAGTAGCAAATGTGTTTCATTTGGGAAGTTAAATAAGTGATAATGACAGAAGTAGAGAGGATATAAAAGGTAAACTAGCAATGGCAAGAAAAGCGTTTCTGAAGAGAAGTTTTGATAGCATTGAATATAGATTTAAATGTTAATGAGTCTTTTCTGAAAGTATTTATATCGCGTGTAGCCATATATGGAAGTGACATATGAACAATAAACAATTTAAGAGACTAGAAGCTTTCGAAGTGCGTTGCTACAGAAGAATGCTGAAGAGTAGATGGGTAGATCGCTTAACTAATAAGAAGGTACTGAATAGAATTTGGAAGAAAAGAAATTTGTGGCATAACGTTTCTAAAAGAAGGGATAGGTTGACAGGGCGCATTTTGAGGCATCAAGAATTTATCAATTTAATCAATGTAGTATTGGAGGGAAGTATGGGGGGGGGGGGGGGGGGGTTAAACTGTGGAGAGACACAAGGGGGCGAATACAGTAAACAGATTCAAGTGGATATGACGTTGCAGTAACAATTCAGAAACTTGCAGGCTTGCACAGGATAGAGTAGCGTGGACAGCTGCCCCAACCCGGTCTTCAGACTGAAAGCCTTCGCAACAACAACAACAACATAGTACATTTTCATTAATAATCATATTGGGCACCCACTGATAAACAGTTAACCAGAAGCGATTGCCGGACAGTGTTTAGCATCTGCTTTCAAGCTGGAGCCATCACAGCAGCTGGGAGCTAGGATGCCTGTATACTGAAGTGCATCCATGGTTTCATATGAGAAAACCAGAGACAGTCTTGAAACTTAATTATTCACAATGTCATCGAAGACTAACTTTCATTTTCAAGAGTTCAACTGCTTTAAGCTCATGTGTGCTGCCTTCAGGCACATCTTTTTGGTACACGTTCTGCTAAGTGGTGTCGTAATCGTTCTTTCCGTAACGAAGGGGTTACATACTCGAAAAGTATCTCTCTCTTTTATAGATTTAAAAAATGTAATCTGAGAAATAAATTGATAACTTCAATTTGTATAAACGTACAGCCAAAAAGATTATGACACACATTTTATGAATTTATACCGTGGATTCGTGGATGAATTTGAAGCTATTTATAGTGCAAAGACGAAAATTGTGGTGCCATGTCATAGCGAATATTTTCAGGATTCAAAATAGTGACAGATTCCGCTGCTTTCTGCGTGTAGGAAGTTCTAAAAGGATAACACTTATGTACCTGGTCTACAGATCACTGTATTGAAAATTCCTGGAAGATTAAAAATGTGAACTGGATGAATGATCTTGGTCGTCGTTGGAAAGCCCCAAAAGTCGGTGCTGCTGTGACTTCAGTCAACAGCTACTCACAACTCTCGCGCACAGTGCAAAAAAAAAAACTACAATAAAACATGAACAGGCGTACCCTGCCAGTTATAGACGGATCTTCAAACTACGGCCAGATTCTGCCGCTGTAATATTGAAAGAATATTGCCAGTGATAAAATAATTGCTAAGTGACAGATAAAAATCCTACTGGTGCTACGTGAAAGAATTAACAAAAACTGCAAAAAGTAGTAAATTTCTTTGACATTTAAGGACACACAATTCTCAGAATTTCCTTGTGTGGTAAGGAGTCTGAAACGTGGGGAAGGTGTAGTTAAAGTCTAGAAAGTGGGGAGTTGAAAATAATGTAACAGGCAAAGCGATAGTATACAATACAACATAAAGGAACATGTAGAGTCTTGTACTGTAGCAATCAAGGAAGAGGATGTTTTTTGGTGGCTAGTGTCCACTTTCTACAAACCAACTCCACACATGTATTAACAGGGTTCTTTATTTACATAAATGGGAAGCTACTTATCTTTAAGAGAGTGCTCTTCAGTCCTCTTGCAGACAATATCGGTATTCTAGCTGTTACAGACTTTAGTATCGCTATGGGTAAAGTACAGGTCCCGCTATGTACACTAATCTGGTCCCAATGTACTGAGCAGTTGAGCTAATGACTGAGATTCAGCTAGTGACAGAGACTTAGACTGAGGCCCTCAGCGGTGGCGATCTGCATACTTGTGGTCAAGAGGGCGTTGGCAGTGTGAGTCTTTGGCGTCTCTCCTGATAGGCGAGCTTGATCCAGTGCCTACCGTCCATCTTCTTGCTACATCTTTGCCGACCGGTGTGCTGCCGACAGCTTACGCCAGCACAAAACATATTGCACTATGTGTGTTAAATATTTATGAATAGCTGTCTTTACATAGAAAACATTATGACCAATGTACGGATTCAAAACTGATTTAAAAGTATCCAGTACTATGAGGAAACGTCGTCCAGGCTCTCCCTGGGCTGGCACAGAAGTAATCGATGAGTGCTCCCAACTGAGGAAAAGAATGCTCGTGCAGGAGGGGGTAATTGGGCATTTGTGGAGCCGTGGAGTGAAGGGTTAAAGAGTTTAGGTATATTTGAAACATTATATATGTGAGAGCACTACGCTCAGAACTGTGAGGCATTGTAACCTAAATCAGCAGACGAGAATTTTGACGACAGTTTGTGAAAGTATGTTCTCAGTACCAAGTAATTTAATATCTGAAAGACATTTTGGTAATTATAAATGGAAAGTGAATAGTTGAGGCTATATGTATTTACAGCGGTGAATGGTTTCCACTATGTCAGATAAAAAAAAAAAGCTCATGAATTTTGCAAGGAATTCAGGCTTAACGTCGAGTTATATAACCTGACCTGGCAACATTATAATATTTTAAACTTGGTTGAAAAAAAGCACCATTTCGTACCAGGATATTTGCCCAACGTTAGCCCAAGCCAAGGGGAGAATATTGAAACTCCTTGAAGTGTTTTCCGTAATTTTGAAGGTTTTCTTCCTCATGACTGAAACGATGGCGATTTTAACAGAATAAGAAGATGTAACTGTGCAAACTAGCTCCTCCTTTGCTGTTTTATTCCTTTTATTTTTTAATGGAACTTTTCCGTTTTACCTCCAAAGTATACCAGTATTGTTATCAGAATTTCTTTGGCAAAGTACCGTTCAATGAGTATGGCATAATTGTAGAATGTTTAACTTATGGTTAAGCAGAAACCATACAGGGCACTAGGCAATCATAATTGCAGGTGAATGAAATTATAATCATATTGAAAGCTATTTTGTTAAATCTAAATTCAAATAGTGTGAAGTGTAAAGGACATTGTCCATTAGATGTGTAATATTTGTACTGTGTTATTAAACAAAAGATTGACTCTAATATTTAATGTCATTGTGTGATGTACTGTCAAGTGTCTTAAGTTATTTGGTTTGAATTATTCAGAGGCAAAGTGAGTACATTGAAAAGGAAAGTTATTTAAAATAGAAGGCACTGTGCTACCTCATAAAATGTAGTGAGTTTTCTGTTAACAACATTTTATTGTGTTCTACTACCGATTTGGCATCTTGGGTCATACTATATTATCTCTTGAGATCGTGTAATAATGGAGTCTAGAACGAAAATAACATTACACAACACCAGAAAATGGGAGCATTGGACCTATTTGTGTACCGGCATAACCTGCATTGTTGCCAGACCTCCCACCAGGTCTAGGTCAAAATAGTCATCTCCTCCACACACGTCCACTCCTTCCCTTGCCTCCCCACAACCCCTCCTCTCTGGGCGAATTGGGTAACGTATAAATCACGGGAAATTAAAGAAATCAGAGGTGGGACATATCCCTACTGGATTGTAGTACTGGCATGGCCTGCATTGATGCCAGACATCCATAGGACACTTACCAGTAAAATTTATTATTCAATTATTATAATTTTTGATATAAAATTGCTACCAAATTTTTTCCAAGATATTTTCCTTAATTGTATAATTTATTATTATATTTATTACTCTCGTACTCCCCCTCTCCTAAGATGGCATAAACATCTCACTATGGTGGGGAATTCAAACACAGAATGAGATTTTCACTCTGCAGCGGAGTGTGCACAGATATGAAACTTCCTGGCAGATTAAAACTGTCTGCCTGACTGGCACTCGAACTCGGGATCTTTACCTTTCGTGGGTATGTTCTCTACCCAAGCACGAGTCGTGGCCTGTCCTCACAGTTCTACTTCCCCAGTACCTCGTCTCCTACCTCCACAGATGCTCCAGCAGGAGAGCTTCTGTGAAGTTTGGAAGGTAGGAGTGCCAAGCGAGGAAGGAGTCTGACAAGTGCGCTGATATATTACCTGCAAGAGTGGCCCACACGACAGGACTCTGGCCCATTCACCAACACCCTGACAGTTCCTGTTAAGAAGATAGCTACATATACAATGATGGGTAAATACTGTAACCAGTGATAAACTCTACAGTGGACACATCACAGTCATCTTTATAATACAAGTCATTTTTTCTTTTATTTTGCCATGTATTTAATCCACAAGACTTTTGCATCATACTCCGTTTCTCGTTTCGATCCCTAGCAAAACAATCACGAAGAAAAAAAACAGTGTGCATCACAGATAAAACAAATCTTCATTCCAAACAGATGAATTCGATTTTGCCTTCTTTTGTTTAGAGATACTGGATATCTATCAATGATTTAAATGATCATTGTTTGATTTTTTCATTTTGAAATAAACATTATAAACGGATATAAAGGTACTATTGTAATGAAAGTGGTTTATACAAGATGTAAGGGCTTTTGTGTATTCTGTTGTCCCAGTGGACACACTGCAAAGCGCTTTTAGATTAAACATTCATTTTAATACTGCTCCACTGCTCCAATTTCACGATATTGACACATGTGTGGCAGTATGCCAAAATCATATTTATTTAAACAATCGTCTTGCAGGTAGTGGGTTCGGCCGTGAAAGGCAATGCCACTTCAACAGCTAATACACGTCTGAGGGCCAGAGGAAAGCTGTCCTGGCTGCAACATCGCACTTCCCCAACTCAGCCCTCAGGGAGGCTGTGACTCCCCAACCATGTACTGAGGACCGAATGTCTTTTTGCCTCCGTACTAAAAAGTATTATGTCAGTGGCCATGATCCACTGAAGAATATTACACACAAATCTATACTACAGGGAAAGAGATCCTATACAATACACCTGTGTGTTCCCTTTCTGTAGTATTGCTGTGTGGTATTATGGTCCTTTAGAGAAGTGGAGTTTTGGGTCACAGATCCATCTTCTGAAATAGGTTACACATTTGAAAGAAAACATACACTTCACGATGCCCTATCCTTACAAGAATTGAAGTAAACTATACTCATTTTATTATTAATGGAGCTACTCCCCCACTGTGCCCTTGCTTACAAAAACAATAATGATTCCATTGTTAAAGAAAGAGGGTGACGCCAGCTTCTTCTTCTTTTTTTTTTGTAGTCGTGCATTTTCCATTTCTGTGTGTAGTTCCCATGCAATATACAGCAACGAATTTGTAATTTACAAACTTTATAATAATCTGTTAGAAAATCCTAAGTTTTTCAAACCAAGATTTTACTGCCAAGACGAATGAGAATTATAGAATTGTCAGACAGGTGATGAGAAATGTCAGTAGATGTGCCAGCTATCTAACTGTGTGGAGTCCTGGATCACAGATCAGTGTTCTAGACTCTGTAGCATCTTTAAATCATAGTTACAAAACCTGAGATAAAGAAATCCTGCTTCGTTACATGAAGTGCATGTTTAAAAAATCTTGCATTTACCGTTACCATACAGTTTCCACACAACATACGACAACACAATTGCAATTTTCAACAGGTTTAATGTTCTACTACATAACCCAAAACGGTTCAAACCAAGTTATAAAATGCCAGCAGAGTAGTCTGCTACAGTGTTACGCTGTAACATAGTGATGTATGGAGTAAATTGTTGCAGCTCTGTTTGCTAATCTGTAATTGAGAACACTACTGGAAATTCTAAAAGAATCTCTTTTAAGAATCGTTCTGACACAGTATTTGTTGCTTCAGCACATAGTCATTGATTTCTAGTATGACCCAATGAGAATTCTTTTATGCATAATTCTGACGTGTGAAAAGTTGCTACTACGAAGTTCTGTCCTGTATTTTTTCATTATATGTGCGAAATATTTAGCATCATACATTTATTAATGTATGTATATGTGACGTCATCTCCATGTTATATCTACTGTTTACGTTAAAGCTTCAGCTTCTGCTGAAAATACCGATTACTCAACTGTCAAGGATTCTGTCATGTTACGTTACGGAATCGGATATTTTCCATTCTATACATCGCACTGGACTCCTTCGAATTGTTACTAGGTTAGGAGAGCGTAAAAGCTGGCTCTGGCGTTTTATTTCCACATTGCAAAGCACTTGTTCAACTGTACTACGGAAATGCGCATCAGTGGTCTAAATGTCTTAACAATAGTACTCTACAGGGAATGAAATAGTGTTTTTAATCCTTTAGTAGATTGTCTGTGTCCACAAATTGTGATATTGATAACAACATGTCCTTTAGTCACGGTATTTTATAAAATTAGTAAGATGTCTGCCAAATATTAAACAATGATCTAGTCTGTGTAACAGGCTTCAACATTAAAGAATTAAAATTATAGGCAGTGAAAACACAGATTTTTCTTGGGTACATGTTATCAGCTCTTACCGTCATTTATGGTACTAAAATAGCCACCACTTTAGTAAACGAATAACTATTACTTGCAGTACACTGCAGAACACAGTTTGGCAGTTTATGCCACAACAGAATCATTGGCAAGGAATAAAATGTAAGGAATACTGACTGTTAGAAAGAAAAACTGCCGAGCACCATCGTGGAATTATGAAGAGCAACTTAATACCATTTTCTTTAGTCGGTAGGACAAGTACATGCATGTGTTTTTCGTACTCATGGTGTTACTCCACAAACCGAAAACATTTACTTAGGAGGGACATGTAGCGATGTGTATTTAATAAAATATCTGCCTCTGTGTCGTTTTAATGCAAGATAGCAATCCCAAGTGAACTTCAAATTCCTCTCAGGTAAGTATATAGAACAACTGAAGTGAAACCAAGACAATGCCAGCCACCTCTGAACACTGGAATTTATCCTGGTACATCAGTCACTATGATTTGTGTGGATGATTTTGATATCAGTTTTAGCAAATATAAGACGAGTTTTTGACAAAATAATACAAATAATTTAGAAGTGGAAAAGACATAGTTTACTTTGAAAAAAAGATTAAATTAAGATTTTGTTCCCAGCCAGGGATCTATAATCACGTTTGTGTATTACGATAAGCAAACTGCTGGTGTACTAGTGTATAAATAACATCTGTACATACAGGCGAGAGAGTGTCACGAAATAACTACCAGTAAAAAAATTGCGAAAAATTATGGTGATCCTCTTCTACATAGGGAGAAGTTGCCACAGCAATAGAATAAGAGAAAATAGAGCTCACATGGAAAGATGTAGGTGTTCGTCTCCCCATCCCTCTCCAAGGTGGAAATTTTTACTGTCAATATTTATTAAAGTACGGACATGTGGTGTCACTCTCCTATATTGCTGTGTAATTGTATTTGACTGATGATGTTTACATTGTTAATTTGACCCATGCACTATGTAATATGATGTATAACTTAGAATGATTCATCTGTTAAAGTATACATATGTGGTGTCATCTGCCTCATGTGTCTAGCCCAACAGTTTCTGTTGCTAATTCCAATTATTTCCTCTGTATACTGCTTATTCGAAGAATATGTATAAATAATATTATTAAAGTCGGGATTGTAAAGGATTTTGATATGTGACGGTAGACAGTAAATTATGTCACTATTATGTTATGAGGCTTTGTGTGATGACTGAATTGGATAGTTTCCGTGCTATTCATCTCGCTGCTTTCTCGAGTCATTACTGGGCTTGCTCATTACAACGTGCTTTAACTCAGTTCGAATAGCGCACTGTTCTGACATCTCAATTAACTTGTTAACAGATGATGCAGAGTAGTGTATTACAGACTTAAATGTCATAATAACAATACTCTGCAGGGGACAAAATGGTGTTTCTTAACCTTGTGAAAGACTGCCTACATCAACAACTGGGGCTATTGTGGAGACTATTATCTGAGAGTTCTATGTGGTGATACTAAAATCATGATTCTTTAGTGTCAGTGTTGGTAAGTTTCTTTTTTTTTTTCAAAGGAAGGTCATGGTGTATATATATTCATAATATTAAGAGTTGATTTATCTAGGTATTATCTGTCTTGAAATGGAATGCTAATGTGCAGAATAACACTTTAACACAAAAATCATCCATTTTCTTTGGGCATATACGGGGATGTCAGAAACAGTACGAAAAATATGTAAGGGTGTTGCAAGGTAAGTTCCGCTGAGAAAAAATTATTAAGAAAAAAATTCGATACGATTGAATTTAGCCAGCCAGACCGTTGCACACACAAATTTAAACAGCCCACTAGATACAATTAGTGCCAGTTGCTCTCATAGCATAGACGATAGCGCATAAGACTGCTCAGCCTTTGGCTCAGGTCTGAGTCTTATTATTGTCGCTTGTCCAAACTTTCTCTCGCTCTCTTGTTCGGTTTTAGCAGACCAAACGAAGAACATGCTTGGTTACATCACTTTTCTTAACAATTATTTCTCAGCACAGCCTAACCTACAACACCCTTACAACTTTTCAGACTGTTTCTGAACACACTGTATAATTATACAACATTTTGGTAACCCTACCATAGGATCTGTGACGGTAGATCTCCAATACAATGTATACTATGCATAATATCCAAAACATCTGTTTATCTTCTATGTCTCTGATTTAAGTGTCATGGAAATTAATGTAATGAGCAATACTACATGTCACAATAGAACCACATTCTATTACCGAGACACTAAGGATATGTAACAAGTCTACCTAAGAGACTGCATATTCTAAGACTGCCAGTAGCCAAGAACATTCAAAATTTTAATTTTTCCTTTTAATTCCTGAATTTTTAAGCAGATCTACCCTGAAATGGAGGTTTATAAACAGATTTTTTCGCATATCCCCTAATGCATTTAACACCTTCAAACCCATAATTTGTAACAAGTACACCAATGTGTGATCAATTTCTCTTAATACGAGGGTTGTAATTTTAATAGTAACACAACCTACGACCAGCTTAGAGACAGAAGTGATGACACTTTCTGCAGGACCTGACCATCATTTTGCAGGACAATGCTCAAGCACGTACAGTGCAAGCGGTTACAGATTTATTTGACTGATGGGGCTGCTAAGTGCTATACCACCTACTGCACTCCCCTGACGTAAGCCCTCGTAAGTTCAACTCGATTTCTAAACTGAAAGAAATACTTCACGGCATTCGCTTCAGAACCGCTACAAATTCGCCAGGCAATAGACCGAGTCGCTCGAACTGCCAATACAACTGGCACTGCTAAGGGTATTCTACGACTTCCACATCCCTGGCAACGGGTTATACACAATGATGCAGATTACTTTTAAGGTCAGTAAAACTTTGAAACCCATATCTATTTTGTACGACCTCTAAATAAATAGTTGCCACTATAAAAGTTCCAATCCTAATATTTACAGTAAAAGCAGATATCCTGTATTCGTCATTCTTATCCAGAGTTTTTCCATACACTGTGTATGAAGTACTCGTAAACCGTGCTTACTCATTGTCAACGACCTGCTTTTCGAGTAGCAGATTATAGTTTTCCTTCATGGAAGTGATTTCGCCAAATATCCCAGCTTCAGTTTTTATTTCGATCTCTTTCGCCTCTGAAGGTTCAAAATGTATGTCACAGCTGGAAATAATGTTTGAGAAAGTAACTTATTCAGCTGTAAACACCTAGCCTAATTATGATGTGAGAAAAGTACATTATTCGAATCCATTTAAATCATATCAGAAAGAACCAGCACAGTAATGATTCGATACAACAACAGGATATTTAGAATGGAAAACATCCGATTCTGTTACCTCACAAGCCCTCCATATCATAACAATTACATCCTTTGGTGCCTACACCTATGTGTCAGAATTCTTTAACGTGTGAACACTACATATAGGAGGGCGATGACAGTACGTAAGTGTACTTTAATAGATGAAACATTCTAAGTTATATATCACATTACATAGTGCATGGAGTAAATAAACGCAATAAACATCAGCTGTCAAATAAGATTGTGCTGCGATATACGAGGATGATGACACCACATATCTATACTTTAATATATATGTGTTACACTGCAAATTTCCTCTTCCAGGGGGAAAAATGAACACCTAAATCTTTCCCTATGAGCTCTGTTTTCTCTTATTCCGTTACTCTGGCCATTTTCCTCTATGTTGGAGGTGGTCACCAACATATTTTCACATTGTTTTACTGATTTTCATCCCATGACACTCTCTCCCCTGTATGTACAGATGTTATTTATACATGAGTAGGTTGCTTATCGTAATATGCAGGTATGATTACATATATCTCATTGGGAACGAAAAAATTAGTTTGATCTCCATACCCAAGTCAACAATGTTATTTCCACACTAAATTGTCTGTATTATTTTGTCAAAAAGCTCTTAAATCTGCTAAATATGTTATCAGAATCATCCATGCACTATAGTGAACCAAATGCTAGAGTAACTTTTTATATTGAAGGTTAGTCGGTTTACCCTGTTTTTTTATTTCTTATTTTAGTTGTTCTACACATTTGCCGGGATGGGCTGTAATGCTTGCTTAGGAGCTACATCCCACAGTAAAAGCAAAAGAGGTTTGATGCTTTAATTAATATGTACCACTAAATTTCTTCCCTAAGCAGATGTTTTTGGTCTGTATTGATGCATGTTGCTTGTCCTACTGATCATATATAATGCCCTGTTATACATCCTCGTGACTGAAGAAATGGAAATAAGCTGCTATTTATAACACGTCAGTTCCGCTCAGCATTTTTCACTTTAACAAACAGCATTTTTTACAGTGCCAGATGCTTCTATTTTGACATAAACTGCCGAACAGCGTTCTGTAATGTACTACATTTAATAGCTATTCGTTCGATAAAATGGTGGTAACTCCCTTTAGTACTGTACAGCAGAACATGGGGTTAAGATTCGATAACCTATACCCAAAAAAACGTGTGTTCTGATTGCCCATAATTTTAATTATTTAATGTGGGAGACTATTACATAGACTAAAACCCTACTGTAACACCGGTAAGGTCAGATGCTACACTGGCCAGAGATTTAGGGCAGGCCAAGGACAGAGGTCTGTCTGATCACCACCCCAGGCATGGGTCTGACCACCAACCAGACATTGGTGGGTAGTGGGTAGGGGCTTGGTGTGTGGATGCCAGAGGGCATCAGTAAAGCAGTGTTAAGCAACTAAGCATTTCTTGTTCATAAAAGGCAACAGATGATGTATTGACAGCTAGACAGATAGCACTGGAATGTTTACCAAAAGCAGTCACCTGCCATGGTACGTGCTGACAAGGGTGATGGTGGCTTAGATGTTGACATAAGCATTACTGTTGTCACATAGCCATTGGCTCCGTGAATTAGCACATGGCTTCCACACTGCACAAGGTGGCTAGCAGCTTTGGAAGTGGGTGGCCTGAGTGAGCACAATCCCACTGCATTCTGCACTCGAAAAGGGTGGTCACCGGCAGTGGAGTCTTCCGTCAAGGGCAGGAGGTGGACATCCAAGACTGTGCGCCATTCCAGTGAGCAAAGAGCAGTTTCACATCCCTGGATGGGAACCAGAGACTCCAAGTTCGAAGGCAGCAGCAGTCATGATATGACTCTAAAGTGGCCCACTTGTTGAAGGTGCCTATGTTCTTCTCTTTCGCCTTGGGTTGGATGACTGTGCTGTGGCTACCAGCCTATAAGTCCCAGGTGTGAGATCTGCTGTTCCACAGAAGCGCACAGACAGCTAGACAAGCAGATGGTAGAATGACGTAGGTACCTCCTCCTGGCTCGTCGGCTGCAGACTGACATACTATCAACACAAATGAGAAATATTTATGTGAGACAGGCTGGCATTCGTTATGCCACCATAAGGCAACGGTGGCATCGTCAGCCAACTTTTCTTGGATAGTCAGCTGTCCTGACCACTCTGTGATGTCCTAACTTTACACTTCAGTCACTCTTGCTTGCGTATTTTGCAACTTGTACTGGATAGTTACCCATGCAACTGACTTACACTTTCTTGCTAAGTTTTGCAGGACCACCAAAATGAGGGAAGCTATCTCCCTTTGCTGCATTGGTGCGAGACAATTCGGTGTGGGCCACATACATTGTTCAACACTACTCCATTCTGTGGCTTTTTCGTTACCAAGGAAGACTTCTTAATTTTTACTTCACCGCACTAATATGTTATCTGCTGGTGCAACAGTATTTATGATTTAGTAGATATCCTACTAATTTATAAAATCTCCTAATTAGAAAGCATAGTATTAGTAGCCTGCGCAGTATCATCATTTGTAGATGTAGACAGACTTCCAAAGATTAAAACATCATTTTATTCGCTGCAAAGTACAACTGTTGAGACATTTAAACTTGCACCACACCGTTACATATTATCTGTTAACAGGTGCTTTTTGAAGTGGAAAAAACATTCCAGAGGCAGCTTGTACATTCCGCTAACATAGATCAACTCGAGGCTGCAGCAGGTTAGAACTGAAAATATCCGATTCTGTACTTGACAATCAAGTAATCGGTATTTGGAACAGAAGCTGTGGAGCTTTAACTTAAACAATAGATATAAGAAGGAGATGACATCCACATATCCATACTTTGATAAATATAGAATTCTAAATATTTTCTCCGCATAATACAAAACTAAAGGACAGAACGTGACAACAGCGACGATTAACATGTCAGAAATATGGAAAAAACCATTCTCATTGAGTCAGACGCCAAATCAAAGACTGTCTGCTCAGAGCGAGGATTATTGTGTAAGAATCGATTCATATAAGAGACTCTTTCAGGCTTTCCAATAGTATTCTCTATTACAGATTAGGAAACAGAACGTTGACAACTTATTCATGCAGTAGACAATTTACTTATGTAGTAGAATATTAAAACTGTCGTAAATTGCTACTACATTATTGTCTGTTGTATGGAAACTACATAACATGAAAAATGCAAGTTTTTTTTAAAAATGCACCTTATAAAATGAAATAGGATTGTTTTATTGCAGTTCTTGTAACTACGTTTTAAATGTACTACATAGTCTACAACACTGATCTGTGACCCAGAACTCCACACAGTTCGATAGCCAGCACATCTGCTCACACTTGCCATCACCTGTCTCATAATTCTATAATTCTCTTTTTTTTGGGGACTATAATTTTGGTTTGAACAGCTTAGCATTTTATAATAGATTATTATAACTTCTGTAGATTACAAATTCGTTGCTGTATATTGCATGAAAACTACATAACAATGCGAAACGCACTATTTTAAAAAAAGGCTGGCATCATCGAGTTCCTTTAAGGAATGGAATTATTAATGTTTTTGTAAGCAAGGGGAACATTTAGAGGGTGACTCAGTAAATAATAAAGTGCGCATGGTTTACTTCAATTCTTGTAAGATACGGCATCGTAAAGTATATGTTTTTTTTAATGTGTTACATAGCCCAGGGGATGGATCTGTTACCCAAAACTCCACTTCTCTAAAGGGCCGTCATGCCACACAGCGACACTGTAAAAAGAGGACAGACAGTTTTAATGTAGGCGATCGCTTGTACTGTAGTATAGATTTTTGTGTAATATTCTGCGCTGGATAATGGCCACTGAGATGATGCTTTCATGTATGGCGGCAAAAAAGAGACTCTGTTCTCAGTGATTGGTTGGGGTAGGGGTGGTTTCGGAAATCACAGTCTCCGTGAGGCCGGAGTTGGGGAAATGCGATGACGCAGCCACGATACCTTTCCTCTGGCCCACAAACATGTATTAGCACTGGGAGTGAGTTGTGTATAGCTGACCCCTGTGGCGCGGACTGCCTCGTGCAGTCAGCATCGCCTTTCATGGCCCACTACCTGCAATGTGATTGTTTAAATAAATACGACTCCGACCTATTGCCACATGTATGTCAATATCGTGCAGTAGGAGTAGTATTACACTACTGGCCATTAAAATTGCTTCACCACGAAGATGACGTGCTACAGGCGCGAAATTTAACCGACAGGAAGAAGATGCTGTGATATGCAAATGATTAGCTTTTCAGAGCATTCACACAAGGCTGTCACCAGTGGCGACACCTACAACGTGCTGACATGAGGAGAGTTTCCAAACCATTTTTCATACACAAACAGCAGTTGACCGTCGTTGCCTGGTGAAACGTTGTTGTGATGCCTCGTGTAAGGAGGAGAAATGTGTACCATCACGTTTCCGACTTTGATAAAGATCGGATTGTAGCCTATCGCGATTGCGGTTTATCGTATCGCGACATTGCTGCTCGTGTTGGTCGAGATCCAATGACTGTTAGCAGAATATGGAATCGGTGGGTTCAGGAGGGTAATACGGAACGCCGTGCTCGATCCCAACGGCCTCGTATCACTAGCAGTGGAGATGACAGGCATCTAATCCGCATGGCTGTAACGGATCGTGCAAGCACGTCTCTATCCCTGAGTAAACAGATGGGGAAGTTTGCAAGACAACAACTGTCTGCACGAACAGTTCGACGTCCTTTGCAGCGACATGGACTATCAGCTCGGAAACCATGACTGCGGTTACCATTGACGCTGCATCACAGACAGGAGCGCCTGCGATGGTGTACTCAACCACGAACCTGGGTGCACGAATGGCAAAACATCATTTTTTCAGATGAATCCAGGTTCTGTTTACAGCATCATGATGGTCGCATCCGTGTTTGGCGACATCGCGGTGAACGCACATTGGAAGCGTGTATTCATCATCGCCATGCTGGCGTATCACCCGGCGTGATGGTATGGGGTGCCATTGGTTACACGTCTCGGTCACCTCTTGTTCGCATTGACGGCACTTTGAACAGTGGACGTTACATTTCAGATGTATTACGACACGTGCCTCTACCCATCATTCGATCCCTGTGAAACCATATATTTCAGCAGGATAATGCACGATCGCATGTTGCAGGTCCTGTACGGGCCTTTGTGGATACAGAAAATGTTCGACTGCTGCCCTGCCCAGCACATTCTCCAGATCTCTCACCAATTGAAAACGTCTGGTCAATGGTGACCGAGCAACTGGCTCGTCACAATACGCCAGTCACTATTCTTGATGAACTGTGGTATCGTGTTGAAGCTGCATGGGCAGCTGTAACTGTAAACGCCATCCAAGCTCTGTTTGACTCAATGCCCAGGCGTATCAACGCCGTTATTATGGCCAGAGGTGGTTGTCCTGGGTACTGATTTCTGAGGATCTATGCACCCAGATTGCCAGAAAATGTAATCACATGTCAGTTCTAGTATAATATATTTGTCCAATGAATACCCGTTTATCATCTGCATTTCTTCTTGGTGTAGCTATTTTAATGGCCAGTAGTGTAGAATGAATGTTTTATGTCAAAGTGCTTTGGAGTGTGTCCAATGGGACAAAAGAATACACGAAAGAGCTTATCGTTTATAAATCACTCTCATTCCCTTGATATTTTTTTTTTACTTCGAAATGAAAAATCAAACAATAATGATTTAACTCGTTGATAGATATCCTGTATCTCTAAGCAACAAAAGGCAAAAGCGAATTCGTCTGTCGGGAATGAAGATTTGTTTTGTCTGTGATGCTAACTGGGTTTTTATTAGTGACTGCCTTGCAAGGGATAAAAACGAGAGACAGCGTATGATCCAAATGTCTTATGGATTAAATGAATGGCAAAATAAAGGAAGAGAGACCTGTATTGTAAAGCGACTGTGATGTGTCCACTGTAGAGTTTATCACTGGTTACAGTATTTAGCGATCGTTGTATATGCAGCTATCTTCTTAACAGGAAGTGTCAGGCTGTTAGTGGATGGGCTAGAGTCGTGTTGTTTGGGCCACTATTGCAGATAGTAAGTCGGCGCAGCTGTCAGCCTCCTTCCTCGCTCCGCACACCTGCAGAGCAGCATACGGTCTCTTACGTGTCATTGCCACATGTCACAGTCAACTGCTGCTGCTGCTGGTATGGTCTATCCATCGGTGTGAGATGTGTTACCAATGTGTTCTGGAGTGTGTAAAATGATTGTGTAATGGCCATAACATTAAATAAACCACGTCTGACCCGTGTTAGGTTTAAACAAACACTTTTAATGTGGCTGCAACCGCTGACACTTTTTCGATGTATATAAAACATGGACGATAAATAGTTTGGACAAGAAGAGAATAGAAGCTTTCGAAATGTGCTGCTACAGAAGAATGCTGAAGATTAGATGGGTAGATCACATAACTAATGAGGAAGTATTGAATAGGATTGGGGAGAAGAGAAGTTTGTGGCACAACTTGACCAGAAGAAGGGATCGGTTGGTAGGACATGTTCTGAGGCATCAAGGGATCAACAATTTAGTATTGGAGGGCAGCGTGGAGGGTAAAAATCGTAGAGGGAGACCAAGAGATGAATACACTAAGCAGATTCAGAAGGATGTAGGTTGCAGTAGGTACTGGGAGATGAAAAAGCTTGCACAGGATAGAGTAGCATGGAGAGCTGCATCAAAGCAGTATCAGGACTGAAGACCACAACAACATAAAAGTTCCTGCTTCATGTCTGATGGCAGTGATGGGAAAACATGGTACACCAGTGTTTTAAATCATAAAACCAGTGAACTGTGTTTAACTTTGAATTTCTCATCATAATGAGATACTTATTCCATATTAGGACATGGCGACTACCAGGGTAATCAATTTCGTAATACATTAGGGTATTAAGAAAAAGGGTTTTCGGAAAAATTTGGCAGCTATTTTTGTGTCATAAATTATACTAATAAAGTAATAAATTATAGGGCACTAGCTAAAAATTGCAACCATGTGGGCTGCACCACTGCTCCCAGATAGTACAACTAAGCCCCATCTCTGATTTTTGTATTTTCTACCATTTGTACCTGAGTCGAAACAAGGCCCCGGGAATACACAACATTCCATTAGAACTACTGATGGCCTTGGGAGAGCCAGTCATGACAAAACTCTACCATCTGGTGAGTAAGATGTATGAGACAGGCGAAATACCCTCAGACTTCAAGAAGAATATAATAATTCCAATCCCAAAGAAAGCAGGTGTTGACAGATGTGAAAATTACCGAACTATCAGTTTAATAAGTCACAGCTGCAAAATACTAACGCGAATTCTTTACAGACGAATGAAAAACTGGTAGAAGCGGACCTCGGGGAAGATCAGTTTGGATTCCGTAGAAATGTTGGAACACGTGAGGCAATACTAACCTTACGACTTATCTTAGAAGAAAGATTAAGAAAAGGCAAACCTACGTTTCTAGCATTTGTAGACTTAGAGAAAGCTTTTGACAATGTTAACTGGAATACTCTCTTTCACATTCTGAAGGTGGCAGGGGTAAAATACAGGGAGAGAAAGGCTATTTACAATTTGTACAGAAACCAGATGGCAGTTATAAAAGTCGAGGGGCATGAAAGGGAAGCAGTGGTTGGGAAAGGAGTGAGACAGGGTTGTAGCCTGTCCCCGATGTTATTCAATCTGTATATTGAGCAAGCAGTAAAGGAAACAAAAGAAAAATTCGGAGTAGGTATTAAAATTCATGGAGAAGAAATAAAAACTTTGAGGTTTGCCGATGACATTGTAATTCTGTCAGAGACAGCAAAGGACTTGGAAGAGCAGTTGAACGGAATGGATAGTGTCTTGAAAGGAGGATATAAGATGAACATCAGCAAAAGCAAAACGAGGATAATGGAATGGAATCGAATTAAGTCGGGTGATGCTCAGGGGATTAGATTAGGAAATGAGACACTTAAAGTAGTAAAGGAGTTTTGCTATTTAGGGAGTAAAATAACTGATGATGGTCGAAGTAGAGAGGATATAAAATGTAGACTGGCAATGGCAAGGAAATCGTTTCTGATGAAGAGAAATTTGTTAACATCAAGTATAGATTTAAGTGTCAGGAAGTCGTTTCTGAAAATATTTGTATGGAGTGTAGCCATGTATGGAAGTGAAACATGGACGATAAATAGTTTGGACAAGAAGAGAATAGAAGCTTTCGAAATGTGGTGCTACAGAAGAATGCTGAAGATAAGGTGGGTAGATCACGTAACTAATGAGGAGGTATTGAATAGGATTGGGGAGAAGAGAAGTTTGTGGCACAACTTGACTAGAAGAAGGGATCGGTTGGTAGGACATGTTTTGAGGCATCAAGGGATCACAAATTTAGCATTGGAGGGCAGCGTGGAGGGTAAAAATCGTAGAGGGAGACCAAGAGATGAATACGCTAAGCAGATTCAGAAGGATGTAGGTTGCAGTAGGTACTGGGAGATGAAGAAGCTTGCGCGGGACAGAGTAGCATGGAGAGCTGCATCAAACCAGTCTCAGGACTGAAGACCACAACAACAACCATTTGTACGTTATCCAACTGGCCTGAAAGACTGGTGAGGGGTGGGGGAGGGAGTGAAGAAAGGGATGACCTTGACCTTGAACTTAGGGGGAGATCTGACAACAATGTGGAGTGTACCAGTGTGTCCATAGTTTCATTACTCACAGGTTTTTCACAACAGAAAGTGACTACACATATTTCAGACTCTGGAGCAGTGCGAATGCCACTCCAAGGAGCAAGCGAATAGTAGGCTACAGAATAGGTCACTGCGAAATTGGTTACTAGTTCCACCTGATGCTTTGCTTAAGGCAAGCAAAAATTCGGGTTGCAAATGTAAACAAAATGGGAGCAAGTCTGAAGAACATGCTCCTTCAAAATCTAATTATTCACTGGAGATGCAAGAGCTGATAATGTCTAATCGACAGGATATAATTACATCAGTTGAGTTGTAGTTTCATGAGTGATAAATGGGGAACACCCCCAATTAAATATCAAACAGCACAGGACTTCGTACATGTTCAGATGAGCTGTCGTCAATAGCGACGTCACGGGCTGACTGGGTAAGTCAGGCTGACAGGAAGGAAGGGAAACACAATTTTCAGCGTGCCTCTGACTACTAAAGCACTGTGCTGCTCAAACCAACCTTGTGGTTGAGGACTGCTTTACATTTTTAGACAATCTAACGAAAAGTATGGTATTGGAGACGGTGCTACCTTGATACGCCATCCCCTGCCGCTGACTTCTCTGGATGCAGCATGGATGCTGGGATGTGACGACGCTGTCTACAACTGTTGTGTGAGTCATGGGGTAGGGATAAATTAATCAACTCTATAGAGGCTAGGTTACTACATTTTGCGATTACGAAGTCGAGAAACGACACGTCTGATCGAAAGTATCTGGACATCCCTTTGTAATGTGTAATTGACCACTAGAGGGAACGACCCACCAGTGTAAAAGTAGACGGGGAGTGTTGTGTTGTGGATAGAGAGGCAGTCCAGCAGAATAGATCGTCGAAAGAGCTCAGTGAATTCCAACGTAGAATTGTCGTTCGATGACTTGAGTAACAGGTCCATCAGCGACATTTCAACACTTCTGAAGCTGCCCACGTCGACTGTTAGTAGTGTGATTATGAAGTGCAAACGCAAAGAAATAATCACGGCAAACCACGACCAGGCAGATCTTATGTACTGTGGGACATGGACCAACGAGCACTGCAGTGTATGGAAGGAAAAAATAAAAAAAATCTGCGGAAGGAATCACTCGCGAATCCCAAAGTGTTACCAATAGTCCAGCCAGCATAATGACTGTGCAAAGGCACTTAAAAATATCGTAAAGAACGAATTACAACGGTCGACCAGCTTCTCACAGGCCAAACATTTCAACACACTCCGTGCTAAGCGACGCTCGAGGTAGTGTAAACAGTGACACCGCGGGACAATGAGTAACAGGAAACGAGTGGTTTGGATCGATGAATCACGTTATACCCTACGGCAATTCGATGGCAGGGTTTGGGTTTGGCGATTGCCTGAAGAGCGTTCCCTGCCACTGTGCGTATCGCCGACAGTGGAGTATGGAGGAGGTGGGTGTCATTATGCTATGGGTGTGTTTTTCGTAGTTACGATGTGATCCTCTTATAGCGCTTAAGAAAACGCTGAATTCGGATACGGACACATATTACAGCCTTGTGTACTGTGTACAGTAGATGAAAATTTCAGAGACGATAACTGTTTGTATTTGGATTGCAATGCTCCCTGTAACAAAGCAGCACCTGTGAGACAATGGTTTGTGGACAATAACACTCCTCAAAGGGACTGACCGTACCAGAGTCCGGACCTGAACCCAATCGAACGCCTTTGGGATGAGTTAGAACGCCGACCCCGGAGCCCAAATTCTTTCATTTCGTCTCTTGAGGAAGATTGGGGTTCCATTCCTCCACAGATATTCAGACGCCTCACTGTAAGTGTCCAGTGTAGCGTTCAAGCCTGACATTAAGGTCCGTTAATAGGCGGCCGGAAACTCTTGATCATATAGTGTACATAAACAACTGATATTTATTCGTGATGTTTGGTCTGCTACAAGCACAAGGAAAAAGTAGTCCCAATTTGCCACGAAATTTCACTGAGATAACTGATAACCAATAGCACAGCATTCGACATTTAGTTTAGCTGTGTAGAAGGGCAACATAGGCTGGCACTTTGCCACGCAACTTCAAAATCAGTGATAACGCATGAACTTGCAGTTTGGCTACGATTTATCATGTTACTGCAGTGTAGCAGTCTAACTTTGATTTCCAGCTCTTCTTTGCCATGGCTGCCTAATTTTAAATATGATTCATTCAAAACTGAACAGAACCATGTGTTAATAAAAGCGGATTATGGCAGTACAAGAGTTATGGAAACCTTCCAAGGGGCATATGGTTAGCACACTGCTCTCTAACCCGCTGTAAGTTCTGCGAATCTTGGTGCCGATGCTTCGTATTTAAGCAGATGCTCAGTTCACTTTATGACACTGAGTCCACCTATTCTAGTCTTTCCACAAAGAAGATCAAACGTGAGTCATCTGCATCGCAGTCAGAATTCCAGGCTGTCCATTTACAACCTTATTTGTGTACAGAATCCTGTATTCTTAATGTGCACTTCGTTGCTAATTATAATATTTAATGTATTACGAATTTCTGTACAGATCTAATATTCTTTCACGAGCAAGACACTACAGAAAGCGCTAAATGTTTTAACGTAAACATCTGGTTTGACGTTTCGTTATGGTTCTACCGCACAACATTACATACTAATAAAATCGTAACTACAGGAATCCCTTAATCTCGATCACACACCTCAAAAAACAGCGGTGTACATAGAATAACATATCACTGTTTCGACAGTCCATAGCATCAGCTTGGAAGTCAAGCTACCAAGGACAGTCCATGTGTGCAGTCAGCATTAGAGGAGTGGAAAAGAGAGAGAGAGAGAGAGAGAGAGAGAGAGAGAGAGAGAGAGAGAGAGAAAGAGAGAGAAATGATCAAAAATTAACGCACAGGTATTCGTGAACATTGCCTCTAATGTTCTGGACAAAACAAAAAATGTTGATTATAATACAGTACCTTAGTTGTTGCAACGACTGCATCAAATCTCTCAATGTATTATTTTCCTGTAGGTCAGTGGTTTCACAATTCTTTTTTTAAAAAACTCCGCTGGTTGAATGTGTAGACATTTCGTGTGTCTTCTGATTCGGATTGCCCAACGTTTTCTCAAGCTGAAATACAACCGAATAGCAGTTCAAGACTATATGGTTACTGTTGAACACTACCCAATCAGACTGTCCGATTTTGATGGGAATTGAAGCTGCGAAATAGAGGGCCTGTATTGTCGTTTAGCAGTCGAATATTGCATCACCGTGTGAAGCAATGCAGTGTTTAAGGCACAGCTGTCACACTAGTGCAAAAAGAGTGGGACTAAAACGCCCATATGGTCATTCAATTTAGGATTTCTGTGGTTTCAGCAAGTCATGAAACGCAAAAACTTGGTAGTCCATTGAACAGGACTTTTTACAGTAACTTTCTCTCGCTATGTACTCTGTGTTTAACATCCTTTTCGTCAACGGGGAGCTAATCACTGATCTTCCTTCTTTATTTGGATGGCTGTAATCGACAAATGTTTTGCTACTGATAGACGTCCCACTTGGACGAAGGTGTACTAATAGAACTTCGTGCATCTGCTGGAACACAGTGATGAAAACTTTTTGGCTGGTAAAGCAGAGGATTTCTTGCCCAATGCAGACGCTTTCTCTAAGTCAGTTACGCACCAATACTGCCATAGTCTTCAGTCTAAAGGCTGGTCTGAAGCGGGTCTCCCCGTTGGTTTATCCTGTGTGACTCCCTTCGTCTCTGCATGACTACTGAAACCTACATCCATTTGAGCCTGCTTACTGTAGGCGTGACTTGGTTCCCCTCAACAATCTTTACCCTCTACACCTCCCTCCATTGCCAAACTGACGGTTTCTTAACGCCTAAGAATAAGTGCTGTTAACTGATTCCTTCCTTTATTCACGTTTCGTCTTAAAATTGCTTAATCCCAAAATCTTTTTTTTTTGTTCTTTTTTTTTGCCTCACGTGATGTGGCTGATGCACGCTATAGGAAGAGAGATGTTCAGGAAACCGAGAACTTTATTACTTACACAGGTAATGATACTGATCAATTAATCAACTCTCCCCCGACAAACCCCGCCCACTCCCACCCACCCCAAACCCCGACCACGCTCACCCCTGTCGCCAGATGTCACATGTTTTCTCAGCTGCGTAACGCCAATGTTATCATCACCCTGCACAAAAAGCGGTCTTGAGTCTACAGGAACACACTGTCACTGATAGTGTTACCCTTTCAGGCAGAAATGCTGTCCGCAATGCTGTCCACATTTGGAATCAAGTCTATCCATTCAACCACATATTTGCGTTGGATCCTTTAGAGACGTCTTTTAATGATTACAGCCACTGGTGAATCATATTCGTGCCACACTCGTATCTCGGAACGAGTCACCATTTTTTTTCGAACCTGTCTGCTATGGATCCCATAACCAAGAACTCCAGTGCTGATTTTAGACAGTCCCTCTGGATCTTTTAACTGCTCCTAAGTCTCTGCCCCGCCCTCCCTGTAGCTCAGTGCATGCGATCGTCTCAGTTTTAGTCTGACCTGTACAGAAGACAGGAGCGCGTTTCGGTCACGCAGTTGAAATGGGAACATGGTGTCATAGCTCTGCCAACCGTGTACAGTGTGTAAGGCCAGCGCCAAACGAAACTTTCCCCAGCAACATGTGGTAGTAGAAGAGATAGTATGAGCAGTTACGGTGGTGTTTCTTGTTGGGAAAATTAGGAAGACTACACATCATACATGGCATGGAGGAAGGACGAAGGTTTTGAGACACGTCTCCAAACTACATACAGGTAGTCCGAAGGAGATCTGTGTCTCTCAGGGTGCATTCATGTCTATCACTCGAACATATCTGGCGATCCTATTAAATATACAGGTATTGATTCACTGGAGCAGTTGGTTCATGATCGAAGTCGCTTCCACAGACTGGTGTAAAGTTTCATCACCTGTACAGTAGGATGGCCATATCCAACAGACTATGTCACATGAGAGGGTTCCTGTATTGCTCCTTCATAAGCAGATTAATACATAAGAATGAGATTTTCACTCTGTAGCGGAGTGTGAACTGATATGAAACTTCCTGGCAGATTAAAACTGTGTACCGGACCGAGACTCGAACTCGGGACCTTTGCCTTTCGCGGGCAAGTGCTCTACCAACTGAGCTACCCAATTTCATTCTGGAAAATTCCCCCACGCTGTGGCTAAGCCGTGTCTCCGCAATATCCTTTCTTTCAGGAGTGCTAGTTCTGCAAGGTTCGCATGAGAGCTTCTGTAAAGTTTGGAAGGTAGGAGACGAGGTACTGGTAGAAGTAAAGCTGTGAGGACGGGGCGTAAGTCGTGCTTGGGTAGCTCAGTTGGTAGAGCACTTGCCCGCGAAAGGCAAAGGTCCCGAGTTCGAGTCTCGGTCCGGCACACAGTTTTAATCTGCCGGAAGTTTTAGTTTAATACATAGTTTTATCGGCTGTAACACACCCAATCAGCGTACACCGCCATACACTTTGTTTTTTCTACCATGTTTTAGAGATCCATGTCAGCTGCTGCTAAACTGGCATTAACGCGTTTCAATACTCTGGCTCTCACAGAAAACTGAACATCGCATGGCATAAACTATATAACTACCACACCACAGACTGGTAGAAATAAAACACAGATGCGATGTTTCTTATTGACAAAAATGTGGAAGACATCGCAACATATGGAAACTGGAAGAGTTTGCGGTATCGTAGAACGCATCCAACAACTATTCGAAGGTGATTACTTGTACAGTTAACATCATCTTCCCATCGAATGGACAGCGGATGTCTCAGTGCTCAGTTTCGAAAAGCATTGTTCCTTCATTTTGAAGTCATGTACATGATTACTGTTCCAGTGTTGACCATCGGCAGAAGGTGCTGTTCACAACACGCCTGAGGTAGCACAAATAAAAAGAGGTACTGTTATGTTATTGGTGGAAAAAAAATAAAAAAAATTAAAAATAAAGACATGTGTAGGTCATCGAAGCATATGTAAGTAGGACGAGTTTGTAGCAATGAGGAATGCTTACCAACAACTGTATTAAGGTGATGATCTCTACATTTAATCCCATGTTCCACAGCAACAAGTAGCAGATATCCAGTGTTCCGTCGAAGTTTCCTCCATCTCAACGGAGTGGTGTCAGTCTGTCATTATGCGGTAATCAACAGCATACCCAGCGGACGGTCTGGATTGGAAAGACGCCATTGATACGGAGCGATGTACTGTAATACACACCGCAGTTGATAGTGAGATCAATTTTAGCAGTTTTACCCAGAAGTCAGAGAGCAATATCCAGCACATTCTGCAACCTGTTTAGAAACAAAGTGAGCTGAGTTAATGCTATAGGAGCGTGTTTTGACCAATTGGTGGAAGTGGGAACATGTTTTCGTAGCTCTGTCACCCTTCTACAGTGTGTGAGGTCAGCGTCAAATGAAGCCTGCACCTGCAACACGACGACAGTATGAACAGTTACGGTGGTGTTTCTTGCTGGGAAAATTAGGAAGACTCAACATCGAAGCAGATCCGCATCCCTCAGGATCCGTTCATGTCTATCACCTTGTTGTGACGTAACAAGACTGTTACGCCACACTGAAGTAGCCGAAAGAAAGGCACGCGTACACACACGCCGACTGGCGTCAAGTCTGGAACAAGATACGTTATGACTGCTATCAAGAAAATACGTAGCTTTGGAATATACTTAACTTTATTTATTCCTTGTGATACATCTCTCTTGACTATACAAATGAGACTCGTAAGATACATGCACTGTTACAATTGGCGCCTTGCTAGGTCGTAGCCATGGACTTAGCAGAAGGCTATTCTAACTGTCTCTCGGCAAATGAGAGGAAGGCTTCGTCCGTATTGTCGCTACCAATGTCGTCCGTACAACTGGGGCGAGTGCTCTATCGTATATCGAGACCTGCCTTGTGGTGGCGCTAGGTCTGCGATCACACAGTGGCGACACGCGGGTCCGACATGTACTAAATGGACCGCGGCCGATTTAAGCTACCACCTAGCAAGTGTGGTGTCTGGCGGTGACACCACACACCTAAACATTCTGTCATCATTATTCTGTAACATCGAGCAGAGAAAAATTACGAACTATAAAAGCTCAGTTAATTTCATCTGATAGATTTTTACCGCATCTCTCTCTTCCGATACGTCTAAAACGAATACCATCTACATGCCGGCATCGACCATATGCGGCGATCCTATTAAATGTACAGGTATTTATCCATTGGAGCAGGTGGCCAGTGATCAGTGTCGCTTGCACAGACAGATGTAAAGTTTCATCGCCTTTACTGTACGAGAATTTTCTCCCACATGTTAGCAGTCGCAGGGGAGGGACGCTGCTTCGTTGTTTGATACACAGCTTTTTCTGCTCTAACACGCTTTGAACACTGCCATACAGTTTTTCCCGCACGACTTCGGCGTCTGTGTCAGATTCTAAACTGAAATTAACACGTCTGGTCCATGGACTCCCCCAGGAAACTGGACATTGCACAGTGTAAATCACATTATGTGGTAATCAACAGTGTACCTAAATTGTTGGGATGGAAAAGACACTGTCGATGAACTGTAATAATAAGCATCATAGTTGATTGTTGTTGTTGTGGTCTTCAGTCCGGAGACTGGTTTGATGCACCTCTCCATGCTACTCTATCCTGTGCAAGCTTCTTCATCTCCCAGTACTTACTGCAACCTACATCCTTCTGAATCTGCTTAGTGTTTTCATCTCTTGGTCTCCCTCTACGATTTTTACCCTCCACGCTGCCCTCCAATGCTAAATTTGTGATCCCTTGATGCCTCAGAACATGTCCTACCAGCCGGTCCCTTCTTCTTGTCAAGTTGTGCCACAAACTCCTCTTCTCCCCAATTCTATTCAATACCTCCTCGTTAGTTATGTGATCTACCCATCTAATCTTCAGCACTCTTCTGTAGCACCACATTTCGAAAGCTTCTATTCTCTTCTTGCCCAAACCATTTATCGTCCACGTTTCACTGCTCCATATAAATATTTTCAGAAACGACTTCCTGACATTTAAATCTATACTCGATGTTAACAAATTTCTCTTCTTCAGAAACGCTTTCCTTGCCATTGCCAGTCTACATTTTATATCCTCTCTACCTCGACCATCATCAGTTATTTTGCTTCCCAAATAGCAAAACTCTTTTACTACTTTAAGTGTCTCATTTCCTAATCTAATTCCGTCAGCATCACCCGACTCAATTCGACTACATTCCATTATCCTCGTTTTAGCAACTTTAGCGTTATTTCAACACCGGCCAATGATTTGGGAGCATGCTCACCAATTTCTGTCTCATCGCTAAACAGTGCCCCCCACTACTTGGCGAGTACCGTCGCGAATGTAAATAGATGACTGTGCAGTGTGTTTATTCATTGTTAATTCACAAACATATACACCAAAGTATACCAGACAGCGACCTACATGTCTCTAGCACTTCGATCATAGTGCGCAACTTACGATCTTTCTCTATGTGAATGGGAGTCACAGGGCATTCTCGTATTCTTAGGATAAAGTTAGAGACCGAAAGATCTCCTCACATTGTCTTTGACCAATGCTCCCTGCAGCTGACCAGAAGTAGACAGCTACGTTCCACGTTACGTGTAGGAACAGTGTGAACCGAGGCTGTAATTGCCGTCCCGCACCAATCCAAGAGCACAAGATTTCTCCAGATGCGCGAATGTCGAGGAGGGTAGCACCCATTATCGGTGTACAATAGATATGAAACTGTTGTGGTGATGTAACAGACGGTTAAGAACAGAAACGGGTGGTTTTTAAGCATGATGGAGCTCCAGATGGACGGAATTTGTTTCGTTTTACGTAAATCAACTGCGCTAGCAATTCTAAAGTATTGTTCTAGTGTCTGGGGCCATTACTAAGAAGGTATTGGCAAGAGAGAAAATAAACACATGTACATCTAAGGCTACAATGTTCTGTACTTAAAACACGCTATAATCTTAGATCGTTGTGGTTTCCAACTTATTAGTCGTATGGAATGCAACGTTATTACTATCCCAATGTGAGAAATATATTTCCAGAGGATGACATACATTCTCCTTGCAGGTTGCTCTACGATAAACTATGATTATAAACTGTAAAATGAAAAACTACTTCCTTAAAACATCGAGTCCTTGTGATACACGTACAATATAGCTTTCCAGAGGTGTATAGCCCCACTATCCACATCTGGTCACGGTTCAGAAATTAAACCATGCTCGCATCAGTCCTGTATAAAATATCATTAGTAACGGGGAATGCTTCTTACAAAGAAAGGGACAAACGCATAGTAGCGGTGTTTGACGTGTGAAATTACACGTCATTCCGCCACTAATTCCGTAAACACGACATCTGTCAAGATGTTGTATACACGGAGATTGTAGTACCTCACAAACACCTGTCGCTAACTTAGAATTACAGTAGTTATGAAACTGAAGACTTGATTTTATGCTCAACGTGTGGCAGGGAAATGGAGTACATCGCATAAATCTTTGTTCATCTAGAGGAATGTGTCGAAACAGGATGAAAGTCCTCTGATGACCGAGAGGTTTGCTGTTAACGATAGCAAGTAAACAGTGCTCTGGGCACACAGACAACACGCAGTTGTATGCGAGTCGAGCGCAGGTTATGTTACACAACTGATGTATACCGACAGAGGAACGGAAAAAATGGTCAAATGACATGCAACATGTCCCTTTCTCTCTAGAATGCATCATCAGTCTACCATTAAATCCTACCTCGTTACAGCTCCATCTCAACCTGTCACTCCATCCACTCTCTGTCATCCTTTAACGCATATGCAAGTAAGTTTAGAGGCAGATGGTCCTCTTTTTTCCAGAAAAGCATCGAAGACAGCAGTGAACTCGCGCGTATCACTATTACCTCAATAGGCATACAGTAGAATGCTGCTTCGACGAAAAATAAAAGATTGTATCCCCAGTTCCCGGTGCTTCCATCTCGCCGTTTTCTCTCGTTCCTCTTGTTGTCGTATACTCGGTCTCATGCACAAGAATTGTTCTGAACAAATCAGAAGACGTGCAATTACTCCCTCAATTTCCCCATCATTTCGGCGTATTGTCTCTCAGTTTATATGTATTTTTCGCAATTCTATCGATTTTTTATGTCACTTCTACCCATGCGATCATGACATAACCTCTTGTTCCGTATTCTAAAATTGCTTATAAATGTAGTACAACTGCCAATATCTAGCGCAAACGCACTATTCTTCTGGTCGGGCGGCATAGTATAGCACTGTACTCGAATGCAACCAGTCACCTCCAACGGCATATTCTACAGTTGCAGCACGTTTGCTCTGTTTTCTGTGTGTCTGGGAGCCATCCGCGACACAAGCACATACACATCTATTCTTGAGCGTTCTTCTGTAGCACCAAGCCTTCAAAGCTTCTATTCTCTTCTTCTCTGAACTGTTTATAGTCAAAATTCCGCTTCTATACGAGGCTACACTCCTGACAAAGACACTCAGAAAAAATTCCTAACATTTAAAATGTTAACAATTTTTTAATTCAAAAACATTTTTCTTGCTATTGTCCGTCTGCAATTTATGTCTTCTCTAATGTAGCCATTGTCGATTGTTTCGCTGCCCAAACAGCTACCCTTACCTGTAGCCTTTAGTCTCTCATTTCCTAATCTAATTGTTCAAGCATCGCCTAATTTAGTTAGATTACATTCGATTATCCTTGACTTACTTATGGTGATGTCATCTTGCAACTTTTGTTCAAGACACTGCCCATTCCGTTCAACTGCTATCCCAAATACTTTTACGTCTCTGGCTTAGTTGCAATGTCACCAAACAACCTCAGAGTACTTATTTGTCGTCCCTGAACTTTAATATCCTTTTCAAACTACTCCTCGTTATTCATCATTGACTGCTCACTTGAAAGACTGGATAACGAAATGGATTCGCGACTTGGGAATACAGGTTGACGTTAGCTGTACATATTATTGTTGACACATGACATACGGAAGTTAGGATGGCTCTAGGACGCGTGTACGAGTAGCGGAAGTGGTTAAGGCAAACACTCGCGATAAGCAGGAAATCCAGGTTCAAGTTCCGTTCCGGCACAGAATTTTCATTTGTCACTAACAAAATGTGCAGCAGACCTCAAATCGTATTCACAGCTTGCGAATCGATGTGTTAATACTTACAACAGTGTCCATTCCTTCAAACATGGATGCATACAGACAGACACTGTATGAACACAGACCTTGTGTAATTCATTAAGACTCAATAATATCGGGGAAAGGCTACAATCCTATTTCTCTTCTTTCTCAGCCATTACTTCCCTTTCATGTCCTTCAGCTCTTGTAAGTGTTGTCTCGTTTCCTGTACAAGTTGTAAACAATCTTTTGCTGACTGTATTGTATCCCTGCTGCCTGCAGAATATCAGAGAGTGTTAGACCATTCAACATATTTCAAAAGCTTTCTCCAAATACTACGAATATTGTAAACATATGTTTGACCTTCTGTGACGTATCTTCTGAGTTAAGTCATAGTGTCAGTTCTGCCTCGAGCGTTCCTACTTATCTCCAGAACCGAAACTGATCTTCACCGAGTGCAACACGTACCACTGTCTTCATTCTTCTGTAGATAATTCGTGTCAGCATTTAGCAACCATGACTTATTAAACTGATAGTTCAGTAATAATAACACCTGTCAGCACCTGACTTATTTGTATCTGATATTATTACATTTTTCTTAACGTCTGAGAGTATTTCGCTCATCTAGTACCTTGCACACGAGATGGAATAGTTTTGTCACGGCTTTCTCTCCAAAAGTTCTGTATAATTCTCAGTGAAAGTGTTTTACTTCAGCGACCTTGTTTTGCCTGAAGTTTTTCAGTGCTTTGCCATATTCTTTTGATAGTATCATGTGCCACAGCTCATCTTCATCTACTTACTGTTCCCTTTCCATAATACTGTCTTCATGTTCATTTTCCTATACAGCCCCTCTACATACTAGTTCAACGTGCTCCCATTCTCTTGTCTGCTCAGTATTAGCTTAAATGTGAGCTCTTTATATTCATACGGCTTCTTGTCTTTTCTCCAAAGGTCTCTTTAAAAATGGCTCTGCGCACTATGGGACTTAACTGCTGAGGTAATCAGTCCCCTAGAACTTAGAACTACTCAAACCTAACTAACCTAAGGACATCACACACATCCATGCCCGAGGCAGGATTGGAACCTGCGACCGTAGCGGTCGCGCGGTTCCAGACTGTAGCGACTAGAACCGCGCGGCCACCCCGGCCGGCAGGTCTCTATAATTTTGCCATAGGCGACATCTATCTTTCTGCTAGTCAGGTATGTTTCTTTAGCTTTGCATTTGTCCTGCAGCCATACCCGATTAGCCTTTTTACACTTTCTGTCATCTCATATTTTACAAGTCTGTAATCCCTTTCGCCGTCTTCATTCATTGCATGTTTATATTTTCTCCTTTCATCAATAAATTTCAATAGCCCCGATGTTATTCGAGGAATTATAGTAGACTCTGTCTTTTTACTTATTTGATCCTGTACTGTCATCCATATTTCGTCTCTCAAAGCTGCCAATTCGTGTTTTATTGCATTTTCCCCCCCTTGCATTGCAGTTGAACATCGCCTAATGCTTCTTCTGAAACCATGAAAAAACTCTTGTTCTGTCAATTAATCTCATTCCTTCTCATTAATTTCGTACCTTAGGCACTGTTCCTTCCAAAAAGTCATAGCCATCTCCTACGTAACATGAGCATGTTCAATGCACACCACTATACTCTAGACATTGGTACTCTTTGGCACGTTGAAAGCATTAATTTTACAAACTGCATTTCCCATACACTGCAGCATAATGCGGAATACGGAATCTCTTTACTGATGTTTACAGATTAGTCACAGGACCGTTCCTGCAAACATCAAATGGTTCAAATGCTTCAAATGGCTCTGAGCACTATGCGACTTAACTTCTGAGGTCATCAGTCGCCTAGAACTTAGAACTAATTAAACCTAACTAACCTAAGGACATCACACACATCCATGCCCGAGGCAGGATTCGAACCTGCGACCGTTGCGGTCCCTCGGCTCCAGACTGTAGCGCCTAGAACCGCACGGCCACTTCGTCCGGCACTGCAAACATCACACACACAATTTACTAAACGTAAAAGAAAATAGATACATACATTGGTCAGCCAGGACATTATGACCATCTACCTAACAGCTGGTATGCCCACCTTTGGTACGGATAATAGTGGCGACGTGTCTATAGCAGTAGCGACACATTGTGGCATGGAAACATTGAGGCCTGCCTAGGTCGCTGGAGGGAGTTGACGCCACATCTGCACACACAAGAGTCACCTAATTCTGGTAAATTCCCCGGGGGGGGGGGGGGGGGGGGGACAATGAGCTCTCACGCCATATGCAATCACATCCAAGATGTGTTCAATCAGATTCAGATCTGCCGTGTTGTGGGGGCATAAATTGGAAATCGCCGCAGTGTTCCTCGAACAACTCCATCTCACTCTTGTCCTTGTGACATGGCACGTTATCTAGCTGGAAATTGCCACTGCCTTCGGGAAACATGATCGTCATGAGGGGGTGCACGTGGTCTACAACCAGTGTACGATACTCCTTGGCCATCATGGTATCCTGCACGAGGTGCATTGGACCCATGGATGCCCACGTAATATCCTCCAGAGCATAACAGAGCCGTCGCCAGCTTGTTTCCATCCCGCAGTACAGGTGTTAAGGAGCTGTTTCCCTGGAAAACGACAGATTCACGTCCTCCAATCGGCATGATAAAGAAGGTTTCGGGATTCATCAGACCATGCAACGCTCTGCTACTGCACCAACGTCCAGTGAAGATGGTCACGTGTCCATTTCAGTCGTAGTTGCCGACGTCGTGGTGTTACCACTGGCACATGCATGGGTCGTCGGCTGTGGAGACCCATCGTTAGGAGTGTTCGGTGCACTGCGTGTTCAGGCACACTTGTCCTCTGCCCAGCGTTAAAGTCTGATGTCAGTTCCGCCACAGTTCGCTGCCTGTCGTGTTTTACAGTCTGTCCAGCCTATGATGTGCGATATTTGTAATGAGAAGTGGCCGCTCAACCCTACGACATCTGGACGTGCTTTCGGCAGTGTTGAAGACACTCGACATAGGACTCCTCAAAAACCCGACAAGTCGTGCAGTTTCCGAAAGGCTCGTGCGCGAGCCTCCGGGCCATCGCAGTCTGCGCTCGGCTAAATTCAGACACATCGCGCGCCTTCCCCATTCTACAGACGGACAGCACGCTCACTGATACTATATGCACACTGCATGTGTCCGACTAACAGTCGGACCACCTCGCCAGGAGACACCCCTGTCGCCTGGACGGGCTCATATCGACGGTAGGGTGGTTGTCATAATGTTCCGGCTGATCACCGTATGCGAATGACCCTCCACTTGGCAGTCAACAAGCCGAATTAGTACTTTTTGCAGACGATATTGCAATAAATCTCGTTAGAGAGAAAGCTACAGAAGAGACTGTAAATGATGTTTTTCGAAGAATTATTAAGTGGTTGTCAGAAAATGGACTCTCTATAAATTAAAGAAAAAACATATACTATATTCCGTTCTATACGACAAATGCACTGAAGCGCCGAAGAATACGGTATAGGCTTGCGTATTCAAACCCAGAGATATGTAAACAGGCAGAATACGGGGCTACGGTTGGCAACACCCATATAAGACGACAAGTGTCTGGCGCAGTTGTTAGATCGGTTACTGCTGCTATAATGGCAGGTTATTAAGATTTGAGTGAGTTTGAACGTGATGTTATAGTCGGCGCACGAGCGATGGGACACAGCATCTCCGAGGTAGCGATGAAGTGAGGATTTTCCCTTATGACTATTTCAGGAGTGTACCATGAATATCATGAATCCGATAAAACATCAAATTTCCGACATCGCTGCAGCCGGAAAAGCCGGCCGCGTGGCCGAGCGGTTCTAGGCGCTATAGTCTAGACCCGCGCGACCGCTACGGTCGCAGGTTCGAATCCTGCTTCGGGCATGGATGTGTGTGATGTCCTTAGGATAGTTAGGTTTAAGTAGTTCTAAGTTCTAGGGGACTGATGACCACAGCAGTTAAGTCCCATAGTGCTCAGAGCCATTTGCACCAAGCCAGCCGGAAAAAGATCCTCCAAGGACCAACGACGACTGAAGACGATCGTTCAACGTGACACAAGTGAAATCCTTCCGCATATTGCTGCAGATGTCAGTGCTGGGCCATCAGCTAGTGTCAGTTTGCGAACCATTCAACGAAAAGTCATTGATATGTGCTTTCGGAGCCGAAGGCCTACTCGCCTACCCTTGATGACTGCCTCTCCTGGGCCAGTCATCTGGACTACTGATGACTGGCAACATGTTGTCTTGTCTGAAGAGTCTCGTTTCAAATTTTATCGAGCGGATGGACGTTTACGGGTATGGAGCCAACCTCATGAATGCATGGATCCTGCATGTCAGCAGGGGAGTTTTCAAGCTGGTGGAGGCTCTGGTGGTGTGGGGTGTGTGCAGGTGGAGTGAAATGGGACTCCTGATACGTCTAGATACGACCCTGACAGGTGACACGTACTTAAGCATCCTGTCTGATCACCTGCATCCATTGATGTCCATTGTGCATTCCGACGGACTTGGTAAATTCCAGCAGGGCAATGTGACTCCCCACACGTCCAGAATTGCTGCAGAGTGGCCTTTCTGAGTGCAAACAATTTCGCTGGCCACCAAATTCCCCAGGCATAAGCATTATTGAGCACACCTAGGATGCCTTGCAACGTGCTGTTCATAAGAGATCTGCACCCTCGTGTACTCTTACGGATTTATGGATAGGCCTGGAGGATTTATGCCGTAAATTCCCTCCAGCACTATTTCAGACATGCCAAGTCGTGCTGTGGTACTACTGCGTGCTCCCGGGGGCCCTACACGATGTTCGGTAGGTGTACCAGTTTCATTGGCTCTTCGGTGTAGTTATACGAACAACTGACATAGCACATGAGCAGGAGTGAGTAAATAGGATAGAATGCTCTAAATTTTTGGGTGTACATTTTGATGAAAACTTGAACTGGAAGAACCATTTACTGAGGTTAAACTAAACAACAATATGGTCATTAATGTTAACAGTAAACACGTATACATATCCTGTAAACTGACTCGTTCCAATTCATTGCCATAAAAGATTCGTTCAAATGATCTATGCAGGATGCAGCTAACTAACTAACTGTGTTGTTGACAGGGCCCTTTGTACCCGTCACTGCACGCTCTGGTGGCGCAGTGGGGACCGCCACAGGAGAAGGGCAAGTTCGTCTGGAGTATGCTCGGTGAGTTTCATCTACATCTACAGCCATACGCTGCAAACATCTGTGAAGTGCATGGCAGAGGGTGGTAAGTCCCAGCGTATCAGTTGTTAGGGCTGCGTCTCGTTTCATTCACGTATGGAGTGTGGGAAGAGTGATTGTTTACCTCTGTTCGCGCTGTAATTAATCTTGCCCGGGAGCGGTGTGTAGGAGGCTGGAATGTGTTCCCAGAGCCACCATGTAAAGCCGATTCTTCAAACTTTGTAAGTCGGCTTTATCGAGATAGTTTGCGCCTATCTTAACGTGTCTGCCAGTCCAGTTTCTTCACTATCACTGTGACATTTTCCCACGGTTCAAAAAACCTGTAACTTTTCGTCCTGCCCTTCTCTGTATTCATTCAACATCCCCTGTTAGTCCAAATTGGTACAGGTCCCACATGTATGGGAAATATTCTACGATGCGTCGCAAGGGTGTTTACTAAGCAATGTGCTTTGTAGACAGTACTTTCTTCTAGTATTGCACAAATAAACCGAAGTCTGCTATCCGCTTTAGGTACGACTCAGCCTATGTGATCGTTCCGTTTCATATCCGTATAAAGTGTTACACCCAGGTATCTGTATGAGTTGTCCGAATCCAACTGTAATTCGTTGATACTGTGATCATAGGATACAGCACTGTGAAGTGTACAGTTTCATAGTGTTGAACATTTAAAGCAAGTTGCCAATTTTTGCAACACTTTGAAATCTTGTCAAGGTCTGACTGAATATAGTCATTCAGTATTTGAGAATGGGAGCACTTAGAGACCTGCAACAAACTTTACACATAATTTCAAACATTTATGAAACTTTTCTATTTGACACCACCCGCAATATGATGAAAGGAGAAACGTTTATCACTTACTACATTTTCGCTGTTCACTATTACGTCAGACATGATGTTTTAATTTATTACTTTTTTACCACTAACGGTGTTCGGGACACATTTTTCAGACAGTGTTCACATGTACTGCTGAACATAATTCCAAAATTAAATCATTGTACGATACATAGTTGAGGATCTATGACGTTAGAAACACTGAAATGCGTGAAAAATTGGCGCATCGTGCATTACGTTTAAATTTATTATTACTAACCTGCTGAACTGAGATAGAAGAACATAGGCTGCTTTATGAATCGTGTGGTACAAATAGTTATTGATTTGAAGAATACTACGCAAATTAGTGAAAATATTTACTCTTTGGAAAAGCCGTGTACTGTTTGATTTTGAACTTCATCGTATTTGTGAAAATGCATTCATTGTTTGGTATGTGCAACGTGATACGATTCAAAGTAATGAACACAATGCTTATGCAATCTTCAGTGTTATATAAATCCTCCCAGTCTATGGCTGTGGAGCAGCAACCTTAGTGATATATTTTCTGCAATGATAACTGTCTAGGTTGTAATGATAGCAGAAGCTTTTTTGGCGCGTTTCCTCTTTTTGAGGCATCTTCAGGATTTCTACGTGGGAAAAGTACATAAACGAGATTACAGGTGTCCTGTGTATCATGAGAAAAGTGTTAACTTTTTAAAAATTTTATACAGAGTTTGTCAGAAGTGATGGTCAGTAATTCAGACATGAAAATTACAGGTCAAAAGTAGCTAAAAAGCTCCAATAAACATGGGTCCGCAAATCGACCGTTGCCGAGGTATCGCATTAATTCGAGTTGGGGACCAGCTGTAAACGCCCCTGGATACCGTTGTATTTACTTTGGTATCTTAAGGTTTGGAATCGACAGCTTTTTTTTCAATGTCAATAAACTTCACCAACAGCCGTATATTTTAAGATATGCCTGAAGATGGCAAAATGAATTGCCGAAACTGGTTGCTTTCAGAATAAAATTAAATATCTTAAAATATACGGCTGTTGGTGAAGTTAATTGACATTGAAAAGTACTTACCTGCCGGCCAGAGTGGCCGAGTGGTTCTAGGCGCTTCAATCTGGAACCGCGCGACCGCTACGGTCGCAGGTTCGAATCCTGCTTCGGGCATGGATGTGTGTGATGTCCTTCGGTTAGTTAGGTTTAAGTAGTTCTAAGTTCTAGGGGACTGATGACCTCAGAAGTTGAGTCCCGTAGTGTTCAGAGCCAGTACTTACCAGCTGATGTCCCTTGGCCGTGATGGACCAACAGAGATCAACTATCTGTTTGTTTACGCATTCCCAACTACTTCCCTTTCCACCTCCGTGCTCTGTGCCGTACCGGCCGTACAATCAGTTACGATCGTGAAGGCACCATGGACAGAGGTGCCACAGCTGAAGAGTACGCTTCATGTGTGGCAAAGCGAATGACAGTGCCCCTGAGGCTGCTCAATTGTACAAAGAAGCTCCGCAGGCAGCCCGTCAGATTTTACATCGGCAAGTACTCTGTCCACATCATATCCAGCGAGTGCAGCCCTCAACACGCAGAGTTCCCTCCTAGAGAAAATTTATGCCAATGGGTGGAACAATAGTGTACCCTGAATCCCCTGTTTGTAAGCAGTATTCTGTTCGCAGATGAGGCTGGATTTACTCGTACTTTTAACTACCGTAACTGTGACGTTTGTGCCGATGTCAATCCTAACGCAGCACACCGTATCACGACATCAGCAGCGTCATTCGTTGAACTTCTGGGCAGAACTTCTCTGAGACCTCATAATTGGGCCACACTTCCTACCATACAGACTAACCAGGCAGCAGCACATGCGGTTTCTGCAAACTGTACTTCCAAAAGTATATCATGATATCCCACTGAACTAACCCCTGAACATGTGGTTCACGCATGACGGTGCTCCAGCACATTTTCATTTACGAATGTGCCGGCCTCTAACTCGGACGGATGGTCAACATTGGATAGATAGAGGAGGGCCTGTGCCATGGCCTCCAACGTCTCCGGATTTAATTCCCATGCATTTCTGTGTGCGGGGTCATGTCAAAAGCCTGGTTAAGCTAGCGAGGTCAACTCTGTTGAGGAATTACGCTTGCGGATTGAAGCAGCTTTCCAGCATTTACAGAATTCCCCTGGACTGGCTGATAGGATTCGCAACTCATTTCATGTATAAGTTGCATGTTGGATTCAGACGCATGGACAACATTTCAAACACCTACTTTAACGTTCAGAGATGCCATGTGTTCCTAGACACTGATGAACCGCAACAGGAAACAGGGGTTCATTTGTGCACCCATGTTTATTGGAGCTTTTTAGCTATTTTTGGCCTGTACTTTCCATGTGTTAATTATTGTCCATCGCTTCTGAAACGCCTTGTATAAGAACCAGAGTGAAGGAGGACATTAGTTACCAATAGTCAAGATTGTGATATGCACTAGAAGACAAAAATAAAAGAATTTGAAAAAAACTTTGCACAGTCCAGCGACGAAAAGCCAAGCACGTAGTGGAACCATGAAGAGACGACCATTCTTACTTCGGACGAAAGGAAGCAGCTAGACTGTGCCACACTTGTAATCTTGAAACATAAATATTGGAATATAAATCGTAGTGGCCTAGAATACTTGGCCGCATGTGCGCCCGCTACTTCAAACCGGCAAGCAGGACGCTGCCGACGCAATGGAGGGAATCTTAGCTATGCAGCGTTTACATGTTCGGATATACATGCCTGACGAATAAAGAAAAAATATGTAGTGGTAATTAAAGGAATTAATTAAATGAAAAATGAATTTAAAACAGGTGATAGAAGTAAAGTAGACATTTAAGTAAGGAATACACTGCAGAGCCAAAGAAACTGATACACTTGCCTAATATCGTGTCGGGCCCCCGCTAGCACGAGGAACTGCCGCAACACGACGTGGCATGGACTCGACTAATGAATGAAGTAGCGCTGGAGGGAACTGACACCATGAATCCTGCAGGGCTGTCCATAAATCCGTAAGAGCACCATGGGGTGGAGACCTCTTCTGAACAGCGCGTTGCAAGGCATCCCAGATACGCTCAATAATGTTCATGTCTGGGGAGTTTGGTGGCCATCGGAAGTGTTTAACCTCAGAAGAGTGTTCCTGGAGCCACTCTGTAGCAATTCTGGACGTGTGGGGTGTCACATTGTCCTTCGGGAATTGCCCAAGTCCGTCGGAATGTAGGATGGACATGAATGGATGCAGGTGATCGGGCTGGATGCTTACGTGCAGGTACCTGTCAGAGTCGTATCTAGGCGTATTAGGGGTCCCACATCACTCCAACAGCACACGCCCCATGTTGTATCCTGCCTAGTTGTCAAGGAAGGGGTGTCTAGGAAACTTGCTTCTCGGATAGCTAGACAAAGGTTCAAGCAAAACGTATTAAACAGTTTTGTTATGAAATGAATCAATGACAATACTTATCTTTGAGCAATACATAGATGTGTTGCAAGCAAAGGGTGACATAGAATAGAATCAATGTCCTTCAGTATAACGACTCCAATACAAGTGAAGTAATACAGTGAATGCTCTTATTCAGGTCACTGGATACTTAACTTTGAGCAATACACAGATGTGTTGCAAGCAAAGGGTGACATGGAATAGAATCAATGTCCTTCAGTATAACGATTCCAATACAAGTGAAGTAATACAGTGAATGCTCTTATTCAGGTCACTGGTCTTGACGCTTCTGTAGATCTGCATAGAAATGGGTTAGAGATGGGGCCCCTCCACGCCCGCACCAACGTGGTGACCAAATCAAAAGTTCTGCTGTCACCTCCGTCAACATGTTAGTTATCTAGTAAGTGGATCACAGGATGCTGGGCTGTGATGTTATCCGTGCGTCTGGGTAAGACTACACATTAACACGACCCATCAGGTGATAGATAGTGGACGAAACGCGAGTGAGGGTAGCGATTTGAAGAGCAGAGGGAAAAGAGTGCCAAGGCTCGTGCCGTGGGAAAAAACCTCTGCGACAGTGGGATGGGTAATAAGAGCAGTGGTGGCTTACTAGCTGCGATAGTTCATGCAAGGTTGGATTTGTTAGTATGGATATCATGCATCATTACCGTGGTAAGCAATGGCGATGTATCCCAGTTGCTGCAGCCGCTACATTCCTGAAACAATCAAGATCGTTATATAGTAGTGGGAGATCGGCCATAGATCATCTCACTGTGTGGGGGATGTGTGGAGCTTGTCTGCATGCAGTGTACGGTACGGCTTCCCTGCGTTGTGCCAGTTATTCGGCAGTGTATTCCAGCTGGATATCCAGTAATGGCGTCTGATTAACAGGGACTCACCTGTACCGTTGTGTTGGCGTGTGCTTGGCCATAGATGTTAGGTCCTTACAAGTATGTCTTTTAGTCTTTTATGTTTCCATCTATGGTTGTGGTCGTAGTTCCTCAGATTCAGAATAAACGGGTTCTGCGAATGTCTAGAGTTTCTGTATAGTCTTGTGGTGAGTTTGTGGATTACCTGGGTCGCGATCAGTCGGGAGCGGCGCTTATGTTCTCTTGGCCTAGAGGCCTCAGCAGTCGCGTTGTTGTCCTAGAGAGGGGTCGTTCAGCGTGCTATTGGCTGACGTCTTTTTCACAACCACCTCCGCTCCGTCGTTTCGACCGCGTGCCGGCGCTTGACTTTACTCCGGAACACCCCACGCCATTACAGAGCCTCCACCGGCTTAAACAGTCCCCTGCTGACATGCAGGGTCCATTGATTCATAAGGTTGTCTCCATACCCGTACACGTCCATCCGCTTGATACCATCGAAAACGAGAATCGTCCGACCAGGCAACATGTTTCCAGTCATCAACAGTCCATAATCGGTGTTGAAGGGCCCAGGCGAGGTGTAAAGCTTTGTGTCGTGCGGTCATCAAGGGTAGACGAGTGGGCCTTCTGCTCCGAAAGCCCGTATCGATAATGTTTCGTTAAATGGTTCGCACGCTGACACTTGTTGATGGTGCAGCATTGAAATCTGCAGCCATTTGAGGGAGGGTTGCACTTCTGTCACGTTGAACGATTCTCTTCAGTCGTCATTGGTACCGTTCTTGCAGGATCTTTTTCTGGCCGCAGTGATGTCACAGATCTGATGTCTTACCGGATGCCTGACATTCAGGGTACACTCGTGAAATGGTTGTACGAGAAAATCGCCACTTCATCGCTACCTCGGAGATGCTGTGTCTCATCGCTCATGCGTCGACTATAACACCACATTGAAACACACTTAAATCTTGATAATCTGCCATTGTAGGAGAAGTAGCCGATCTAACAACCGCGTCAGGACTCGTTGTCTTATATAGACGTTGCCGACCGCATCGCCGTATTCCACCTGTTTACATATCTCTGTATTTGAGTATACATGCCTATACCAGCTTTTTTGCCGCTTCAGTGTATCTAACACGTGGCGCCATCTTCAGAGTCATTAATCCATACTTCCACACTATTTGTGGCATAACGTAAACGTTGCTCAATGTACACTGACGCGATAAAAATCATGGGACAGCCATATGCACATATACTGCATACTTTCACACTATTTCTTACATAAAGTAAACGTTGCATAATGTACACTGAGGTGATAAAAGTCATAAGATAGCCGTGTGGACATAAACAGATGGCGGTAATATGCCGTACTCAAGGCCTAAAAGGGCAGTGCATTGGCAGAGCTGTCGTTTGTAGTCAGTTGGTTCATGTGGAAAGGTTTCCGTCGTGATTATGGGCGCAAGACGGGAATTAACAGACTTTGAACGCGGCATGGTCGCTGGAGCTAGCTACATACACGAGACGTTCCATTTCGGAAATCGTTAGGGAAATGAATATTCCGAGGTCCACAGTGTCAAGAGTGCGCCGAGAATAACAAATTTCCGGCTTTACCTCTCACCACGGTCAACGCAGCGGCCTATGGCCTTTACTTACCGAACGGGAGCAGCGACGTGTACGTAGAGGTGTCAGTGATAACAGACAAATAACACTGCACGAAATAACCGCAGAAATCAGTGTGGGGCGTACGAGGAACGTTTCCGTTACGACATTGCTGGAAATGTGGCGCTAATGGGCTATTGGCAGCATACGGCCGATGCGAGTGCCTTTGCTGACAGCACGACATGGCCTGCACCGCCTTCCAAGGGCTCGTGACCACATGGGTTGGACTCTAGACGGCTGGAAAACGGTGGTCTGGTCAGATGAGTCTAGATGTCAGTTGATAAGAGTTGATCGCTGTGTTCGATTGTGGCGCAGACCCCACGAAGCTGTGGGCCCAAGTTGTCGACAAGGCACTGTGCAAGCTGGTGGTGGCTGCATAATGGTGTGGGCTATGTTTACTTGGAATGGATCCCCTGGTCCAACTGAACAGATCATTCACTGGAATTGGTTATGTTGGGCCACTTGGAAACGAAAATCTGCTCTGGAGTCTGCACTCCAATACCACCCATAAGGGTCCGATAATGATCAAGTCTGGATACTGTGCTGGCCAGGGAAGACGCTGCAGCTCCGTTGCATGCGCCTCATACGACGATTGTTGTGTTCTGGCTGTGTGAATGGGTGCATTGTCGTCCTGAAATACGGTATCGTTGTTGGCAACTACATTTGAATCATTGGGTGCACCTGATCACCTAAAATGTTCGCATAATCTTTGGCTGTAACACGGCCTCTGAGAGTAGTAACATGGCTGCCCACACCATCACACTTCCATCTGCATGCTTAGCCGTTGGAATCATGCAATTAGGATTGTAGCCTTCTCTTGGCGTTCTCCAGACGTAATCCCGGCCCGATGTTGGAAATAACGAAAACGTTTACTCGACGGACCATATGACGTGTTTCCGCTGAGCAGCCATCCAGGATTTATGCTCCTGACACCATGTATCACGATTCTTTGCGTTGGTTGTCATCACTAATGGTTTCGGAGTTCTCGACGGACAACGTGGATAGATATGGGCCGGCCGCTGTGGCCGAGCGGTTCTTGAGGCTTCAGTCCGAAACCGCGTTGCTGCTTCGGTCGCAGGTTCGAATCATGCCTTGGGCATGGATGTATGTGATGTCCTTAGGTTAGTTAGGTTTAAGTACTTCTAAGTTCTAGAGGACTGATGACCTCTGATGACCTGATGTTAAGTCCCATAGTGCTTAGAGCCATTTGAACAAGCATCCCATTACTACCACTGTTCACGTTATTTTGCCTGTCCTCTGTATATGGCATCAAGAACACTGGGCACACTGTGGCATCTTGGATGACGTTTTCGATAAAATTTGGTAACGAGATAACTTGAACTCTGGGGAAGAACACGGGCTCCTTAAGAAAGTGTGTAGTCTATGATACTTACCGGTTTGAATAATATTACGTGGGTTAGGGAAAAATGTTTACTGGTTGGCTTTTGAACTGAATATATGTGAAAACGCATTTTTTGGTTGATATGTGATACGTGATATGATTCAAAGTAATGAATGCGATGTGTATACCATCTTCAATGTATTTAATCCGTACTTCCACATTACTTCAGTAGCATGATGCGTAGATGGGTGTTCCTGTCCATGCTTTTCTGTGTGCACTGTGTCAGACATTAATTTCAGCATGTTTATACACAATATGTGTATGTGCATTAACTACAAGGAGCGCCTGAAAAGTTCGGTGAATGGTGTCCAAAAAAAGGAAACAAGAGTTACGAACTAAATGCCTTTACCGGCCTTCAGAGTAATGACCATCAGATACAACACAATTCTGACATCGGTTGTAAAGCTGTTGGACATTGTCAGCAAGGGCTTCTTGTGGATTCGCTTAGAGCGCAGTAGTTTGATCGGCTGACAAAATCGAAGATTAAAATCGATGTTCAGTAAGGGCTCGATCCATCATGAATTTCTACCCGAAGGAGACGGCTCATCCAAGGGCTCATGCTTATTAAACTTTTTTGTTTCTGTCTTTATATACTTTCATGTGTCTCGGTGTGAGACACTGATCATGATACACATTGTATAATAACTAGATGCTATTTCAGTTCATGTAACCCAAAAGGCCTGTTACTTCTTTAGTAAACGATGCGTTCGGCACTACACTTGACCCGCAACTCATCCAAGTATTGGAAAGCATACCATCGATCTGGCAGTGATTCCATCTCCTACCTGTCAACCTGAGCAAATCTGAAAATTTTTCATCCTGTCTCTTGGACATCTTCTCCATCCCTGATGATCCTCATTTTGACCACTTCCTATTACCTACAATCTTAGAACGCACAAATACCACTGTTACACCCCCTGGTCACCCTACTGGAACTTCCACTTCTTGGACAACATGCCACAAACACTTATCACAGCACATGGCATAAAACAAGTAGTTGAAAAGACGCAAGACTTCCGCTGGGCACAACTGCATCGCCTAAAAGAACGATCCTTCTCCTTCCTCGCCATACTTTCAACGTTTTATAACACTATCCTATCCTCAGGTACTATACTGAACTGCAGAAAACCTCCACAACCCTACTTTTCTCAACTCTCACGAACCCACTACCGATACCTCCTCTTACCACCCCACCAGCTTAACATCAGTATTCAGTATGATCTTTGAATCCACCATCTCCAAACATATCCATCAACACATGTAGCAACACCACCTCCTTCCTGTTAACCACTGTGGCTTCCATCCCAGTATCTCCTCTGATGACCGTCGTCTGTATGTCACTCATCTCTTATCTCACCAGCACAACACCTAAAATTCCGCCATTTTTGTCCCCCTCGACGTAGAGAAAGCCTATGACCATGTATGGCATTCCCGTTTCCTTTCCAAACTCAAGACTTATTCACTTCCATTTAACTACATGTGCCTTATTGCTGCCTTCCTACCTAATCGCCATCCTTTGCCACCATTAGCAACACCAACTTCCATACCTTCCATCATTCTATAGGTGTGTCCCAAGGCTCTGTCCTCTCTTCCTCCAAACCACCTCTGCCAATCCACCTCGTTTGGTATGCTGATTAACACTTCTTTCCTCGCCCTAGCTCCAGAAATACCAACGATCTCTCTAAATCAACCTTAGTCAGTTTACTTCCCAAAACGGTCCTTCAGAATTAATAGGATGAACCACTCTTCATACCTTCTACTTCGCCATCCACAAGTATCTTGCCTGATTAACTAACTCATTGAAATAACTCATATTAACAACTGATAGCCAACGAACATGGAAAACTCATATACTAGCTATTCAACAGAAAGGCCACAAGAGACTAAAACAACTAACTGACTGAAGTTGGGGTTTACAACCCTCCACTATCCTCGACCGCTACAGGGCGGGCAAATAATATTGGTCTGGAGAACAGCGTTCCAAGAAGGTAGACAGAAACACAGCAGAGGAAAGGAAATACAGTATTAAGCTGACTATAGCAGATGTTGAAAGTGACCAACATTCATCTCTTGTCACTTTTTGGCCAGGTCAGCAAGTTGTTGAAGGCGGATCGAAGCTGGACTGCTGGAATTGCTGTAGTCTCTTCCGCAATTTTCTGCTGCTGTTCTTGAAGACTATGATGGTTGTTACAGTACACCTTAGACTTGATGGCTCCCCATACTGAGTAATCGCACACTGACAGATCAGTGACCTGGGAGGCCAGCTAGGGCTACGACCAGACTGACCTCTCCTAACAACTCTGTCACATGTGAAGATTGTGTAAATGTGTTCCAACATTCCGTTGGGTGAATGGACAGTTGCTCCATCCTGTTGGAAGTAACTTTAGATCTTTCCCTCCTTCGTTAACGCTACCACAATTTCATGTCCAATCGTATTCACCCTGGAAAACACCTTTGCCTTACCCATCCTTTCCTATGCAATTGTTGCCTGAATATTCGTTCGACCTAAGTTTTATCTGTCCTCCCAAAAACCTTGAACGTGAAGCAATGCAGCATGCTTTCCACATACGTTTACTACCCCGACGTGGCTGCTCTAGTATCTCATCAAACCCTCCTCACCCACACTGAATGTTTCTGCATGTCCTTCGCTCTCTGCAAACCACATTCCAATAATCTGTGTCTTCCCCTGGCTGCCGCGCCGTTACAAAGACATCCCACAGTCGCTACACCTACAAACGTCCATTTCTTACCACAACACATTTTCAACCGATTCCCTCTCCAAGATAATGAAATCCACTCCAACATTTATCTGATATACATACTGTAATTCCCCAGCTATCTCACTGCAGACCAGGGCTCCCCTCTCCCTCTTCCCTAATCATTTCTCCAAGTCCTGTCCACTCTTGATTCAATGGCACTGCCCACTGACCCGACTCCTCTTCACTTTCTCTCTTTCCACTAACCACCCCAACGCCTAACTTAATCTCCTTTTGTTTCCTCCCTAATAGACCCTTACATTTTTAACCAACCACTTCCATCCTCTAGAACGCAATTTTCCCTCCTCAACTTTCTCCAGCTGTGCAGGTCCTTCAGTGTTTTGGTGAAAATGTAGTGCTCATTTTTAATGCACATCACTGTCATTTTTTACAGTGTTTGAAATGTCTATTTTTTCATTTTGTCTTAACCTATTAGCCTTTGCTGATTTTAATGTAATGAATGGAAACAACTTTGTATTTTTTCTACGTAAATACCATCATGCAAGCATCTTCTCATAGATTTTAAAGATTTTTTTAACTTTGCGTATTTAATTTCTTGTTGTCATGTCTCTTATTTAAATTGTGCGGGCTTTTGGCTGAAGACTGTGTTATTGTACCGCTGGCAGCCCACCCCTTGCCAGTATGGGATGAGGAGGTTGAAATAATAATAACTTGACCTGCATAGAACAGGGGAACTTTACTGGCATGCGGTTCCCAGGAGGGACCTTCGGCACGGTGGTGACGTGGCCCATCTGCTCGGCCATTATCGAGGCCCTGGGATGGAAGGCGAGCTTCTACATCCTCGGCGGCATCGTGGGCGTCTGGACCATCCTGTGGTTCGTGACGGTGTACGACTCTCCCGCCAGACACCCGCGCATCTCGCCCGACGAGTTGACCTACATCACCACCAGCATCGCGGATACCGTCTCCACGGAGAAGGTGAGATCTACTACTCGTCCAGGAGTTGCTGACAGAGATAATCGAGGCTGCCATTGTGTGCTGACCCTTTGCTGTTGGATTGGCCCCAGCACTGCAGAACTGTACACAATGACACCTATCTCATGCCAGTCCCGCCTATGCTGATCATTTCTGTTGTTCTAGAAATTATGTTTGCTGCTGCATTTATTTCTTTACTGACATCAAAAAAACTTTCCAATGAAGGAAAGCTCTGCATGTCTTAAATTATTTCGTGTATCGTTCAGTTCGAAACATCGAACAAAAGATATGTTCAAGTAGTTTACAACAGTACCACATTTCTTCTGCTAGTTTTTCTTGCTGCAAACGACAAATCTTCTCACAGTGTGCCTTTTTTACCGAGTTGACTCAAGAATGCATGGCAAGTTTCTCCCACATAGTCCAAGGAGTTTGCGACTTTCGCCTGCTTTACTTCTTCGTCGATAGTGCTCGGTGTCGACGTACTGCATTGTTATGTTGGCTGAAAAATGGGTGGGAGGGGGGGGGGGCGGTGGAAGAAGTTTTACACTGAATACTGTAAAAGATGTAGCCGACACTTGCACAATTGCATTTCACAGTTCTTTACTTTCACTGCTCACAACCCTCCAATATTACACAATTATATGGCCAGTTCACTATAGGTAAATGTTGATAAGTCTCATTAACAGGTTGTAGGCAACATCAGCATACTGCTACAATAGTTTGCTGTTCAACATCTATGAGCAGTAAAAACTTAACCACACAGTTCACAGTTCTTGCAGAATAATACGGTATGTATGACACTGTTTCTCAAATAAATTGAACAGACATTGTCATTAATTGTTTTAACACACGGCCTATTTGTGTTACAATTATTCCACAGGTAAGTTGATGCATTGTTGTTAATTTAACAAGTACATAATTCCCGTCTGAAAATCGGCCGTGGACTGACTGTCTCGGGACAAAAATCGGTCCTTAATATATCCTCACTATAATAGGCACTGAAACTATACATTGTTCAATGTTCAAGTTACAGAAATTACAATTAAAACAAAACTCATTCAATTAACTGATTTCATCGAAAACTCCTTATTTTTAACATTTTTTCCTCATCAAAGCAGAGGGCGAATTATTAGTATCAATAATGAAATTAACAAATGTAGATATACAAACAATACTTTTGGGAAACCTGGTTATTAATTTGGAATTAATTAATTGCTGGCTTTGCTAATATGTTTTCGAATAGAGCACAATAAGTACTTTAAGAATCCTAGTAGTTCTTTCAAACGTTTATAAGTAGTACAGAATTTATATCTAAGTCAACAACAGAATCTAAGTCACGAAACGATTACTGATTTCATCATATAACAAAAGTATTAACTAGGAATGCTCAAAATAAATTAGGAAATTAATAACATACACAAAACTAAGCACAAAATTAGACCTGATGCTATATTCCTTAAGACTCTTCTCTTTCTCTTTTATGAAGATGCAGATTATACTCATGCATGTTAATGGTAATTAGGCAAAAATGAATATAAAATTACATTAAGGAGGCAGATGGCAAAACAAGAGAGGAAGTGAAGAGGTCCCAGCTTGCTTCGTCACAAGTTCTCCTTTTCTGACAGCCGACCTCTTGAATTTGTTCTTTTTTATGATATGTTTCTACAATTTCACAAATAATAGCCGGACACTGTACAACACCTACCACTTCTTTGAAAGACGTGCCCAGGCACCTGGGCACCTGGTTGTAACAGGCTAGCTCTACACGTGGGGACTTTAGTGGGAGAAGTACAGCATCACGTACACCTCAAAATGTTTCTATGTCTCATCTGGTGTATTCTGAAGATCATGATGACACCTTAGCTGGAAAAGATATGCCGTGGCTTCGTTTATGAAATGGTGCTGTAACGGTTATGATTATCCGTAAATGAGGCTCTACTTCTCAGTAAAGAGCTGTAAGTCTTGCCACAGCATCATTACCACCAGATGATTACAACAAATGAATACATAATCTGTCTCACGTGTGCTCTTTATCGTAAATATTTTGAGCACTGAACTAAGTTATGCACACTACCACTCATAGTATTAAGGAAACTTTACACTTGCGACTGTAATTGGCTTCGGCCATCACCCAAACGTCCATTTTCGAGTGGGATAGGAGGAGAAATGACTAGTATTGGTACATGGTATCCTTTGCCATACACGATGCAGTGGCTTGCGGAGTATTTATGTAGACATTGGTCGACTCACCCTCTATATCCGCCTTCTATCCCCAGGCTCCCTTCCTCTCTGTCACCAGCCTGTTGCCGCGCCTTTACCGTTGTCACTCACCCTCTCCACATCCTCCACCTCTTTCCCTAACGCAACTTGAGGAGCTTCGCTATGACATCTACTCCTCCCCCCAATGCTAACCTTGAAAACTGAGAAAATTTTATTCAAAGGCCAGCAAATATCGACTGCGGGAGGGAAAATTCGTATAGTCGAAAGTTTATGTACAGTGGTAGGAAAGAGTTCATGAGAAACATACTAAAAATCCTGACCAGTGTGGTATGAGCATGGGGATGGAGGAGAATGTAAAGGTCATTTGTTTAGGTTTTTCTCGAATACCTCGAAAACTGCGACATCCAACGAAAATGTTATCCTGTGCAAAATTAAACTACATTAAATTTCCTACAGTCAGGTTCTATGAATTTTTTTTCTCTAGCATTAATAATTTCCATGTTGCAGGGGGTGGCAAAATCGCAGTTTGTTAAAAGTAGGGTTTTAATGTTATAAAACTGATGTTTATTGTTAAATGAAGTGGGTCAAGAACAAATATTATATGTGTGTGCCTCATCTTTCTGCAGTACAACCATATTAAGGGATAAACTGTATTCTGGGTGTGTATCAGGGTGGAAATGCGGAGAGGGGGGTTGGAGATTAGAAGTGTGACGTAGGTTAGGTTGCTGGATTGCGGTGATCGACTATCCTCCTTCAGAGGTTTGCAAAATGAAGAGCGAGCAGGCAATTACCCATTCTGTCTACTGCACTACGTTAGAAAAAGCGACTACAGGGTGTCTCACAATGTTATACCGACCCTCCCCTATTTCGCCTTATGAATCACTGGGGACGCGTTGTGCAGACAACAAACTGAAGGGGGGTTTGGGGGGGGAGGGGGAGGTCGTTACTTAACACCACACTGAATACATGTATGAGCTGCTAAGAATACAGATGCATTTTCTGTCCAGTTCTCTTACGTAGATAGAAAAAATAACTTTAGTTATATCGTGTTTATATAGTGGAGCTATTGTCAGTTTATTAAGTAGGTACTTGTTTCCAGCTATGAAGAGCTTTTGTGTGGAATACATTCCTATAGCCGGCCGAGGTGGCGGAGCGGTTCTAGGTGTTTCAGTCCGGCACCGCGCGACTGCTACGGTCGCAATTTCGAATCCTGCTTTGGGCATGGAGTATGTGATGTCCTTAGGTTAGTTAGGTCCAAGTAGTTCTAAGTCTAGGGAACTGATGACCTCAGATGTTAAGTCCCATAGTGCTCAAAGCCATTTGAACCATCTGAACATTCCTACAATCAGCGGCTGAGAAACGCTTAGTTTGTAAGTGTGACATTGTCATTGGCCTACGGTGTTGATGGGAAAGGGATTGTATTGATAAATGTGATACCTTGCTGCTGTCTCTCGTTGACAGCATGTTGTGAAGCCATGTGACTATGTTGTAATCGCAAACCTCCTCCATTCAGAAACTGCTGGCTCTTGTAGAGTGCGGTCCACTTAGTGCACGCACTACCGAACATCCACGATACATACTGCAGTATCCCAGTGCAGGCAGTGAAATCGACATTGTCGACAACATACTGATAGCGCGTTACAGTTGCGGCAGGCTCCTCAGTTGACAGTTCCAGCTGTTGAGCTTATTTACATAGTGGCTCATTCAACAACTGCAGATAAGTACTCAAAAAATTGAAAGTAGCTCCGCTAGATAAACACGAGCTTATTGAAGTTATTTTGCCTACTTACGTGAGAGACCCGCACATAATGTCCGTCTGTAAACTAAAAAGTGAGCAGCGCTTATGCTGAGGAAGTTCCCTTTCCCGAAAGAACATAACAGCTGCTTTGCGGGATGACTAAGAAACAATTTTATTGTAGCAGTGTAGAACAGTGTGCTGAGATTAGCGTAGGATCTGTACTTTAGGCTTTTCTTGCGTTTATGTTAGCAGCAACTCATATAATTATGTATACTATATAGAATTAACATACTTTGTGGAAAATAACTCCCCACCTGCACTGCGTCACCGGGATGCATAAGGCGAGATGCGGACAGGTCGGTATACCTTTGTGAAATATCTTGTAGGCGCTTTTTGTGACGTAGTGCGATAGAGAGAATCTGGAATTGTCTGTTCACTCTTCATTTAGTAGATTTATGAAGGAGGGAAGTCCATGACCACAGTCCAGATGCGAGCGACCTACCTTCCGTCACACTTTTAACCTCCATGCCCCCCCCCCCCTTTTCTACCCTGTTACACACCACAACACAGACAATGGCCTTGCCGCAGTGTGGATACCCCGGTTCCCGTCAGATCACCGAAGTTAAGCGCTGTCGGGCGTGGCCGGCACTTCGATGGGTGATCTTTGACTTGTAGTCATTTTTACACATTGCTATACTATTACGCGAGCATTATGTAAGTGTACACAAATGTTAGGGAAGTAATGCAGCTTGGCGCCATTTTTACACGTAATTTTGATAGTACACTCTGACTGGCTGGTGGGAAGCGCAACTGGCCTAGTTGAATTTTTAATTTTTTAAAAAATTTATTTTATTTATTTACTGAAAGTACATTTTGACTGGCTGCCTCCTTTTAATGCTTTGCTGTGATTGATTGGAAACAGATGGAGGTGGGTGGGGCATAAAGCACAACTGGGCTTCTGGATATTTGTTTGGCTGGCGGTAGGATAGGAGAGTGGAGCAGAGGGGATTAGGAATGCGTGGCTTGATGGAGGACCATGACGTGACTGAGAAGAGTGATACGTCACTGATAAGAGTGATGACGTCACTAGGTAAATGACCTCGGTCGCGAGATACCAGAAATGGAAATAGTGTTCCAAAGAGGCGGTAATCGCAGTACTTAGGTGCGAGGTTGAGAGTGTGCTCTGTGAAGTGTGGCACTGTAGTAGGATCTAGGCTCAATTGAGATTCGTAGACGTTTAACTTCAGAGAGAAAAAGGAAACGGAATTCATTAAAAAATCACGAAAATGATGTCAAAACGTTCAGTAATAAGTCTGAGGATATGATGATTTTTAAAATTTTGGCTTATGCCTTTACACGAAATTTTCACTACGTTACGCTTGGAAATGTTTAAAGATCCAAACTGCTATAGGTGATTTTATGAATAAAACAAATATGATAATTAAAGGAGACGGTTAAGTCTTTTAAAAGATTTTATGTGACTGAGAACTTCAATCGAGAAAGTCTATTTCATTGTGTTGGTTACTTGTATGGAACAGTTGTACCTGGTAAGACAGATATCATTGGACTGGAAGCTGCAGATAGTTCATCCTATAATTACTGTATGTGTCTTGGAAGGATTTCTCCTTAGGAGCCAGTCGTTGTACCAAGAGGTGAACTGGTTGACACTGAACTGGGAGGGTGGGATGAGGGTCACGGAAGTTGATGTCACCAGAGGACAAGAAGAAGGGACCGAGAGACAGTGGGAGTGTAGAGGATGTACAGAAGGTCAGAGGGTACAGCATATTTGATTGTACCTACAGCGGAGTGAAAGATATGGCTTTTGTGCTATTTTAAATAAATGATTCCGTAGGATGGCAACTTGGGTGCACAAATACAATAATGCGGACATAATTTACTGATGTGCTTGGTTCTGGACATTGGATTTTATAAGATCGAGGGATATGCAAAATGGTGAATTTACAAGTATTCTGTTGGCAGGGTTGAAGGTGGGTAAGGCAGAGGTGTTGGGCGCTGCAACAGAATTTGAGATCGAAATTGTGGGCGCAATCCGTACAGGTAATTAGTAGAATTTATGTGCATACGCCGGACAAGCATAATCCTAAATGTACCACGGATTTTTACCAGTGTTGTTACATGGGCAAGCATGAAATCCAGTATCTGGTACCAAGTGAATCTAGAGTCCCAACACAGTGATCCTGTTTCAGAGGGTGCTGCCGTTCTTGTCGGTGATAACTTCCTGTCCGTTCCTGGCGCTGGTGGCACTGCACTTCGGCAATCTGGGAGGACTCTTCTTCCTGATGACTGAAGGACCCAAGTACATGTCTGAAGTTCTCGGCTTCGACATCAAACAGGTAAGAGTTCTTTCCACCTTAGCCGCTGTATGAGCTTTAATGAGATCCAATTTCTATGCTTTTCGCCAGATTTAAATGTGTCATATAACTTGTGTGTTTTCAGTTCATAATACTGCGCATTGCACTGTGGTATACCAAAGAGATGCGATACTATTTTGGAATTTCGTTGTTTTATTGGCATAATTATACCTTGCACAACAAGGGCGTTTCCTCCAAGAACTGTTTAGTAAATTTGAATTTGGCTACGTAGATAAGTGACTTTTTATTACCTGCATACTCTGAGTTATGATGACCTTATAGCCGATAACCTGTAAGCGTCTCAGCCAAAAAAATCGCTATCGTGTGCCTCCTGATTGGCTATATCAGTGGATCACTTACAGGTGTCAAGTACCTAATAACATCTACGTGTAAAGGGCCATCTACGTGAAACAATCTAATGTAGAACAGGTATTAAAACTTATCCTAGGAGAGTGCTAATACGTGATTGATCGTTATTGGAAGGATCCTTAGTACGGGTATTTTAATGACGTAGGAGGACATCTACAAAACATCTGCTCGATCGATTATCAGTTCGTCACAGATTAGTTTATTCAGCACGATAGCATCTTAGTAATGCTCAGCAAACCACAATGGGACGGAGTATAAGAAAGTCATTAGATTCCAAGAGCCCACACAAAGCAACATTACTTTCTTGTGCTCACTGACGTCCCACGCCACCTTAGAAATGATTGATACAGGTATTGTATCAGTGTTGTCGAAAAACAGCTTAAATCCCTAAACCTAAACAAAACTCAAGGACCAGATGGCTTCCCTGTCAGATTCTGTACAGAATTTGGATCTGATGTTCCCATTTTCAGCTACAACGTATCGGACATCCCTTGAACGGAAAACTATGCCCAATCATTAAAAGTACGCCCAGGTCAGGTCGACGTACAAGAATGGCGCAGAAGTGATCCACTAAACTACGGTCCAGTCTCATCGACATCCATCCGCTGTAGAATCTTAGAAAATATTCAGATCTCAAACATAATGCAGGTTTTAGAATAGAATGAGCTCTTCCATGCCAGCCCACGTGAATTACGAAAACGTCGATGATGCAAAACACCATTTCCGCTTTCCTCGCGTGGCATCCTGCAACCCTCGGAGCAAGGTAATCAGGTGAATGTACAGCTAGGCAAAAACAAAGTCCAGAGTTTGTATGTGGTATCTCTTCTTTCGTGTATCTCCGAAAGAACAGACACCATTTTGATACAGCAGCCACTATGAACCCGGTATCTCCGACCTTCCTCCATATCGACACGCAGGATGAGCAAGGCCACTGTCATTGTTAGGTACTGAAGAGCCTCATCGACATAAGTGGAAGTAACTTCCGGGGTGCCCCAGGCAATTTTGTTGGGGCCCTTGTTTTGGTACATTAAGGATCTGGCAGGCAATAAAATAGGGACGGGAAAAACCGACCGGCTAAAACCTATACCAGTATTTTAGTTCTGAATAATCGGTATTTTTAGGTAATTATTTTGTGTCGATTATAATAGGTGTTTTTTGTTTTTTACTACACTGAAGCGGCAAAGAAACTGGTATAAGCAGCAGACACAGTGGCTGCCCCAAAGACTGAGACGGCGTTGAGTTTTACAATTATTTATTGAGCTTTCTTTACAATTTCTCCCTCGTCGTCGCTGCCCAGCCCTCCGGGTCCTTCCGCCTGGCTGCTGCTGTGTAGATTCTCCGACAATGAGCGCAACGCGCGCCAGCAGGGCTCCGCTGAAGCCAGGATGCCCTGCGGTTGAGATGAACTCGTCGCCACTCGGCGCCCCCAGTACGGGCACGCCCACGGAGCCGCGTCCCCATGAGGTCAGCTGCCGACGCCTGCTACACTGGCGGCTGGGAAGCCGTCAGTCGCGATGTCCGCGAGGTCCTGTCGTGAATGGACCACGCGCCGTGGCTCCCAGTTGCCGTGAAGTCCGGGCGTCAGTACCCGTCAGTGCCTGTGACCAAGACCGCGCTTCGGCCAGTCCTGCTGGAAGTTCTTGCTGTAGTTAGTCAGCCATGGTGCCGACCGGACTCGGGCAGACATCCAGAGCTGAAGTTGACATCTGGTGGCGAACGGATGACTCCTGCGAGCTTGAACAGACTTCCGGAATCGTCACCTACGAAGACTGAACGTTCGGATACGGACCACGTCCGTCTTCAGATCCGAACTGCTTCCTAATGGCTTCTCCCCGTTGCTGCCTGCGCTCCAGTATTTAAATCCGGTGGGAGGACGTTTTTTACCTTTCAGCTTCTTGTTATTACTCCCGCAGTATATTGCAGCGTAGCTTAGCGTACTGGCCTCACTTCCCTTACTCAGCACTCTCCAGGCTTCGCTCGGCGCTCGGCCTGCGTGCGTCCTTGCGTCAGCCGGCTGATAGACAGCAACTGTCAGCAAGGCTATCTGTGCCGCGCCTACTTCGTAATGCCGCGATCGCCGGCTGCCCCTGTTTTGCCATTCTCCACTGCATGAAGCAACGCTTACTACATGTGGCCTCAACAGAACCAATCAACGAAACATCATCGATATGGGCTTTCGGAATCGAAGGGCCACTCGTGTACCCTTGATGACTGACTACACAACACAAAGCTTTTCGCCTCACCTGGACCCCTCTGCACCGGCACTGAACTGTTGATGACTGGAAACATGTTGCCTGGTCGGATGTGTCTCGTGTGAAATTGCATCGAGCGGATGGACGTATACAGATATGGAGACAGCCTCACGAATCCATGGACCCTGCATGTTAGCAGGTGACTGTTCAAGCTGGTGGAGGCTCTATAATGGTGTGGGGGGTGTTCAGCCGGTGTAATATGGCACCCCTGATATGTCTAGATACAACTCTGACAGGTGACATGTACGAAGGCATCCTGTCTGATCACCTGCATCCATTCATGTCCATCGTGCATTTCGACGGACTAGGGCAATTCCAGCAGGACAGTGTGACACACACATGTCCAAAATTGCTACAAAGTGGCTCCAGAAACACGCTTCTGAGTTTAAACAATTCCGCTGGCCACCAAACTCCCCAGACATGGACATTATTGAGGCTATCTGGGATGTGTTGGAACGTGCTGTTCAGTAAAATTCTCCACCCCCTCGTACTCTTACTGATTTATGGACAGCCCTGCAGGATTGATGGTGTTAATTCTCTCCAGCACTACTTCAGACATTAGTCGAGTCTATGCCACGTCGTGTTGCGGCACTTTTGCGTGCTCGTAGAGGCCCTACACGATATTAGGCAGGTGTACCAGTTTCTTTGGTTCTTCAGTGTGATAACCGAGTAAAAATACCGAAGTATGAATTAGTCATAGTAGCAGCGCTAAAATTTGTTGAGTTTGAATAAAATGTTTTTTTTTTTAAACGAGTAATTATTATTCGTTATATTTCCATTGCGTTATTATCGAAAATGTGAAGAGCGATCAGTGCTATTTTAATAACGATGCCGTCAGAAACGAGTAAAAACATGTGCCATAAGAATGCGTACAGCATTCTGAGACAATAATGCGTCTGTTAAAATGTTACATGGCCTGGTAGACAGTATGTGTGTACATGCACTGCGCATGACTTGTCCTGTCTGTTCTGTACGGTAATTTCACCATCCCTAGACTGGAAGTATTTTACAAAGTGCGCTATCAGTGCTGTGCAGTGCTCCATTTGCTGTAACAGATTTAAAAAGGGAGGAGCCACAAGGGGCTTGCGACATCATATAGGAACAAAACTGAAACTTAGCAGTTCATTCATAGTTTAGAATAAAAAAATAGAAAGTAGCTGACCTGCTGCCTGTATCTACATAATATGCTTTTTCCTGCTTGTAGCCCTTGAAAACGGTTAAACTAACTCAAGAAATACAGTTCTTCAAAATCAGAGTTCACCCTTTAGCACTTATTATTCTTAATGTCCACATAGTGGGATGATCTTCGATTAGAACATGATTTCCGAGCAGAGTTTCTAAAAACTAAAATTAGCCCGAGAATACTGGTAATTTTATGTACTATTCAGCCAATTACCACTTTCTGAGCAAAGCAATTAACGGTGGGCAGACTAATTTTTCTTTTACTTCCCTGTTTAACTTAATACACACATCAAACAAAGTTTTGCATCACCCCAGTTCCCAGAACTCCTAAAGATAAACATTGACTGGGGATAATGTATCACAAACACAGTCCCTTTGACTGCTCAGAGGTGTTACTAAACCCGCCCATAGATGTAAACAACCGTGCATGAGCAGCGCCTATTAGATGGAGGGGGTCCGACAGCCGAACAGTTACAGTCATTACACCAGGAAGAAGGTACACAGGTCGTGTTGCCTGTAGTTCAAGCATGCCTAAACGGCCAATACCGCGGTTCAATCGCGTCCGCCTTGTTACTTTGTGCCAAGAAGGGCTCTCAACAAGGGAAGTGTCCAGACGTCTCGGAGTGAACCAAAGCGATGTTGTTCGGCCATGGAGGAGATACAGGGAGACAGGAACAGTCGATGACATGCCTCACTCAGGCCGCCCAGTGGATGACCGCTATCTATGGATTATGGCTCGGAGGAACCCTGACAGCAATGCCACACTGTTCAATAATGCTCTTAGTGCAGCCACAGGACGTCGTGTTACGACTCAAACTGTGCGCAATAGGCTGCATGATGCGCAACTTCACTCCTGGCGTCCATGGCGAGGTCCATCTTTGCAACCACGACACCATGCAGCGCGGTGGAGATGGTCCCAACAACATGCCGAATAGACCGCTCAGGATTCGCATCACGTTCTCTTCATCGATGAGTGTCGCATATGCCTTCAAACAGACAATCGTCGGAGACGTGTTTGGAGGCAACCTGGTCAGGCTGAATGCCCTAGACACACTGTACAGCGAGTGCAGCAAAGTGGAGCTTCCCTGCTGTTTTGGGGTGGTATTATGTGGGACCGACGTACGCCGCTGGCGGTCGTGGAAGGCGCCGCAACCGCTGTACGATACGCGAATGCCCTACTCCGACCAATAGTGCAACCATACCTGCGGCATATTAGCGAGGCACTCGTTTTCATGGACGACAATTCGCGCACCCATCATGCACATCGTGTGAATGACTTCCTCCAGGATAACATCGCTCGATGACAGTGGCCAGCTTTTTCTGCAGACATGAACCCTGTTGAACATACTTGGGATGGATTAAATGGGGCTGTTTACGGAGACATGACCCACCAACCACTGTGGGGTATCTACGCCGACTCGCCGTTGAGGAGTGGGACAATCTGGACCAGCAGCGCATTGATGAACTTGGGTATAGTATGCCACGACGAATACAGGCATGCATCAATGGAAGAGGATGTGCTATTGGGTATAAGAGGTACCAGTGTGTACAGAAATCAGGACTACGATCTCTGAAGGTCTCGCTGTATGATGGTACAACATGCAATGTATGATTTTCATGAACAATGAAAAGGACGGAAATGATGTTTATGTTGATCTCTATTCTAATTTCCTGTACAGGTTCCGGAACTCTCGGAACCGAGGTGATGTAAAACTTTTTTTTGATGTGTGTATTTTGGTTCTATGTAACGTTCTTTATAAAAGTGCCACGTTCTTTATAAAAGTGCCACGTTCTTTATAAAAGTGCCACGTTCTTTATAAAAGTGCCACGTTCTTTAAAAAATTGTAACATTCTTTAAAAATTTAAGTGTTTGTTTGCCAATGAAAATGAAATGCGTAATGTTTGTGTTGTGTAAATTTACTGTGAGATGTGTTGTTGAGCAAATGATGAGCTTAATCAGTTTCACTGTAATCCAACAAAATTAAACAACTTAATCTGGAAAATGAATACGCAATGCCCATAATGAAATCAATCCCTCTGAAATTTGCCTTGTCCCGTGAGCACCGAGTTCTATGGCCCTGTACAATAAACTGACAAAACCCCCTGTGGAAATTAACAGTAAAATAAATTTTCCTTGGCTCTAGAGTCGCAACGGATGTAATCTTTGTATTCTGTACTCTCCACACTAGGCGTAGAATGTATGCAGTCTTGGCACAGCGAAGTACAAAGCCAGCCGTAAAATAGCTTCATACAAATAATATCAGTAGATTGGCTGATAAAAGAATAACTTTGCAGATGTTCAGTGAAAATACTGGATATTGGCTCAGCACTGTGCAGTGCTGCCCACATTGAAACTGTTACAAACATTAATACTTTTCTGATTCTAGCACATTAATATTTTTCTGATTTTGATTTAAAACTGATTAATTTTAGAAAAAATATCCTTGGATTTAAATAAACACGACATGGAAGTGGACGAGGTACTGATAACGGGGTAGGCTAAGACCGAAGCTTCAGTTTGAAAATTGTATTCAAAGTAAAGTTTCACCTTCACAAAAACTGATATGAAACATTTTACATTAACTTCAAAATCAGTGAACTTCCCAACTGTTCTATAATTTTCACTTACTGTCGCAATTAAAAACATGACAAAATGTTTGACATCGGTTGACAAAATAGACTCCAAAATTTAACTTCTCTGTATCAGGATTACAAAACACACAAAATATTACAAATCGGATACACCTAATCAACCTGTACATTAAATCTGATGGAAAATACTTGGTTCTACCTTGAAGGGTCAGTATTGTAAAATTCAGCCAAATCCACAAATCGCATTGCTGCATACTTAAAAGTAAATATACAAAATTTCATTACCTTACAAATTTGGTCGCGTTGCTTTCCCTTGAGTTGCAGTATAAATTCAATACTCTTCTACAACAGCCATGGACAATGATCAGTACTTGTTAACGATCATTATCACTTCAATTCTTGATAGTCTTGTAGCCTCACAGAATAATAATACACACTTTATACTTTTATATAAATAACTACGACCTAATATTTACAGGCTCTGTGTGAGCACGAACTTCATCTTATAAAAGCTGTGTTATTTTACGTCCACAGACCAACAACTAAATTCTCACAGCTTGCCACTAGCTTTAAGTATTATATCCTACCTATAACAGAGTGTAACGGTAACTGCTACTGCGTTCCGCATGCTCCTACTTACAATCGATTCCGCCACTCATGCAACATCTTTGGCTCAGTGGTATCAACGATACAATCTCTTCTACGTATGAGAACCGTTTCAGGTCATTTTTCATGAATCATATTACAAAATCGGGCTCCAAATACAAGTGGACACCTCACAGTATCTTGAAACTTAGGAAGTCAAAATTTTCACATTTATTATAGGAAGTAATGGGAACAAAAACCGAAAGTCGATTTTAACAGTCAGGTTAAACTGGCGTTGAAAAAACAGATATAACCGAAAACCGGTTGTCTCAGCGATAACCACCATCCCTATTTCTGACTGAGGAAGCTTGCGCCTATTCTCTCCTCAAAGCAGAATGTGAATGGAGTTACTGCGGGCTGAAATGTTAACCATTTGCGTATCCAAACTTGTCTGACGTTTGCTGTGTGCCGCCTGCATTATGATATAATTCTAATGTCCAGCAGTGTATATGTGTGCTAGAGACTTTGGCTAGTACTGTGAGTGCTCTTCTGTTGCAGTCGGGAGGTTTCGCAAGTCTGCCGTACCTGATGAGGCTGCTCTTTGGAGTAGTTTTCAGTTCTGTGGGCGACTGGATTCTGTCCGACCCATACAGAAACAAGACCGTGGTCCGAAAGCTGTTCGTCATCCCATGTAAGTGGAGCTTCTATGTATTGTATTGTAGTGTATTGTATGTTAACTGGGGCCTGGAAACGACGGAGATGCTCCGTCCCCGCCGCAGCCGCAGTGGTCCACAACCCCACGACGACTACCGCAGTCCACTTCACTCCTCCGCCGCCCCACACCGAACCACTCTTTCAGGGTTACTGTGCGGTTCGGCCCCCGGTGGACCCCCCCCCCCCCCCCAGATAACGACTCATACCAGACGAGTGTAACCCCTATGTTTTTTTTGTTTTCGTTTTTTTGTTTTTTTTAGGGCGCAAAACTGCTATGGTCATTAGCGCCCAGTCCGTGACTTAGGAAACAGTAAAAACCGAAAATGGAAACCAGCAGCAATGGGAACGAAACTCAAAAAACTGGAGAAACTAAAAGCAGAAGGAAGGCTTAAAAATCCACTACAGAAAGGGGTTGGTTGTCCCCAAAAAAAAGCTTCAAATGACTGACGTCATTTCACCGGCACTAATGAACTCGAGAACGCGATCGGCCGAGCGCGTGTCATCTACTAAAATTGACGATATATCAGGCGACAGCTGTAGACGGGCGCGTAACGGAGTAAAATAGGGGCACTCAGTTAAAAGGTGTCTTACCGTCCACAGCTGAGAGCAGTGGGGACAGAGTGTGGGAGGATCGCCGCTTAAAAGATGTCGATGGCTAAAAAGACGGTGCCCTATCCGGAGTCTAGTTAAAATTACCTCCTCCCGACGACGCGTTCGGGAGGAAGAGATCCAAGCACAAGGAAGAGCTTTCACGTCCCGCAATTTATTATGGGGAAGTGTCGACCAATGTGCGTGCCATAAAAGAACAACACGACGACATAAAACGCTCCGTAGATCGGCGAAGGGAATCGATTGAATAGCTGGCCGAAGAAGAGAGACTGCAGCCTTGGCCGCAATATCGGCCGCCTCATTTCCACTGATACCAACGTGTCCCGGGAGCCAGAGGAACGCCACCGAGACGCCCCCCAGGTGGAGCAAGCGCAGACAGTCCTGAATCCGGTGGACCAGAGGGTGCACAGGGTAAGGAGCTTGGAGACTGAGGAGAGAGCTGAGAGAATCTGAGCAGATAACATACTGCATCCGCTGATGGCGGCGGATGTAGTGGACAGCCTGGAGAACAGCGTAAAGCTCCGCAGTATAAACCGAACACTGGTCGGGAAGCCGAAATTGATTTGGGGTGTCGCCAACAATATAGGCACTCCCTACACCTAACGATGTTTTCGAGCCATCAGTGTGAATAAATTTGGCTTCCTTCATTTGTGCACATAGAGCAGCAAATGCCTGACGATAAACAAGTGAAGGGGTACCATCTTTGGGAAATTGACAAAGGTCACGGAGCAGGCAGATCCGGGGACGGAGCCAAGGCGGTGCTGTACCCCAAGTTGTCAAGAAGGTTTTAGGAAAGCGGAAGGAAAGAGAATGGAGCAGTTGACGGAAGCGGACTCCCGGTGGTAGTAGGGAGGATGGGCGGCCTGCATACCCTACATCAAAGGAGGCATCGAAAAAAAAATGTCATGGGCTGTATTAGCAGGCATGGAAGACAAATGGCTAGCATAACGACTCAGAAGGACTGCTCGCCGATTGGACAGCGGAGGTTCAGCAGTCTTAGCATAAAGGCTTTCCACAGGGCTGGTGTAAAAAGCTCCAGACACTAAACGTAATCCACGGTGGTGGACAGAGTCGAGACGACGAAGAATAGACGGCCGAGCAGACGAGTAAACTATGCTTCCATAGTCCAATTTCGAGCGCACTAAGGCGCGATAGAGGCGGAGAAGGACCACTCGGTCCACTCCCCAGGAGGTACCATTCAGGACACGGAGGGTGTTGAGGGATCGCAGACAGCGAGCCGAAAGAAAGGAAACGTGAGAGGACCAGCACAGTTTTCTGTCAAACGTAAGACCCAAGAATTTAGCGACGTCCGAAAACGGAAGGTTGACAGGTCCTAGATGTAAGGAGGGTGGAAGAAACTCTTTACGTCGCCAAAAATTAACACAAACGGTCTTACTGGGAGAAAAACGGATGCCGGTTTCGGTGCTCCAAGAGTAGAGGCTATCGAGACATCCTTGAAGACGTCGTTCAAGAAGGCTGGTCCGTTAATAGCTGTAGTAGATCGCAAAATCGTCCACAAAGAGGGAGCCCGAGACATCAGGAAGGAGACAATCCATAATTGGATTTATGGCAATAGCAAACAGTACAACACTAAGCACGGAGCCCTGGGGTACCCCGTTTTCTCCTCCAACAGGTATCGTATGCTCTCTCCAGATCAAAAAATATTGCTACTGTTTGGCGTTTCCGGAGAAAATTGTTCATGATATAAGTGGAGAGAGAAACAAGATGGTCAACTGCAGAACGATGCTTTCGGAAACCGCATTGGGCAGGTGTTAAAAGACTGCGGGACTCCAGCCACCAAGCTAAACGGCAATTCACCATACGCTCCAAAACCTTACATACACTACTCGTGAGAGAAATGGGGCGATAGCTAGAGGGGAGATGTTTGTCCTTTCCAGGTTTCGGAACAGGAACGCCGATAGCTTCCCGCCATCGTCTGGGAAAAGTACTGTCGGTCCAAATTCGATTATAAATGCGAAGGAGGTAACGCAGACTATGGGCTGATAAATGCAGCAACATTTGGATATGGATACCATCCGGTCCTGGGGCGGAGGAGCGAGAAGAATAGAGTGCATGTTGGAGTTCCCGCATGGAGAAAACAGTATTATAGCTTTCGCGATTTTGAGAGAAGAAAGCAAGAGGTTGCACTTCCGCTGCACGTTTCTTCGGGAGAAACGCTGGCGGGTAATTTGAAGAGCTCGAAATCTCAGCAAAGTGTTTACCCAAGGAGTTAGAAATTGCGACGGGGTCCACTAACGTATCACGCGCGACAGTGAGCCCAGAGACCGGGGAGAAACTAGGCGCGCCTGATAACCGTCGAATCCGACTCCAAACTTCCGAGGAGGGAATGAAGCTGTTAAATGAGCTAATAAAGAATTTCCAGCTTGCCTTCTTGCTATGGCGGATGACGCGACGGCATCGCGCACGGAACTGCTTATAGCGGATACAGTTGGCTAAAGTAGGATGGTGGCGGAAAACGCGAAGAGCACGTCGCCGCTCACGTATTGCGTCACGGCATGCCTCGTTCCACCACGGAACTGGGGGGCGCTGGGGCAATTCGGAGGTGCGTGGTATTGAACGTTCCGCAGCTGTAAGAATAACGTCGGTAATATGTGTGACCTCATCGTCGACGCTAGGAAAGTGACGGTCATCGAGTGTCGCTAGAGACGAAAAAAGTGTCCAATCGGCTTGGACAAACTTCCAGCGTTGCGGGCGCATATAGGGCAGTTGAGGTTGCAGTCTAAGGACACATGGAAAGTGATCACTCGAGTGTGTATCATCAAGGGCGAACCATTCGAAGCGCCGAGCTAGCGGAACAGTACCGACCGAAAGGTCCAAATGAGAGAAATTTGTCGGAGGCAGACAAAAATGTAGGGACCCCAGTGTTGAGGCAAACTAGATCCGCTTGGTGGAAGACGTCTAGCAATAGTGAGCCACGTGGACAAGGATGTGGAGATCCCCAAAGCGGGTGGTGGGCATTGAAGTCCCCAACCAGCAAATAGGGGGGTGGAAGCTGACCAAGAAGATGAAGGAGATCAGCTTGTGCCATTGATGTGGACGATGGAATGTATACAGCACAAAGAGAGAATGTGTATCCAGAAAGGGAAAGACGGACAGCGACAGCTTGGAAGGAAGTGTTTACGTGGATTGGGTGATAATGGAGAGTATCATGGAGAAGAATCATGAGTCCTCCATGGGCTTGAGTGCCTTCAACAGAGGGGAGATCAAATCAGACGGACTGAAAATGGGGGAGAACAAAGCGGTCATGGGGACGCAGCTTTGTTTCCTGAAGACAGAAGATGACCGGCGAGTAGGATCGTAAGAGGATCGACAATTCATCCCGATTGGCTCGAATGCCGCGGATATTCCAGTGGATAATGGACATAGGGTGAACAGAAAATGGAGGAATGTGACCAAGGTTGCCATCAACTCAACGACTGCTCAGAGCTTGCGACCGACAGCATGGAATGGCATTCAGCCGAAGGCAGAAGATCCTGATCCATAGGTTGTTCAGGAGCAGCTCCTGCCACCAGCGATCGGCCGGTTGATCGGCCGCCAGCAGTGCGCCTCGGCGATACAGAAGACGGCCGAGGGCGATTTCCGCCAGGCGGTGCTGTAGATGAGACACGCCTTGGCGTAGAAGGAGATGAACTGGGTTTCTTATTAGCCTTCTTGGAAATATGATGTTTAGATGAAAGAGGAACCGATGGTTGTGAAGCTGGGGTACGTAAAAAATCTTCACGAGTATCCTCTTTTTTCGAAGTCTTGGTGTCTGACTTTTGGGCTCGAGATTTAGCAGAACTCGACGAAGGGTGAGCCGTAGAGTGGGCAGGCGAAATTGGTGAGGTTGAACGGGCGATCTTTGCGCTGACCGATCTGACGACCGTGGCACTAAAGGTGAGGTCGCAAGTCTGCGTGGCCGCCTCCTTTGTTGGCCGAGGATAAGCAAGGACAGTGCTGTATTTTCCTGTCTGAGGCACGGTGGGCTGTCGACTGGCGAATAATTTTCGAGCAGCAAAGGTCGACACCTTTTCCTTCACTCTGATTTCCTGGATGAGCTTTTCGTCTTTAAAAATGGGGCAATCTCGAGAGGAAGCAGCGTGGTCGCCCATACAGTTGATGCAGCGAGGGGATGGAGGTGGACAAGCACCCTTATGGGCATCCTTGCCACACGTAACACATTTGGCCGGATTGGAAAAGGAATTGCTGGTGTGATTGAACCGCTGACACCGATAGCAACGTGTAGGGTTTGGGACATAAGGGCGAACGGAAATTATCTCATATCTTGCTTTGATTTTGGATGGGAGTTGAACTTTGTCAAATGTCAAGAAGACAGTGCGGGTTGGAATGATGTTCATGTCAACCCTTTGCATAACTCTATGAACAGCCGTTACGCCCTGGTCAGACAGGTAGTGCTGAATTTCGTCGTCAGACAATCCATCGAGGGAGTGTGTATAAACGACTCCATGCGAGGAATTTAAAGTACGGTGCGGTTCCACCCGGACAGGGAAGGTGTGGAGAAGTCAAGTACGCAGCAATTTTTGTGCCTGGAGGGCACTGACTGTGTCTAACAACAAGGTGCCATTCCGTAATCTGGAACAAGACTTTACAGGACCTGCAATTGCGTCGACACCTTTCTGAATAATGAAAGGGTTGACCGTGGAAAAGTCGTGACCTTCGTCAGACCGAGAAACAACAAGGAACTGTGGCAACGATGGAAGAACTGTCTGTGGCTGAGACTCAGTGAACTTACACTTGTGAGCAGACATAGTGGAAGATGAGGAAACCATTGCGGAAGAATCCCCCATGATTACCGGCGTCTCCGATGGCGCGCTTCTCCCTTGTGGGGGCCGTCTCTGAGGGCACTCCTGCCTTAGGTGATTGTTCACAACTCAGGTCACACCTCCCGAGAAACGGATGGAGGGACCAATCGGCACTTTCGGAAGGTATCAGCTCGGGTAATCACCCCTCCCTGGGCCTGGCCGTTACCAGGGGGTACGTACGTGTCCTACCTGTCTACCCGGGGCGGGGAATTACGCGTTACCCCGTCACCGGCTACGCACGAAAATGCGTGGGTCGGCCTTCAGACACGCACAGGGAGGAAGAAAGAGAAAGGGAAAAACAAAGAAAGGGGAAGGAAAGGAAAGAGGTCTCAAACGCCGCAGTGGAGAAAAGGGTAAAGAGAAGAGGTAAGGAAAAGAGAAGGTCAAAGGAAGGATGAAGACATACAAGCAGAGAAGGCGAAGAATGCGCTCTACAACGATGACACCGCGCTCTACACGCGCAGTTAGAGCGCGCGGATGAAGCGCAGCTGCCTGCAGCGAGATCAGAGCTTTGGCTACCAAGTGGTGGCTCAAGTTCAATCCTGGGAAGAGCCAGGCTGTGGTGTTTACGCGCAGGCGCATTCCCGATGCGCTGCAGCAAGTGCGGATCATGGGAGGCCCCATTCCGTGGTGTCACACTGGAAAATACCTCGGCGTCACCTTGGACCGGTGCCCTGCATGGGGACCACACATCCGGGAGCTGAGAGACCGGGCTCTCGGAAGGATGCGCTTGCTGTATCCTCTACTTAACCCCACGACTACTCTGCCCACACACTCTGGATCTCTCTGTACTTAGCACTCAACAGGCCGGTGCTTGGGTACGCGGCCTTGGTGTGGAGAAACGCTGCAGAAACCCATCTGCGGACACTGAAAAGAGTGCAGAATAAAGCCTTCCGGCACAAACCATACTCACAGAGGGAGTGAAAGGGAAGGAAAGAGCCAGAGGTGAGGGGAGGGGGGGCGAAAATGGGGGATAGGGAAGGATGCGGAAAAGGAAGGTATGCAGCCCGGAAAGGAAGGAGGGCCCACATTAGCTCAGGGGCCCATGCTCGCTACGCACGTATCCACTAAAGAGCTGTGGACCCCCTGGGGGGCCCTATGTTTGCGTAGGAGAGTAATGGTGGTGTACGCGTACGTGGAGAACTTGTTTGCGCAGCAATCGCTGACGTAGTGTAGCTGAGGCGGAATAAGGGGAACCAGCCCGCATTCGCCGAGGCAGATGGAAACCGCCTAAAATCCATCCACAGACTGGCCGGTTCACCGGACCTCGACACAGTTCCGTCGGGCAGATTCGTGTCGGGGACTAGGCACTCCTTCCCACTCCGGAAAGCCGTGCGTTAGAGCGCTCGGCTAACCGGGCGGGAAGTGGTGCTTAATTAGTATCGTTAATCACGTCTCAGAAACTAGTTACAATATATGTGTACCTTTCTAAACGATTCATCCATTGTTTTTTTCCTGACGCTCGTGCACAATAAGAGAATCTGAAAGAACGTGAACGCTAGATTTCTCAAACAGATGGCAAGTATAATTTGTCAGTGAATATTACTTATGCTGTTGTTATGAAGTAATTGCATGAATGGCGAATAGAAGGGTGGAGAGGTGTAAGACACATTCCATGGTAAGGATACACCTGGTAGGGATAAAAGTTAGTGCTAATTACTGCATTAATATTTTCTGTACAATCTAAGGCTATGTACAACCAAGGAATTCAGTCAGAAGAATTACCTATAAGCTATATTTTGCTGCTAGATATTTTAAGGAAACACATTTAGACTGGTGAACAATATTTTCGAACTTTACCTTCAGCCCCTCACATTCAAGTGGAAAAATTCCTTTTTGTTTTTGTTAATATACTCTCTACTGACAATCAGTTATAGAGGCTCATCAAATGGCTCTGAGCACTATGGGACTCAACTGCTGTGGTCATAAGTCCCCTAGAACTTAGAACTACTTAAACCTAACGACAGCACACAACACCCAGCCATCACGAGGCAGAGAAAATCCCTGACCCCGCCGGGAATCGAACCCGGGAACCCGGGCGTGGGAAGCGAGAACGCTACCGCACGACCACGAGATGCGGGCTATAGAGGCTCATCAGCGGAGTTTTATTCTCTATACTAACTAGGGACGTAGCCAAGATCTGACGGTTAAAACCGAATATAGTAATATGATTGTATGGTGTCTGTTCTTTCGGACATCTCCGAAACAACAGACACCATGCAGAATCTGCAGCCGTGGAACATATTACGGAGATTAAAGGATGAGGGGGGGGGGGGGGGTAATGGAAGGTAATACTGATAGCAGCTGCATCAAGACTTTGCGCTGCGTCAACAACAACGAGTAAAAAATGTGTGCTTGAATGAGATCCGAACTCGTGATCTCCGCCTAGTAAGCAATTGCGTTAACCACTGTGCTACCTGTACACTGTATATCGTAACTGGGCGGACTATCTCGGCACATCTCTCCAAGCGACCCACATTCCCATCTAGCGCCACCTACACGCAGTCTCTGTTCCATGCCCTCTTTGCTCGATACTTAAACCCAAAGTTCCAGATGCCAGACACTTAGATCAGTACCAAACGTTGTGTGTCAATACAGTATCAACGAAAACAGCTCTTTAGTTCCTGCTGTGTGCTGTCGTTGTAACGAAACTGTTACGTGGGGAGACAGTGAAATTTTGCTGGGGCGTAAATTTTCAACATCCAAAAGAGATTATTTCATTTAAACAAAAAAAAAACTCAAAAATTTGTTGTTATCCTTGTGTTCCGTAGACATCAAGAAACTTGTGATCATGGGGATGTTTCTTACTGATCACATTGGCCTCCACCACTCAAAGAATCACTTTGAGACAAATGCAAATGTTTACTGCTAGAACAGTTTCCAAAACGTTACACTTTAGTAATTAGTTCTGCAGTGACACAGCCGGCCGCAGTGGCCGTGCGGTTCTAGGCGCTACAGTCTGGAGCCGAGCGACCGCTACGATCGCAGGGTCGAATCCTGCCTCGGGCATGGATGTTTAATTAGTTCTAAGTTCTAGGCAACTGATGACCTCAGAAGTTAAGTCGCATAGTGCTCATAGTGCTCAGAGCCATTTGAACCATTTTTTGCAGTGACACATACGTAGTTCAGTTGATTTCTTATACGTATCTTAGTTCGGTGTAACTCGAAGTAATCTGCTTCCTGCTGCTGCTTCTGCTGAAGTAGTCGTTGCCTCGGTCCATTTCATCTGCAAACTGAATCAAGTTACGTAAATTGTATGAAATAATCCAGATACCAAATCGTTTTATAGTGGTTTATTTATGACAAGCTGCACCATTTCTTCTTAGTGGGAGCCCACTCCACGTAACAGGCTACATAGTCACTATACTGTATTACAACAATTAGATTATTGCACACACGTGAGAGACAGTGGTTGCGTCTTAAGACTGTCTCCAACTGTCCATTCTTGAGCCTTGTGCTCCTCCTATTTATACGTTTTTTAACAATTAAGTCAACAAAACTACAGTACAAATTTATTAAATCAACAATTAAAAGTTTAACATTTTTATGAGTAACTCCACAAAACCTTACTTATTTTATGCTGAAACTGGCGCATAAAAAATACTTTTACACAGGATATACATCATATTATATAAAATACTGAAAGATAACAATGCTAACCTAAATTTTCTTAATTATGGCTTCATTTGTAAAAGCACAATATTGCGAACATATATTGTACAAGCATGACCTACTAGTAAACAAATAGAATAATAAATTTTATGAGCTTTAATGTATTACGCGAAATCGCTTATTAGATACCACTGGAATTACGGAACTTTCAAAACAGGAATGTAAAACAAAAGTGTTGTTTTATTTCATCGCCCAGTAGAAGATGCGTAAACGGTATTTAAAAGTAACACCAGAACTACGAAATATAGGAAATGCGTATCTGTGAGCCGCAGACGTTACGATCTCTGGTACGTGAGTTGGTACAGCAATAGACCATCGTACTAAAGGCACCCAGTTTGGAACTCTATCTTTGCAGTGTTTTTTCCCAGTTTACACGTGAAACAAATCTATAGAGTACATGTGGACAGATAGGTGTGGTGTTATCGATAATGTACGCTATAGGTCTGCTACTTTCAACTAACGAAATGAAAGCAGACTGCCAAAAGAACAGTGCTACAGACTTCAAAACGTCCTTTTACATGTCAGAAAAATGTTCCCTCTTATAACAATTTCACGCGTAAACTGTAAAAAAATTGCCAACAGTGAGTTTTAGTACAGCGACCTTACACTTTACCAACTCACCTACCAGAGATCTTCATGTTTCGAATTCACAGATACGGTTTGCCTATACTCCGTAGTTCTGGTGTTACTTTTAATTGTCGTGTACACGTGTTCTAGTGGGCGACAGCACATAGCACGAACTAAATCGCTGTTTTCGTTGATACTGTATTGACACACAACGTTTGGTACTGGTCTGAGTGTCTGGGTAATATAGATTCCCGCAGGAATCAGACATAATTGTGCATATGCACTGAATGTGGTGGATCCATTGCCTGTTGTCCAAAAGAACAGGCACCACACAGTCATATAACTGATTCGCATTGATTGGCGATGGAGACACCACATTCAGAGCGGATGCACAATAACGTCCGACCTCTTGCAGAAATCTCTAAGTAGCTAATATGTACGAAAGAGCAGACACCACGCAATCATAGAACTGACTCGCCTTGATGTGCAGTGTATCCACCACATTCAGTGCGGATGCGCAGTTATGTCCGACCTCCTGCGGGAATCTCTAAGTACCGACCATGGAGGACATCGACACAGATGGCGCTACGTGGGAATGTGAGTCGGCAGAGATTCTCCACGTAGTTGGGATGAACACTTTGTCAAGTAGTGCAATGGTTAACGCAACTGCATAGTAAGCAGAAGCTCCTGGGCTCAAATCTCCCATCTGCCCCACATTTTCACTCTTGGCCACTGATGCCAGACAAAGTCCTGTTGCAGCTGATATCAATAACCCTATCCCTTGCTTTTCCTTTCTCCTCCACCTCCTCCTTCAGTTTACATGAACCGAATAACAATTATTTAAAAAATACGTGTCTCCCCTACCACATATAAAAGTCATTATCTGTCATTATCAATGTATGTACAATAAGTCTTTCAAGTTAAACGAAACTTGAAAGGCGCCAGCCGAGGTGTGCATGCTTAATTCTGTCACAATGATCTGTGTCATCTCCAGGTGAGGTATCGAAAAATCTCGTGCGACGAAATAACGACATGAAAAGGGTTGTTTGTTCTTTCAAAACCCATTAATAATCTAAATAAAACGGCATTCATTAATCTACTGAAATAATATGTCGGTCTAAACTGGCCCAAGTTTATTGCAGAATCTGCAGCAGAAGCATAATAAGAATTTTTAAACAAAATAATACCAAGAGTGATAGTGCACAGAGCCAATAAAATAACGAATTGTTATGGATGATGAGCGCTATTAAGTGTGGCATGTGGGTTATCCTCACTCCAAACGTGAGGATTGTGCATGTCGAAGACTCCATCACACCCGAACGTTGCTTCATCGGTAAACAACACAGAGGATGGAAATGTAGGATGCATTTCACACTCTTCCACCTACCACTGCGAGAACTGTGCTCTGGTTGGATAATCAACTGGTTCCAGGTTGTGGACACGCTGTAAGTGAAATGGACGTAAAAATTGCTCTCGAACGACTGTTCTTACATTCGTCTGATTCGTCCCCATGTTACGTGCAATTGCACGAGTGCTGATTGAAGGATCCCGCTCCACATGCTGCAAGACATCTTCCTCAAATCGCAGCGTTCTTACCGTGCGACGGCGTCCCTGTCCAGGTAATCTGCTAAATGACCCGGTCTCACGCAGACGTTGGTACACAGCAGCAAAGGTCGTATGATGCTGGATATGGCGATTACGATATTGCTGTTGGTAAACCCGCTGTGCAGCTCGTCCGTTGTGGTGCGCTACGTAGTACGCACCAATCATATCAGCGTACTCACTCCAGGTGTATCGCTCCATTAGTAAACAGAGACAATGCGCTACTACTACACTGGTGGACACCAGTTGCCTACAACTGAAGAGCGTAATACGCCCTATAACTACTGAAGAACGTAATACGGCCTCCACCGGTTTAAGTAATCCTCAAAGGAAAAAATGACATTAGGGAAAAATATTTGTCCCTTACAACCTCCCAGAGTTTGTCGGTTTAAATACTTTTCACCCTGTAGATAACGCATTCATTCAACAAGGAGAAGTCAAGGAGACACAAGCCTATACAGTGGTAAACAGACTGTCACATCACGATGCACAGTTAGTCACATTATATAACTTGCCTTCATGTACAGTAGAGAAACACTTTAAGAAAAGACAGACTGGTGAATGACAGAACTACTGAAGATTGTAAAGGAAACTTAAAAAGTGTTGACTGGGGTGAAGTTTACAATGAGCCAAATGCTAACTCTGAATTCAACTTATTTCATGAGTTTTGGAAGTAGTTTTCGTAGAAAGATAATTAAATGTAGTAATGGAAAGTCATTAGTACTGTAAGATATTAAGAGAAGTTGAAAAAAGCTCAGGAGAATCAACGAACATCTTGTATGCAATTGACAGATCAGATAATAAAATTAAACCAATATGGATATTGTTAAAACACAGACAGAAAAAGAAGACCTATAAGATGACATTATTTCTGTTAAAAAGAATGGGTGCAGTGTAAAAGAGATATCATGCGTAGTAAGTATTTTTAATAACTACTTCTTGGAAATCGGTGGGAAAACTGCTACAAATAGTTCAAAAGTGAAAGCAAAACACTATACTGAAGGAGCAAACGGAGGTCATTTAGTGAATTAAAAATTAATCTCACATCCCCATCTGTAATAAGAAAGATTATCATGACTCTAAAAAGAAAGTTCATAGGGGTCACCAAACGATATCGAAAAGGACTTATCGAAGGCATTTCATTAGGTCGAGCATAATATTCTGTTAGAGAAGTTAAGTTTATATGGAAGAGTAGTCCAGCGAATGTCTGGTTTGCACCTTATTTAAGGAAGAGAAAGCAGAGTGTTGCCACAGGCTGTTCGAGTAATAGAATGAGAGAAGTTAGATGATATGCGTGGGGAGAAATTAAAGCAGGAGCCCCACAGGGTTCCGTCGTTGTCACACTACTGTTCTCGCTTTACGTTAGTGGGCTACCATTTTATTTAAATCAGGGGGCAGAATTAGCCATGTTTGCAAATGATGAAAGCGTTGCTGTGAAGCTGAAAAAAAGAGGCATCAATAGAGAAAATAGTAAATGACGTTTTTGTGAAAGTTACTGAATGGTTTCGCACAAATGAGCTAGCTTTTGTACTGCCCAAAAATATCGCGCCCCCAATTAACCTAGTATACCAATGAGAAATAATAGTGTAGAATATTGTTAGTTCTTAGGCAGGCCATATTGATAAAACTTAAATCTGAAAAACTATATCGTAGACTTGCTAAAAAGTTTAGATTCATCCACTTTTTCCACGAGAATGAACTCTTTGACTGTCTACTCAAGGAAATAAAATGTCTGATTGATAGCAGAGCTGTTTTAAAATGTAGATTACAGGGGTTTTCCCTTAACAATTACAGCTACACCATAGAGGACTTCTTGAGTAGATATGATTAATAATATATTTTAAAAAACTGTATATGGTCAGCATGTAGTTATGCAAGTTTTATTTTTTATCTTGTTGCATGTAAGCGTCGCATGTTTGTTCTGTTGACACATTCCACATCATAAGGTTCATCGTGAATTTGATCTATGGAACAGGTAACTAATAAAAAACTGGACCCTTCCTTTGCGTTTTGGCACAAAAAATTGTTATTAAAGAGTAAAAATCGAGCAAATGCGCTCTGTTCCATTAATATTTGTTTATTAAGAACTGATTATTGGATAATTTGGCTAACGTCAGACAGGCAGTGTCCTAATGAGGTAGAAACTGTTTAATAATAAGCAAATGGTAGTGGGACAAACACACTTGTTTGTATAGCTTTCAAAATTACGAGTAGTAACCGTATGGAAATGTAAACGATCGTATGGCATTGTTGGCCGGGAGGCCCCATTCGGGGGAGTTCGGCCGCCTTATTGTAAGTCCATTTTAGGTGACGCCACATCGGTGACTTAGGAGTCAATTATGATGAAGGACACACAAAACCCAATCCCCTGCCGGGAATCGCACCCGGGCCCCTTTTGTGGCAGGCGGTAACGCTACCGCTACGCTATGGAAGCGAACAGTAACTGTATGAAACTTCCTGGCAGATTGAAACTGTGTGCCGGACCGAGACTCGAACTCGGGACCTTTGCCTTTCGCGGGCATTTCCTCTACCAGCTGAGCTACCCAAGCACGACTCACGCCCGTCCTCAAAGCTTTACTTCTGACAGTATCTCGTCTCCTACCTTCCAAACTTTACAAAAGCTCTCCTGCAGATACTGGCAGAAGTAAAGCTGAGAGGACGGAGCGTGAGTCGTACTTGGGTAACTCAGTTGGTAGAGCACTTGCCCGCGAAAGGCAAAGGTCCCGAGTTCGAGTCTCGGTCCAGCACACAGTTTTAATCTGCCAGGATGTTTCATATCAGCGCACACTCCGCTGCAGAGTGAAAATCTCATTCTGGAAACATACCCCAGGCTGTGGCTAAGCCATGTCTCCGCAATATCCTTTCTTTCAGGAGTGCTAGTTCTGCAAGGTTCGCAGGAGAGCTTCTGTAAAGTTTGGAAGGTACGAGACGAGGTACTGGCAGAAGTGAAGCTGTGAGGACGGGGCGAGAGTCGTGCTTGGGTAGCTCAGTTAGTAGAACACTTGTCCGCGAAAGGCAAAGGTCCCGAGTTCGAGTCTCGGTCCGGCACACAGTTTTAATCTGCCAGGAAGTTTCATATCAGCGCACACTCCGCTGCAGAGTGAAAGTCTCATTCTGGAGTAACTGTATGTTTAATGTCAGCAAAATCGTTCCAAATGCCCTCCGCCAAACAATTTAGAATGACAGGCATTGTATAGATGTCGATATATAAATGTGACAGTGGTTGTTAACCAGAAACCCGCTTATAAAGTCACTCTAGCAGAAGTAAGTTTTGTCTATTCTCGCCTCTGTTTGCCGCAGCGCACTTCTTACCGGCTGTGATGATGGCTGGGATGGGCTACGTGGGGAAGAACGAGGCACTCGCCGTGGCGATCCTGAGTCTGTCGCTGGGTCTGAACGGAGCTGCCACCGTCACCAGTCTTGCCAACCACCACGACCTCGCCCCCAATTACGCAGGTGAGTCCTTCATTCGCAAGTTGCCACTCTACGAGGCTCAGTTTATAAACAGGCGCAATGCGTAGGTTAGCAACACCGGGAGCTGGATGCCTCAACAACAGTGATCAGTATGTTAAGTTTCACTGTAGGCTTGAAAATGGAATAAGAAATGTTTTCGTCCACTCGGTGCTCTAAACAATGTAACATTGAAATGTAGCATGCGAAGCAATGCAAGAGGACGTGCTACTAGGTATTAGAGGTACTGGTGTGTACAGTAGTCTGGACCACCACCGTTGAAGGTCTCGCTGTATGGTGGTACAATATGCAAGAGTGGTTTTCATGAGCAATAAAAAGGGCGGAAATGATGTTTATATTGATCTCTATTCCAATTTTCTGTACAGGTTCCGGAATTCTCGGAACAGAGGTGATGCAAATCTCTTTTTGATGTGTGTCATTTAAGTAGGTTACCACTTAATAATAAGATATGTGGTCCGAGGTGCCGTTTCCCAATGTCAGAATTGGCTTTTGAGCAAGCGTGTTTGATTATCACTTATCTAGAGTATTGTGATTTTTGAAGACCAAGAATCGATCATACGCTAAGATATGAACTTTAAGTATGGAAAAGGTGACAGAAATCCACAAAGTTGCAGCTGAAATTTCCAGTGGGTTGACAGAGTTAAGTGGTGCAATCAGTTCCCTCATAGTTATTCGAGGGTGACTGTGACGTGATAATCATGAAATCCTTTCCGTTCAACTGCTCTCCCAATTCCTTCGCCGTGTCTGACACAATTACTGTGTCACCGGGGAACCTCAATATTTTTATGTCTTCCCCGTGAACTTATCCAAATTTCTCCTTGGTTTCTTTTGTGTTAGCAGAAGAGCCTCACCGTGTTACGAGTGGAGGCCGAAATGCACGCGTTTTAGCTCACGCAGGTTGGCATGAGGAGGGAAGAACTATACTGACGTGAGGTCTGGAACATGACAAGGAATGAGAATTCAGAAGGCGGACATAATTAGTTTGATACTTAACTTTAATCCATTAATGATGAACGTCGCTCTTGACGGTACATGAGTCACAATATTATCTGTTCAGAATACATTCTTGAAGATAGTACTTATAGTAACTGAATATGGCGTCTTGATAGGTCGTAGCAAATGACGTAGCTGAAGGCTATGCTAAACTGTCGTCTCTGCAAATGAGAGCGTATGCAGACAGTGAACCATCGCTAGCAAAGTTGGCTGTACAACTGGGGCTAGTGCTAGGGAGTCTCTAGACTAGACCAGCCGTGTGGCGGCGCTCGGTCTGCAATCACTGATAGTGGCGACACACGGGTCCGACGTATACTAACGGACCGCGGCCGATTTAAAGGCTACCACCTAGCAAGTGTGGTGTCTGGCGGTGACACCACAGTTTCCTTTAGTGCTTGCTCATTGTACAGATTGAATGACATCGAGAGTAAGCTATAGCCGTGGTACACCCCCTTGTCAACAACTGCTTCCGTTTTATGTCTTTCGATTCCTATGACTGCAGTCTGGTTTCTGTAAAAGTAATAGATAACCTTTTGCTACCTGAACCTTACTCCAGCTCCCCTCATAATTCCAAACAGTGTTTCCCAGTCAACATTGTAACTGCCTATTTGTAAAAGTTCACAAAGTATCTGCTTACTTTCTTTTACTTTTTCGTGTCCGAAAACCCGGTCACAATCTTTCACCTCAGTATGGGGTCACGTCCAAGGCGTCTTTCTTGTCCATTCATAAATCGTCGGGGTTGCACCTATAATGCCAGTTCGGGCAGGCGAGCAGATGCTCCATACCCTGCACAGCGCCAGTCACACTTATCCGTGGTTCCAAGACCCCACCTAATCATATTTCTCTTCACTGGGGCCACCTCCGTCCTTATTCGATTCAGTGTCCTACATGTCTTCCAGTTTGTGCTGAATCCACTGGCCGTTTCCTATGCAGGTGGGTAATCAGCTGGCGGTTCCTCTATTATCGTGGCTAAGAACCTTTTACGGGATTTCAGTCGACCACGTTCCTTGAAAAATTAAGCTGATTCTTATTATATTGTTGATTGCGTTTACTTAAACTTATAGACTGAATTTTTTGTGTTCATAAACATTTATTTTTATCTGTTATTACTTTTATGTTGTAATGTCATGTACTGTCACGTTCCATGACCTTGGAGATTTGATATTCAATTTGATCCTACAGAACTTGACGTGTGAATAAAAAATAATACACTCACTGCCAAAAAGGGGATGCCGATCGTCAATAGTTTGTCTTAGCCTCTCTGTGAATTCATGTGATGTTCTCCGAGAGTTGTGATTCGCAAACCCGGCAGCTCTATATACTTTTGATAGGGAAGTAGGTTTCATGCATCCAGTTGTTAATCGCCATGTTTCATTAAGACTCATGTCGACATACACTGGACCATATGGGGCAGGCATATTCGGCTGTAGAGAATAATAAGGCTTGTGCGGTGGTTCTTAATATGGAAGGTTTAGCATTCCATTTGCTGTTAACTAGTTTCCGCAGAATATTATTTCTGGCAGTTACCCTTTGTCGCATGTTTTCGCAAGCGTACCTTTATGTCAGAGATCTATCGAGCACCACGTCCAGGTAAGTTGGTTTGTCTGTATGCTCCAGTGACATATTATTCCAAGAGACGTTAAGTTTACGCTTATCTTGCCAGGATCGAAGTTGGAAGGAGCTGACTTGTGTTTTGGACGGGTTTAGCTTAAGAAAGTTGTTTTTATAATATTCTGACATTTCTTTAAAAGTTTTCTCCAGCTTCTGTTCTACATCCTTAAAGGTCCTCCTCTGTGCTGTAATTTCCATGTCATCCGCATACAGAAAATGTTGTGTGTACTTAGGCATCGCTTGGTCGTTGGTGTACAGATTAAGTAGGGAGGGCGCCAAAACTCTTCCTTGAGCCAGACCATTTTTCTGGTTTCTCCATCTGCTCTTTTTTCCATTGAGGACGAGATAAAATTGTCTATTTTGTAATAGGGACTCGATAATCTTAACAAACTGATAGTCTCTTAGTTCCTTATAGAGCTTCTGGTGCAGCAGCCTGTGGTTAATTGTGTCATACGCAGAGCTAAAGTCGATCTTTTTGTTTTCGTGTCCTTCCTCTATATGTTCTGCTACGTACATAATTTGGCTAGTGCATGATTTTCCAGGTCTAAAACCAGCTTGTCGAGGAATAAGTTGCATCTCAATAGTCTGTCATACGATTTAGAATAAATCTCTCATATAGTTTGTATGAAGATGACACAGGAAAGATATTGGACGATAGCTCTTTGGTGAATGAGGTGCCTTCTCGGTTTTCAAGAGTGCCATTATCCTTACCTTCCTCCACATCTTGGGGATTTTACACGTTTCGCGACATTGACTCAAGACTGGCAGGATCCAGTTCTTTGTGCAGAGTCCAAAGCGTTTGATCTGCTCCGTGCACGTGTCATCCACCCCAGCTGCTTTGCCGCTTTTCATATTGCTGACACCCTTGTTGAATTCCTTCATTGTAATTTCTCATTGTAAAGTACTGTTAATTTTTACTTTCTGTTGTTTTGTATTAGTCTTTCCATTCAGGAGCAGTTGATGAGCCCCTCGATTAGGTGTTACCGCGGCAGACTGTTTGGGACCATTTGGGTCTCCGTCAAGATTTTTAATCAGATTCCAGGCTATTTTGCTGCTATTGTCATATCCAACCTCTCCAGGGTCTCCACCCATCAGTTTTGCCGAGCTTCACTTAGCATTTCCATCAGAGCCGTGCCACATACCGTAGTTTCTTGATGAAAGGGGTCCTTTTGGTATAATTCCTCGTACTTGGCTAGGAGATGCCAGGAGTCATGTGAGAGACCTGGGATGTAATGCTATCGGCAGCCTCGTGGTATATGTTGCCTGGAGATTCTCTGTAGCATTCGCACAAATTCCTCGTAGTACTCTGGGGTTAGGGCGAGGTTTACTACGGCTTTATCCAGTTCCTCTGCGGAAGTTTCCCAATTGACCTTTTTAAAAAATGGTTCAAATGGCTCTGAGCACTATGGGACTTAACATCTGTGGTCATCAGTCCCCTAGAACTTAGAACTACTTAAACCTAACTAACCTAAGGACATCACACACATCCATGCCCGAGGCAGGATTCGAACCTGCGACCGTAGCTGACCTTTTTAAAATTAAATCTTCTGCGAAACGCTACTGTAGTGGTCTTGAATGCTCTATACACTTGTATCCCCACTGGTCTATGCTGTGTTCGAGGTACATCCACGTTTCCTTTTTTTTACCTGTGAAGGACGGGGAAGTTTTAGATCATGGAGGATTGATAGGTTTCTTGTTTCTATCCATTCCTCCAACAGGTGTCCATTCTCGTCTGTTTCACTATATCCTCAAGTGTTGCTGTGGCAGTTAACATCTCCTACAATGAATTTGGTGTTTTTGTTTGTGAAGTTTTTTGGCGGGGTGAAAGCAAATTTTTTTCCTGGAGGTTTATACACGGATGTTACTGCAAAGTTTCCAATTTCAGCTGTTAGTATTTCAATATCATTGGCTGTAGATTTTCCGACAGAAGTCACCGTCATGTCAGCTCTTACGAATATGGCACTGCTGTGTTTAGGATATGGTGCTCCCACAGCTAGTCGCATTCCTTCTGCACTATTGGCCATTAAAATTGGTACACCACGAAGATGACGTGCTACAGACGCGAATTTTAACCGACAGGACGAAGATTCTGTGATATGTAAATGATTAGCTATTCAGAGCATTCACACAAGGTTGGCGCCGGTGGCGACACCTACAATGTGCTGACATGAAGAAAGTTTCCAACCGATTTCTCATACACAAACAGCAGTTGACCGGCGTTGCCTGGTGAAACGTTGTTGTGATGCCTCGTGTAAGGAGGAGGAATCCGTATCATCACGTTTCCGACTTTGATAAAGGTAGGATTGTAGCCTATCGCGATTGCGGTTTATCGTATCGCGACATTGCTGCTCGCGTTGGTCGAGATCCAATGATTGTTAGCAGAATATGGAATCGGTGGGTTCAGGAGAGTAATATGCAACGCCGTGCTGGATCCCAACGGCCTCGTATCACTAGCAGTCGAGATGACAGACATCTTATCCGCATGGCTGTAACGAATCGTGCAGCCACGTCTCGATCCCTGAGTCAACAGATGGGGACGTTTGCAAGACAACAACCATCTGCACGAACAGTTCGACGACGTTTGCAGCAGCATCGACTATCAGCTCGGAGACCATGGCTGCGGTTAACCTTGACGCTGCATCACAGACAGGAGGCCGGCCGGAGTGGCCGAGCGGTTCTAGGCGCTTCAGTCTGGAACCGCGCGACCGCTACGGTCGCAGGTTCGAATCCTGCCTCGGTCATGGATGTGTCTGATGTCCTTAGGTTAGTTGGGTTTAAGTAGTTCTAAGTTCTAGGGGACTGATGACCTCAGAAATTAAGTCCCATAGTGCTCAGAGCCATTTGAACCATTTGAACACACAGGAGCGCCTGCGGTGGTGTACTCAACGACGAACCTGGGTGCTCGAATGGCAAAACGTCATTTTTTCGGATGAATTCAGGTTCTGTTTACAGCATCCTGATGGTCGCATCCGTGTTTGGCGACATCGCGATGAACGCACATTAGAAGCGTGTATTCGTTATCGCCATACTGGCGTGTCACCCGGCGTGATGGTATGGGGTGCCACTGGTTACACGTCTCGGTCACCTCTTGTTCGCATTGACGGCACTTTGAACAGTGGACGTTACATTTCAGATGTGTTACGACCCGTGGCTCCACCCTTCATTCCATCCCTGCGAAACCCTACATTTCAGCAGGATAATGCACGACCGCATGTTGCAGGTACTGTACGGGCCTTTCTGGATACAGAAAATGTTCGACTGCTGCCCTGGCCAGCACATTCTCCAGATCTCCCACCAATTGAAAACGTCTTGTCAATGGTGGCTGAGCAACTGGCTCATCACAATACGCCAGTCACTACTCTTGATGAACTGTGGTATCGTGTTGAAGCTGCATGGGCAGCTGTACCTGTACACGCCATCCAAGCTCTGTTTGACTCAACGCCCAGGCGTATCAAGGCTGTTATTACGGCCAGAGGAGGTTGTTCTGGGTACTGATTTCTCAGGATCTGTGCACCCAAGTTGCGTGAAAATGTAATCACATGTCAGTTCTAGTATAATAAATATATTTGTCCAATGAATACCCGTTTATCATCTGCATTTCTTCTTGATGTAGCAGTTTTAATGGCCAGTAGAGTATTTGTTCATTACATGTCATTGAAACTAGACGTTTGTTTCTTCCCCTTTTCTAACGCAAAGCTTTTCTTATTTATCTAATATTTGTCTTCAGATGGAGATGAGTCACTCCCATTATGTCATAAAATATCCCAAAGCCTAGCCAGTAGTGTATTTCAGGTGTTTTTGCTTCTGCGGCTATGTGGGTTTCTTGGATGCATAACACATCCCATTCATGAGTCTGGCAGAGTTCCGATAAGATGCGTTGTTGGTTCCTTGTAATTCCCTCGACGTTTAGGCTAACAATTGTCAGGACTGGCTCTGAGATGTGCCTATTTGCGGCGTTCTTCCAAGGTTTCCGGTGGTGGAAGGATTGGCCGTTATCGTTATTGATAACGTTTCCAGGCCACGCTGGCATGCTATGATCTGATGATGTTGCTATAGCATGCTCTCGCGGAGGCTCCTTCCTTGTCCTCCAAAGTATCTGCTACCACAGTTCAGTGCAAAAATAATTTTTTTCTAATTTCATTTAAATGTACCGTGTATCACCGTGACCCGAAATAAATAATTCAAGCCGAGAGGTAAATTTATAAATAGTATTAAATGCAAATACTCTTTTTGAATTCTTTGGACTGAAACTTCCTCAATGATTGTTTATCAGCGTTGATTTTTCATGAGAATGTCTCATGTGACGACAATGGTGTACATCTTCAATGCGATACCGCTAATGTCTCCACCTTACTGAACTTCATTCCGGCGATGATATTGTTGTATCAGTTTTGGATTCCACGTTTGAAACTCCGAAGGCGTATCATGTTTTCTGAATAGACACCACAAGCCGTGAAAATGGTCCTGAGTCATCGTTCACAAGCATCTGATAACATGTCTGAGATGCTTCAGGTGAAATAAAGTCGCTTTATTTATTTCATTTGCGGATGTAATTCCAACGCAACAAAGTGAGTCATTTTCCGCGAATATTCCGTGAACGTGAGCGACACAGTTCCGCATTCATGGATAAGCCCTACACATCCAGCTGCTTCTATTCCCGTCTAGTACATTAAATGTTACGTTTGCCTCCAAAGCTTTTAGCATAAGAAAGATGACATCAGGACTGAGTCAATATCGAGCTTCGGTTCAGACAAACAAAAGATTAATAAACTGAGCTGACAAAAGATTAGTAAACTGAGCTGACAAAAGTCTTTGGATAGCGATTTGCGCATATACACATGGCGATAGTGTCGCAAGCATAAGATATAGAAGGGCAGCGCATTGGCGGCACTGTCATTTGTATTCAGCTGATTCATATGAAAATGTTTCTAAGTGGTTATGGCTGCGCGACGGGAATTAACAGACTTTGAACGAGAAATGGTAGTTGCAGCTAGATGCCTGGACCTTCAATTTCGGAAATCGTTAAGGAATTCAATATCCCGACATCCACAGTGTCAAGAGTGTGCTGAGAACACCAAATTTCGGGCATTACCTCTCATCGCGGACAACGCACTGGCCGATGGCTTCACTTAACGACCGAGACCAGCGGCGTTTGCGTAGAGTTGTCAGTACTAACAGACAAGCAACATTGTGTGAAATAAAGGCAGAAATAAACGTGAGACGTACCACGAATGTCTCCGTTGGGACAGTGCAGCGAAATTTGGCTTTAAAGGGCTGTGGCAGCAGACGACCGACTAGAGTGCCTTTATTAACAGCACGACATCGGCTGCAGTGCCTCTCTTGGGCTCGTGACCATATCTGTTGGGCCCTAGACGACTGCAAAAGCGTGACTGATCAGATAGGGTTCGAGTGTGGCGCAGACCCCACGAAGCCATTGGCACAAGTCGTCAACAAAGCACTGTGCGAGCTGGTGGTGGCTGCGTAATGGAGTGGGCTGTGTTTACATGGAATGGACTGGGTTCTCTGGTCCAACTGAACCGATCATTGACGGGAAGCGGCTATGTTCGATTTCTTGGAGACCATATGCAGCAATTCATGGACTTTATGTTCCCAAACAATGAAGGAATTTTTATGGATGACAATGCCCCATGTGACCGGCCCACGATTGTTCGCCGTTGGTTTGAAAAACACTCTGGAAAGCTCGAGCGAATGATTCGGCCAGGCACATCGGCCGACATAAATCCGAATCATGCACCGGCAAGAAATACGAATTGTGGAAGCTATAGAGGCAGCATGGCTCGGTGTTTCCAGCGACTGTTGAGTCCATACTACGTCCAGTTGCTACACTATGCGGGACAAAATGAGGTCCGACACGATACAAAGAGATATCCCATGACTTTTGTTGCCTCAATGAATTTTCAGAATTCCGTTCCGAAGCCGTGTCATTTTCTCTGCGACATCGTTCACAAGTATCTAATTACATGTCTGAGGCGCTACAGGTGAAATGATGTCTATTTACGTAATTCATAGGTGGATTTAGTTGCAGCAGAACGAAGTGGGACATTTTACGCGAAGACGACATGAAAATGAGCGACACAGATCTGGAATCATGTACGAGGGGCATTGAATAAATTGTGCAACACAATTTTTTTCTCAGCCAGTTTTCCGGATTTGTTGTGGGACATCGTGGAATAAACCCGCTTCAGTTTCATAAGTTCAGACACGTGGCGGCGCTATATGTGGGCTTCAAAATCGCGTCTGTAACGGGGGTGCATTGCAAGCAGAAGCTCTCATTGAGTTTCTTTTGGCGGGAAACCGAAGCATCGCAGATGTTCATAATCGCTTGCCGAATGTCTGCGGAGACCTGGCAGTGAACAAAAACGCTGTGAATCATTGAGTGAGGCGTCTGTCATCATCGCAACAAGGGCGTGAAAACCAGTACGATCTCTCGCGTACCGACCGGTCGGACACAACTGCGACTCCTGCAGTGCTGGAAAGTACGGACACTCTCATTCGAGATGATCGACGGATCACAGCAAACACCTCGCTGCTCAACTGGACGTCTCTGTGGGTAGTGCTGACACACTCGTCCACCGTTTGGGGTAGTCGAAGACGTGTACCCGCTGGGTTCCTCGTTGTATGACGGAAGACGATAAGGGCAGCGAAGGACGATCTGCACGGAATTGCTTATGCGTTACGATACAGATAGCGACAATTTTTTTGTCGAAAAAATGGTTCAAATGGCTCTGACCACTATGAGAGGTCATCAGTCCCCTAGAATTTAGAACTACTTAAAGCTAACTAACCTAAGGACATCACACACATCCTTGCCCGAGGCAGAATTCGAACCCGCGGCCGTAGCGGTCGCGCGGTTCCAGACTGTAGCGCCTAGAACCGCTCGGTCGGCTTTTGACGAAACTCATCACAAGAGATGAAACATGGGTTCATCACTTCGAACCTGGAACAAAATAGCAATCCATGGAGTGGTCACAAGTTGAAATCGCTAGCAAATAATTGCGAAAATGTTTCAGAGTTCGCCTAATGTGAATCATTCTGAGTTTAGAGGCTAGCTTACTCGCTGAAATATTTCAACGTTATTCGCTGCTGACGCCGAAGAAAAACACAAGTCCACTTGTTAGGACTTGTAAATTTTTCAGACACTACCGAAACGCGATCTAATCTGCGATCATATGTACGTTAGTGCTCCAGTTCACCTGGGCACACCATCACCTAAGGCTGCCGAATGACGAATGACCAAGATCAAAGCGCCCGCCAGTTATTTGGTGGTGATAAGGCCTATGATGAATACACCAAGCAGATTTAGAAGGATGTAGGTTGCAGTAGTTACTTGGAGATGAAGGAACTTGCACAGGATAGAGTAGCAAGGAGAGCTGCATCAAACCAGTCTCTGGACTCAAGACCACAACAACAATTGGTTCCCATGGGACCAAACTGCTGAGATCAACGGTCCCTAGGCCTACACACTACTTAATCTAACGTGAACTAACTTTCGCGAAGGTCAACACAGACATACCCATGCCCGAGGGAGGACTCGAGCCACCGACGGGGACAGCATCGCGAACCGTGGTAAAGCGCCTTAGACCGCGCGGCGCCATTATCTAAGCACCGCATTGTCACTAGTCAGATCAAAACCCTTCCATCTTCTAGTACATATAAACTCTTATTTTTATGCTACACACGTCCACGATAAATCAGTTTGCATAAAAATTTATTCAGCATCCCACTGCTGTCCATGGTTTTCTGCTAAGACCATTAGTTTGTTCAGCAACTAGTATTTTGTTGGCGTAATCGCTATTTCAAGCGGATTTTTTGTTAATAAACAAAAACAAATAAACTAAATATATATTTCCATACAGATCTAAGGCTAATCTGTTATGGTGCCGCTACTTTCATTGTTTGATCAATCATTTTACGGAAAATTCACGTTTAACGTACAGAATGCATATTCTGGCATTAATTTAAATTTACTGGTAAATTACTCAATCTTAGATCCACAGAAAATACTGCCTAATTTGGAGGTTCTACGGGCGAAAAGCACACGCGGACACTCTTCCTCGTTGAATCGTCGTCATTATCAGGGCCAGAGACGGTGTTACACGCAATTAGCATGATCTCCTCTCGGTGTTGGGGAGGGAGGGGGAGGATTAACAGTTTTTTTTACTCTGCATTCTTAATCTGACGCTGATAGTGAGATTGCAATATTAATTTATCGTTTGCCATAAACCGAACCTCAGTATCGACTCTTTCAGTTCTGATGTGATTTTTCTTTGCCGACAAACGGAACATTTAGTGTACAAGACTGGGAAAGAAGGGGTTGTATGTCTACAGTTTATAAGAGGGGCATTAAATAAGTAATGCAACACATTTTTTTCTCAGAACAGGTTCGTTTATTTCAGGATTCTGGTACACCATATTATTCCCCACTCTTTTGCCTGCGAAAACCTGTTTCTCAATATAATCTCTTACCAATGCGACGGCCTTACTGACAGGGAGTATTTGCCCATATGGTACCAGTCTACTGGTCGACGTCGGAGCCAACGTTTCGCTCCATCAATAAACTCCCCATCAAATGCGTACTGCTTTCCGCGGAATGAATTCTTCATTGAGCCAAAGAGATGGAAGTCGGAAGGCGCGAGATCTCGTCTGTAGGGCGGATGAGGAAGAATGGTCCAGTGAAGTTTCGTGAGCTCCTCTCAGGTGCACAGACCTGTCTGAGGCCTTGTGTTGTCATGAGAAGAAGAGGTACGTTTGCATTTTTGTGGCGAAAAGCACGCTGAAGTTGTTTCTTCAATTTCGTGTGGGTAGAACAGTACACTTCGCAGTTGATCGTTACACCATGCGGGAGGATATCAAAGAGAATAACCCCTTCAGAGTGTCAGAAGACATTCGCTATGACTTTACCAGCTGAAGATGCGGTTTTGAACTTTTGGACCTTGTGTATTTAACTGTTTCCTCAACGTAGAACTGTCATTTAAAACATATACTGAAAGAAATTTGAACTATTGTATTTCTGAGATTTTACTCGAATTGTCATGCTTCCAGTTTGTGGACTAGTCTTTGTAACATAAATTTTGTATTTGTAATTATATTGCCAACAGTTGTTACTATTTTGTATTGTTGTCCAGACCTTCGTCACGCTTGAGAATTGACTGTTAGTTAGCTGTTGTTAAACGAGTGGACTGCACAGGATTATTTGTGTGAAGAGCTAGAGGTTTTCAGAGTTACAAGAGCTGGACATTTTTAAAACACCATGGGTTATGTTATTATGTAACTAACTCCCAGCACTGGCATGTTCTCCAATGGTTTTAGATGTTTATCGATTGTTTATTTCGAAGGCTTATTTTATTTTCCCGTGACGTCTCTCTCTGATTTTCGACCCTCGTTTGGGGCTCATGACAGATTCAGCCGAAAGCAACATTTTGTTTATCTTCTCTCTCCAGGCGCAGTATGTCGCTATAAACCACTTTCTATAAGGGAAATTGAAGACATTGTAAATGACCCCAATTTAATGTCTTTTTCTGATGACGATGGTGAGGTGAATGAAACCAGTGAAATTGTCAGACTGCCTCCAGACTGCGTAGATGAAACGTCTGACTGCGATGGTAACGACGAAAATACGCTGTAAGATATTCTTCCAGCTGATGCCTCAGGTACTCTGGAGGATCATGCTAATGAAAAAATAGAGGATCAAGAAAGTGCAGATCATTGCACGAAGAAATGGAAGCTAATATCACTTCAAATTGAAAAATCGAGGCCGGCCGGTGTGGCCGAGCGGTTCTAGGCGCTTCAGTCGGGAACAGCGCGACCGCTACGGTCGCAGGTTCGAATCCTGCCTCGGGCATGGATGTGTGTGATGTCCTTAGGTTAGTTAGGTTTAATTAGTTCTAAGTTCTATGCTACTGATGACCTCAGAAGTTAAATCGCATACTGCTCAGAGCCATTTGAACCATTTTTTTTGAACAATTGAGGATGCAACTTAAGGTGAAACCTATCACATCGAGTTGAATTTGAAAAGTGCTAATGCCATTTGGTAGCAGCACTCAAAGGAAAGTCTGCAATTGATTGCTTTGAAGAATTTTTTGGTGAACATGTACTGAACTTGACTGCCAGTGGAAGTGTCCAGTACGCTACACTAAACAATAATACAGCGCTGATCCGATGAATGCATAAAAATGTTCTTAGGTGTACCGCTCCGAACTGGTTAGCGTGTTCTCCCACTGGAGCAGTTACATTGGAATGGAGATTAAGACACTGTTATAAGGAGCGTACGCCAGTGTATGAGCAGCAACAGATATCTGGGAATCAAGCGCCACCTGCACTTCGACGATAACACGCATCTGAACAGAATACTAGCTGACGAAAGTGACAAACTTTCGAAAACTGTTTCCATGATGAACTTGATGAATAAGAATTGCATGTACTTTCAAGTTTTTTTCTGACAGCCTGAGTGTTCATGAGCAAATGGTTCGGTATTACAGCCACCATTATCTAAACCACTTCATTCGTGGTAAATCGGTGAGATTCGGATTTTAACAGTGGGTTGTCTACTGCTCCCGTCACCTACTGCCCCACGAATGAAAATATTCCACTGCTCCAATTCAGAAGCATGGTGGCAAGGGCATATCGTGGTCAATCATCCGTTGCTGGTGATCCATAAAGAGCAGGACATCCATCATACCCGAAAGCATTCACATGAAGTGCACCCATTTGAGCTAGCGACTTCTGGAACTGGACACGTGACTGAACGCACTACATTTGGGAAAGAAATAAAATGTGGAATTTGCAGGAAAATTGCAAGAAAGCAGTAATCTGTGTACAATGTGGGACTCCACATCGAATGTTTTGTTGTCTGGCACAAAGGCAAAAGAAAATGTAAAAAGCGAGTGGCTTGTGCCAGGATCCCCATTTGGGGATCGACTACAATATAATTTTTATTTCAAGGTTATTTCATTTTCTAATTTTAAATTCCTTTTCCCAGTATGTACGTTAATCAGGCAACCCAAAAATAAATGTAACTTGAAGAAAAAAATTGGCAGTTAATGGGCTAATGTGAGACATTGCTCTGGTTTCCTTTTATCTTGAGCTCTCACACAGTCGTTACTTTGATTCAGTGTTAAACAAATGTAACTTGACTTGGCGTTAAAAAGAGATTATCTTCCCGCTCAACTGAATACTTCCATCAATGAAGGTTGTATACATAACTTCATAATTTTTCAGTAAGTAAAAATAATTATTTTCATTTGGTACTATTTATTTATACGTTTTATTAGGTAAGATGAAGTTATACAGTCAGTATGTATTATAGAATAGCAACAAGTATTTAGCATATTTTACAACAGTAGGAAGGTGTCTTAATTTTTACGTAGCTTTCCATGAAAGAATGTTGCATATCTTGTAAGAATACATTGTGAAATAACGCTGCACATAAAAAAATATTAATTTCCTGTTACAGAGGCAGAAATAATGGACTGTATTGACAGAACATATTATCTGACATATTGCAATAATACAACATGTCTATTTAATTAACCTCCAAACTAAAAAAAAAAAAATTAATTCCATATAGCACGAGAAAGAATAACAAAAAAAAACTAATCTGGCGGAATTAGGTTTTCCTGGAAACATACTGAGTCTCAGCTTTATCTTCGATAAAATATTAATTTTCTGTTACAGTGACAAAAATAATGGACTGCATTGACAGAATACGTTATCTGACATACTGAAATGAAGTAATGAATTAAAATTTGTGCCTAGTCTGGAACTTGAACCCGGGACTCCTACTTACTATGCAGATGTGTTATGCACTACACCACCCTGGTATTGGGGCTAACAGGACTGCACGGATTAGTCTAGCCCAATGCCTTCCCTAACACAAACTTCAGGTCTCCACTCAGTCCATCTTGATTTTCCCCTTATTTAACCGTCGGTATTGCTGAAGCTCTCTGATACTGGAATAGCACCCCAGCTTTGTACATAATGCTGCAGTGCTATTTCAGTACCAGAGAGCCTGAGCGATATTGACGATTTAAGGAGGGGAAAATCTAGATGGACTGAGGAGTGAATGTGATATACAACGTTTTCTGAGGCAGGTCTTCAGCCCTTTTTTGTATCACTTTACTTATATAGAAGTCTAACATGTTCTATGAAATACTATTGTGTATTCGAACATTTTCCTTTTTATTTACTGCCGTTACACCTAGAGCTCCGTTTTCTCTATATTAACATATCTTGTATCTTTTCTTCCAGGATCTCTGTACGGTATAATGAACGCAGTCGGCACATGCACGGGTTTCATCATGCCGGCCATGGTCGGGTACATCTTAGAAGGAGGTGTAAGTATTAATAAAAAAAATAGTCTGCTGGAGGTTTCTTTTGGTATTACTGTTGCCCACACACACACACTATTAACTCTCACATGCATCTCCAATTGCAAACAGCGCACCAGTCTTCATCAGGCAGTCGTCACTACTTCGGGTATACGTCCACATCCCTGACAGGGAAAGTGCGAGGTTCACTCTCAAACTTTTCTTTCATTCATCGAATATACAAAGCGGATTATTTGTGTTGTGAACTCAAGAACGTCTTACACAGGCCTGTTCACGGAATTGCGGATGCTGACTTCTACTTACCAATATATTTATTCCTTAACGAAATTTGCCACAAATGAAACCAACAGCTCACTTCATGGAATCACTACTAGAAATGAGAGCAAAACCTCATAAAGATTTAAAGTCACTTACTTTAGTACAGAAAGAAACATAATGCATGATCAGACATTTTCAATGATGTGCATTCAGCTATAAAATTAAAGGAATAAACTAATCTTCACAAGTTGACAGGATATGAGATTACAAAATTGATTCAGATTTCCAAAGAACTTGGCAGTATAAGCCCACTTAATCAGTATGACGTTGCACCCACTCTGGCTTGGATGCACGCACTGCTCGGCTGGGAAGGAAGTCATAAAGCTCTTGCATCCACTCCTGTGTCAAAGAGGTCCACGACTGTTGTAACTGGTCCTTGATATCTTGGATACTCGAACTGAGACAGAAATCAAGTTGGAGCTATTCCCACACATGTTCTGTTAGAGAAAGATCTGGGGATCTTGCTGGCCGCCTGAGTACCTCAGCATCACACAGATATGTGGACGAGCATTGTGTTGTTGAAAAGTGGCACCATGGTACTTCTGCATCAGAGGTTACACATGGGCATGAAGGATGTCCACGAGGTAGCGTTGTGCAGTCAGAGTACTCTCAATCACTGCCAGCCCTGACGTGAAGTCACAGCTGATGGCTCTGCACACCACGATGCCAGAATTAACACGGATGTGTCTTTCCATACATTGGAGTATGTGACCTCTGCCTAGGTCACCGTCATAATTGCTGACGATGGTCATCCATCGTGCAGAACCAGATCCATCGCTGACCACTGTGTGATGCCATCTATCAGCAGTCAGTCCTCGGCGTCCTTCCACGATACCACTACAGTTGCAATCGTTTGTGTTGTGGTGTTATCAGCAGACTACACGTGGGACGATGATTCTCTAGTCCAGGTGCTGCTAGTCTCTAACAGATGTTGTGGAATGGCGCAGAATGCCATAGGGAGTCCGTTACACTTGTTATCGAATGGCAGATGCAGATATGAAGGGGTCACGATGTGCCTGGTATACAGTTTGGCGATCCTTCCTTTTAGTGGTCAGACGTCGTCAACAAGAATCTTGAGAACGAGTACTCTTGTCCTCATGACCGCGTGCAGTGAAACGTCGGGCCAGTCCACATCTAATGGCCCCACAAATCTGGACAGTACACACTTCGACCAGACGGCCAAACGGAGACCCACAATGAGGTCCGTTTCACTCTCTGTCAGGTGCTGATGACGCTGACTCAGACGAGTATGCAGCATCCCCATATACTGCACAGTGATCACTCATCTTTTGTTGTTCACGCCCTTCATATACCCTACCAGGCCTGGTAACAACACCAATCACTAACATCACTAATGAACTTGTCTCAGAGAACTGCGTTTCTAATCATTTACATACCAGCCAATGGTGCGTACGTTACACTGACATCCGACGACGTCTTCTGGGTGATTCTCTCTTTTCATCAGACACCATATATTATTAACAATGTCATCAAGTAACGTGAGTGTTACGTAAAGTCTGACTTGTATTTTACCACTTGTATTTGACCACGAGCGGCACCTGTACGAAGTCTGGTATGTGTATAAGTGGCAGTCGTGGTGAGACTAGTGTTCTGTGTAGTTATGAGTGCGTTATGTCGGATCTCAATGAATTCTAACATGCACAAATCGTAGGTGCTCGCATTATGGGTGGTTGAGTAAACAAGGGAGTCAAAGTATTTGGTGTTTCGAGAGGCACCCTATCGAAGATGTACACCGTATGCAGGGTAAACAGAAATACATCATCCGGTAAATCACAAGTTGGAAGAAAATGTGTGTTGATTGATCGTGACGGACGGTTATTCAAGAGTGTACTGACAAAACATAAGAGGACGACAGCTACAAAAGTCACTGCAGAAGTGAATGTCGCACTCGCGAAACCTTTCAGCACAAAAACAACACGATGGAAGCTTCATAAGCAGGGAATGAACAGCGAGCTGGAATTGAAAAACTAGTAAACAGTGGTGCAAACGCCTGATACAGGAAAACATGTTGCCGAAGCCATAAAAGCTGGATTATGGAGCAATGGAAGAAAGTTACTTGGTCGAATGAGTCTTGTTTCACACTGTTTTCAGCTTGTGTCTGAGTTTACGTCTGGCATATGCCATCCCAGGCTACGATGCAGGCTGCTTACTGTGAAGAGTGACGCATGGTGGAGATTTGTTGATTATTTTTGCAGGCATGTCGTGGTATACCACAGGCTCCTTGGTTACTCTTCAAGGATGCTTTACTGCCAAGGATTGTGTGACCATTCTGGCTGGTCAGGTTCATCCCGTGATAGAATGTTTGTTCATCAATGGTGGTGCTATGTTCCAAGACGGCAGGACCCCTCTTCTCACAGTTCGCATAGTTCAGAACTGGTTTTGTGAGCAGAAGGAGGAATTATCGTATGTCCCCTGCCCCCCACAATCACCAGATTTCAGTAACATTCAGCCCTTGTGGTCGACTTCGGATGGAAGGGTGTGTGACCGCTATCCACCTCCTTCATTGTTATTTCTACTTCTACATTTACATTTACATCTAAATCCACATCTACATGGATACTCTGCAAATCACATTTAAGTGCCTGGCAGAGGGTTCATAGAACCACCTTCACAATTCTCTATTATTCCAATAACGTATAGCAAGCGCAAAAAAGACGAACACCTATATCTTTCCGTACGAGCTCTGATTTCCCTTATTTCATCGTGGTGATCGTTTCTCCCTATGTAGGTCGGTGGCAACAAAAGATTTTCGCATTCTGAGGAGAAAGTTGATGATTGGAATTTCGTGAGAAGATACCGTCGCAATGAAAAACGCCTTTCTTTTAATGCTGTCCAGTCCTAATCCTGTATCATTTCCGTGACACTCTTTCCCATATTTCGCGATAATACAAAACGTGCTGCCCTTCTTTGACCTTTTTCGATGTACTCCGTCAGTCCTGTCCGGTAAGGATCCCATATCCCGCAGCAGTATTCTAAAGGAACACGGACAAGCGTAGTGTAGGCAGTCTCCTTAGTAGATCTGTTACATTTTCTAAGTGTCCTCCGAATAAAACGCAGTCTTTGGTTAGCCTTCCCCACAACATTCTCTGTGTGTTTCTTTCAATTTAAGTTGTTCGTAATTGTAATCCCTAGGTATTTAGTTGAATTTACGGCTTTTAGATTAGACTGATTTATCGTGTAACCAAAGTTTAACGAACTCCTTTTAGCACTCATGTGGATGATCTCACATTTTTCGTTACTTAGGGTCAATTGCCAATTTTCGCACCATTCACATATTTTTTCTAAATTTTTTTTGTCTTCTAATGACTTTATTAGTCGATAAACGACAGCGTCATCTGCAAACAACCTAAGACGGCTGCTCAGATTGTCTCCCAAATAGTTTATATAGATGAGGAACAGCTAAGGGCCTATAACACTACCTTGGGGAACGTCAGAATTCACTTCTGTTTTACTCGATGACTTTTCGTCAATTACTACGAACTGTGACCTCTCTGACAGGAAATCACAAATCCAGTCACATAACCGAGACGATATTCTATAAGCACGCAATTTCACTACAAGCCGCTTGTGTGGTACAGTGTCCAAAGCCTTCCGGAAATCCAGAAATACACTATTTTGCAGAATAATGGTATAAGGCTCCTCTGAAAACCATACAGGACCTCTGTATATCCATTCCGAGAAAAGCGTAAGCTTTTTAGAATACCGACGGCTTTCCTACGCCTTATTAGGCACGGCAACGTATTGTGTTTCTGGTGTTTCGATATTTTTATCCACACCTTGTCCTGTGGATCACTGTGTGGCTCACTAGTAAAATTCCGGGAGCGGTAATTTGTAGAAGAGTCGATCGACCTAACGCTTTCTGCTACACATTTTGCGGGAAGACCACGAAGGTAAGCTTAGAGAGATTGCAGTTTGCAAGCAGGCTTCCACCGAGTCGTTCTTCCCCTACTCAGCTCGCATCTGGAGGAAGTGATCGTCGTGTCTTGGGCCTCCTTGGCTCAGGCCGCGGTATACACACTGAGCTGGTAGTGCGTTGCAGTTCGCCTGTTCTCGGCTGCATCCAATCCCGCTCAGGTATATTTGACGTTATTCAAGATTATTATACGAGGGTTGGAACTTTAATAGTGGCAATTCTTTACAGCTCGTACAAAATAGATGCGTGTTTTAAAGTATTATTGACCTTCAAAGTAGTCACCAGCATTGAGTATAACCCATTGCCAGCGATGTGGAAGTCGTAGGATACTCTTAGCAATGCCAATTGTGTTGACAAAAAATGGTTCAAATGGCTCTGAGCACTATGGGACTCAACATCTTAGGTCATAAGTCCCCTAGAACTTAGAACCACTCAAACCTAACTAACCTAAGGACATCACACACACCCATGCCCGAGGCAGGATTCGAACCGTAGCAGCCCCGCGGTTCCGGACTGCAGCGCCAGAACCGCACGGCCACCGCGGCCGGCAATTGTGTTGACAGTGCGAGCGGCGTGGTCTATTGCCCGACGAATTTGTAGCAGTTCTGAAGCGAATGGCATGAAGTGTTTCCTTCAGTTTGGAAATCGAGTTGAACTCACGAGGGCTTAAGTCAGGGGACTGCAGTAAGTGGTATAGCACTTAGCAGCCCCATCAGTCAAACAAATCTGTAACAGCTTGCACTGTACGTGCTTGAGCATAGTCCAGCAAAATGATGGTCAGGTCCTACAGAAAGAGTCATCACTTCTGTCTCTAAGCTGGTCGTAGGTTGTGTTCCAAAAATGAGCAACGTAGAGGCACAGGCGATGACACTTTCTGTAGGACCTGACCATCATTTTGCAGGACAATGCTCAAGCACGTACAGTGTTAGCTGTTACTGATATGTTTGGGGCTGCTAAGTGCTATACCAGCTACTGCACTCCCCTGACTTAAGCCCTCGTGAATTCAACTCTATTTCTAAACTGAACGAAGCACTTCACGGCATTCGAATCAGAACTGCTACAAATTCGTCGGGCAATAGACCGCGCCGCTCGAACTGTCAACACAACTGGCACTGCTAAGAGTATCCTACGACATCCACATCGCTGGCAGTGGGTTATACACAATGCTGGTGACTACTTTGAAGGTCAATAATACTTTGAAACACGTATCTATTTTGTAAAAGCTTTAAATAAATAGTTGCCACTATTAAAGTTCCAACCCTCGTATTTGTATAGAACATGGGAAAGGTAATCGTTTATTCAACAAGCTGCAATAGTCCACTGTTACAAACTTGCATTGTAACCACTAATTTATACAAGGTGTAGAATATCCTGTCACTGTTTTACACTACCAACTTAGCCGTTTCTGTAAACATTACCTCACAGTTTTGTGAATTTTAACAGCGTGAAATTAACAGTTCTGTCTTTTTGTTTTTCTGGCGTTCTTCCTACGAGGCCACTATGCTTGTAAGGGCTCAGTTTAGATCGAACAGGAAGCGAAGTTTTTGGATAACGCATTCAAAAGTCATTTTATTACACTCACAGGAAAGTTTAACTTACTGATGATTGAGGAAAGCGTATAGCATATGAGGGGAAGAGGGCACTACATATCGTGCGTCCCACATGCGCTGTAGGTCAGGTGGTTTCTGGAAGCCAGTCTGACGTTTCCTGGCTTGACAGACCAGACGTGTCTTATATTATTCTTAAACTAACCTGTTATGGCATGGTTCATGCAAAACGCAAGAAGGTGCCCAGGTATCAATGAACAACAGAAGTTTATTTCTATAAGAAAACAGACATGAAAACATGAACAGAAAACAGATCTCTCAGTTAAAGGAATGTAACGGATTACACACAGTTCCAGAAAGTTGAGAGAGAAGGCAAACAATCCCCCGCAATAGTTTTCACTGCTGCGGGTCGCCGTCGGTGGTTGCGCTAGCGCAGTCTAGGTCCTGATGCGCGGTACTGGAGACTCGCCCTATGGCATTCGGATTTGCACTCAGTTTCGCGGTCGGCATCCGGCTGGTGGAAGGCAGCAGGCTGCGGTCGTATAAAGGCTGCCGGGGTAGAGATACCATGAAGTTTGGTCGGACTCACGTGGCGCGCGGAGGCGGGCTAGTGCCGGCTGTGACTGGTGATCGTGGGGCGGGGCCCTCGTTACTGCAGCGGATGTCACGGGGAAGTCGAGCTGCGTCGGCTGCAGGCGTCTGGCGGGACGGCAACCCGCAGCACGGTACTGTGTGGCGTGTGGCCGGGTCCTAAGGCACCAACCATACGCTCCAATCCGTCGCCGCTACACTGTTGTGGTACCTTGTAGTAAACATCAGTCGTTTGTATCCTCTATAATTCTCATTCTGATGCATAAGGTTATGTCGATCGCTGACCATGTTTGCAGTCCAGTAGTGGTGTTTTGTAGCTCGAGAAGAGCAGCAGAGTTATGGAATTACCAAGGCCGATCGTGGAGAACGATGGCGGTGCCCGAGCGATGTAGTATAAGATAAAAGCAAAAATTATTGTTCTTTATTGCTGCGCTCATCTGTTAATTGCTACAACCGATTTTCGTACTATTGTTATATCAAAGTCCCATGCAAATGTTTTCAAAAATCATTCTTATAAAGATAACTTTTGACAGCTATTCACCTGAATTTAAAGTTTGTTACTAATTTCTCCTATCCATAGTCATGCCGATTATCGTAAAGAAAACCAGTTATTTTTCATACATAACAAAATCTACTGGCCAGCATTGCACTAGACTGTGCCAGAAAAATTTCTTATAGGGACAGATATATACGCGTTATCCGGCGACATCATTGAGGTAAGAATTTTCAGTTTATTCAGAACGATTTCTCAGGGACATGACGCAGCACTGCTGACGTCCAGATTTACCAGTTTAGATTCACAGTCAGTTAATCATTAAAAGGTTACATTACGAGATTTATTTTGAAAGGTTATATATGAGTCACACTTTTGTTGGGAGGTTAGTAATTTTTTTATTGGAAGGTTACGGAATTTATGTGTTGGGAGGTTACACTTGGCGACAGCCGGCCAGGATCGTACTTTTTGTGGATTTCTGAGAAGTAGTCAGTTATATATCTGCTCTTATTTATCGAATGTTAAATGTAGTTTGCGTCTGTCTCAACGCATTTACTAACTTGTCACTCCTTCTTTCACAGATCTTTGACAATTTTATGCTCTTTGTTGTTATCGTATTTGTTCCATTTTTGCTTTGTCTTTGTTTCATTTTGTGCCTACCTTTGACTTGTGAAAATTCCGCTGGACATTATATCGTAATTGAGTAGTGTATTTTCAAATGATTTTCTGACTTAACTCTCACGTCAAGTGTACCGTAATTTACCATGCATCATAATTTACTGCCACATCTACGTACCCTCTCGCCAGGCTCGTCAATTAACGTCTAACCCTGGGAGATAACTTCTTCCTCTTGCCCTTCTTGTCCTCCTCCTCCTCTCCCTAGTTCTCCTCCTCTTCCTCTCCCTAGTTCTCCTCCTCTTCCTCCTCCTCAGCCCTGTGATTGGTCGACATAATGGTGTTCTAAAAGCCACTTCCACTACGCCGGTAATTTTATTGGAAATAACGGATGGCATCCTCTATGTCATCTGAGAAGAATTTTCCTGTTTTCCCACCTCGTTTGGGTGGTTCCTGTAGTTCCCCTGCGTTTAGAGCCGTGCACCAACATGATTAACGTATTAAATGTCCAGTGTTATCAATGCATCTCTTATCAATTTGTGGTATTAAAGCAAGTTCATCGTGAGCATCTCTTAGCATCTGTGTATAGGTTCCGCTATTTTTCCAGGGTGTGCAGAGTACAAGGTGCCAATACCATGTTGAATGCCTCTAGCGCCAATTTAGTAAACATGAAACAAGATGGATAACTGAAAAGTAATGCTTCTACCTTCGTAACTCTTCAACAGTTGGCAGCACTGGTATGCGGCAGGTACTGGCTTGTTCCGTAGCCTCTTCTCTACAGCTCCAGTTGGCGGGAAGCCTTAGCATTGAACGGTTGTGTTGTTACAGTGTAAAGTATGGAACCCTGCGCAGACGGTCGGTCAATGCGATTTAAGCAATGTGCAGTCATTGAATTCTTGACAGCAGAAGGTGTCACCCCAAAGGAGATTCATCAGAGAATGAAATCATTTTATGGTGATTGTGGTGCTGTGAGTACTGTGCGTTGTTGGGCGAGTAAGTTTAAAGACGTTGAGGCAGGAACATCTGACCTGCGTGACAAAGAAAGAGTTGGACGTCCTGTGACAACAAGCACGGCATCCTCCATGCAGTCCAAATTTAACACCATCTGACTTCCATCTGTTCCCGATAGTGAAAGACGATCTGCGGGGACATCATTATCTTTCTGATGAAGACGTTGAGAGGACTGTGAGACTGTGGTTGCGGAAACAGAGTGTCGGCTTCAGAAAACTAGTTCATCGTCGGCAGAAATGTATCCAACTGCCTTGTGGTTATGTGGAGAAGTGAATATTGGTAATTGAAGATGAGCGTTTGATTTATTAAAATATTCCCATCCAAACCCAATTAACGAAGGTGGAGGCATTACTTTTCATTCAACCCTCTTACATAAATACACGGTACGCAGAGATTTCACGAGGCAGTTGCGCGCAGTGTGGAAATCGGGACTCTCTCCTTCCTTTCTCGGTCATATAGAAGTTATGAACAGTTCTGTCACCACAAAGATTAGAATTAGCTCTGAAGGAATGAAGAAAGATTAGGGTTTAACGTCTCGTCGATATGTGGTCGTTAGAGACGAAGCGCTACAACTGGTTGGGGAAGAGAATGATAAGCGACATACTCAAAGAAACCATCCCTGCATTCACGTTTAGCGATTTTGGGAACCTACGGAAACCCCACGTCTGAATGAGAATTGAAATGGCATCCTCCCCAAATGCGTGTTGTAGGTGGGTAGGTGTGTGTGGATGGGCGTATAAAGAAGCGTAGACTACTCTCAAAGCAAGTGACAAATAAGCCCTAATAGTTTAATGACATGTTGAATGTACATTTATAACGCCCAAGAGAAGAAACTGACTCGCGAGTTAAATAGAAAATACGATTAATTTTTCACTCTGCAGCGGAGTGAAACTTTCTGGCAGATTAAAACTGCGTGCTGGACCGAGACTCGAACTCGCGACCTTTGCCTTCGCTGGAAAGTGCTTTACCGAATGAGTTAACTTTCTTGTTTAGTTATTTAAAACATTTAATTATATTTTAGGATAGAGATACAGCTAGTGGGTCATAGAACTTTTACAGACAAAATAAAACCGTGCACCCATATGCTTTTAGTATAATCAGGACCTCAAAAGATGTACCACAAGGTCTATTATCAAATATTCAGGCCCTGCACAAAATATCAGTTTGGTCATGAAACTAATAAATATGTTTTAAGAAAACTAACTGAAGGCATATCTTAATTCTTGGAATGTCCTTGCCATTATCTGTAATTACGTTTAAACAATGTGGCATCCTTATGCTGTCATAATAAAATATGGACTGCAGAACATCTAAAACTGCCCAAGCATGACTCACGACCCGTCAGCGCAGCTTTACTCTCGCCGTTTCCTCATCTCCTACGTTCCAAACTTCACTCAGTCTAAGTCGATAGAGCATTTACCCACGAAAGGCAAAGGTCTTGAGTTCGAGTCCCAGTACGGCACACAGAGTGCATCTGTCAGGAAGTTTCAACTTAGAAAATAGTCACTCATCACACACATAAATTACTCTCAACGAAGAGAAATGGAGGTCTACATCTGTAATACCTGTAGGCAGCATATGAGGGTACTGGTTCGACAGTGCAACAGGTTACTTTAAACATGTGTTGGCCTTCTGCTTGTAGAGCCCAGTTGTGCAATGAGACAGTTTCCTTGTTCGTACGCACATAAATTCACAACGCTGAAAACAATTAGTAGAAAAATCATGTATAAATCTTGACTGCCTTCGTACATAACATTGTACTAGGCAACGCAGGATAATGGCCCTTAGCAGTCTTCAGCAATCCAGTACATAACGGCTTCCCTTTTCTTAGCACCTGAAACAATATTTGCACGGAGATAATTCTTATTTCTCAGCTGCGGCTCATAGCCTAATGTCTGCTTATCTAATTGACTTTGACACAGGTCGTTCATTTGCATAAGACAACACAATAGCGGCCAGGCAGCATGGCACTTTTAAGTAGATTAAAGATAAGGAGTGGTGCCGTTCTCGGTGGAATAAAATCTTGAGAAGTTAATTTAACAAACAATTAACTATGAATGAACACAAAAATAAACTTTATGCTTCCGTGGGAATATTTCATCCCAAAACTTAAAGATTTAATTTTACAAAGCGAAGCAACATTGTCTGAAACACGTGATGCTGATTCGTTGCAAAACTAATCTCTAAAGTTCAAGGCAGGTGAACATCTTGGAATCTCTAGTAGCTCTAAGTGAAATAAAGCAGTGTATGATGCAATAACCAGCTTCCAAACAGTTCACTATAGCAACATATGAGCGCCCATTACTTCGCGGAGGCACGCTATCTGATATCTACTCGCGGATTAAGACAAGTGGACATTCTCTAACTAGCCTCGCTACGCAAACTAATCTTCGTCACAGTAAATATGGTGAGTCGGTCACACCCGAATCTTTATGCATTGTAATGTCTACTCAACCACACGAACGCAGCTTCCTTCTCAACATCAGAAACACAGTACAAAGTGACTCTTCTTCTTCCGGTACTAAGTCCAAATAGCAAGTTATCAAGAATAGTGGCATACTACTTTCAAACAAGAGAGACCACATATACCAACACCCGCGAACTGGAAATATTGGCCGAGAGCAAACGGACTCGTGAAAGACCGAAATTTGTCACAGTGGTCAAACAAAGAGGTTACTGAAGAGCTTGTACTCCGATGGATCTAAACTAGCTAAAAAAACAAAGAAGGAAGGGAGATTACAGTTAAAGTCTCAACAACAGCGCAGTCATTAGAGATGAAGCACAAGCTCAGTAACGAAAGAATGGGGAAAGAAATCGACCAAGCTCTTTTCAAAGGAACCATCTCGGAAATTGCCTGGAGTGATTTACGGAAATGAGGGAAAATCTTAATCTTGGATAGTCAGACACTGATATGAACCGTTGATTCCAGAATGCGAGTCCGTTGTGCAGACCACTGTGCTACCTCGCTCGATGAAACCAGTTAGAGCGAATTGTCATTCAGTAATGCAAACATAAGCGTCACCATCCACAAACAGGCAAAATATACTGTGAGTAAATGAAACTCCTAAGTGAAATGAAATTATCATATGGTATTGATAGCCGGAAGTTCGGCCGCCGAGTTGCAAGTCTTTTCAGCTGACGCCACACTGTGCCACTAGCGTGTCGATGATGATGAGATGATGATGAGGACAACACAGCACCAACTCCCCGAGAGAAGAAAATCTCCGAACAGCCCGGAGATCGAACCCGGACCAACTGGGTCAGACGCGCTGCCCACTAAGCAAAGGGGACGGACAGTGCTAAGTAAACAGGCGCCTTTCAAGCTCAATAGTGGATACTCATGAAGTCTTCTTGGTTACTGCGTTGTGTCTGCTAGTGCTGAGCTCCCAATGAATTCGACTGGTATGGCCGTCATGGATAAAATCCCCCGCGTACAGAACCGTGGAATCTGCAGACAGAGATCATGCGATACTCAGTTCAGTCTCTTCGTCCATGTGATCCGGAGTGCCAATCTTCATGCTGTATTCTTTGACTTCAGGAGGGCAATCGACACTGTTTCGCAGAATCGTTTAGTGAACAAAATACCGGGTAGGTGAGTCCAAATTTGTGATCGGATTCACGGCTTCTTGCAGGTAGAACTCGATACATCACTTTTAGCGGAGCAAAATCGACAGAGATAAAAGTTGTTCTGGGACTACCCCAGGAAATTGAGATAGGACCATTATTATTTGTAAATACATCTTAATGATTTCGTGGATAACACTGTAAGATAACTAGCAGACGATACTATTGCCTACAGAACGGTTGCAACGCAAGGAGACTAACGGAGTACAGGAAGACCTGCAAAGCGCAAAGATTGGTGCAGCGACTGACGGCTGAACCAGAGTTTAAATACGAGGCGTATTCCGAAACTATGGTCCGTTCGGTTGCGGAATGGAAACCACAATGAAAAATCGATAAAGCTTTGCATAGGGGTGTCTCTAGTATGCCCATCGATCGCTTCACGCCTGTCTTTTCAGTTACGAGCGTACAGTGAGCACGTAAAGATGCCTAGAAATCAGCGTCTCCCGCCAAGTATGAGTATCTGAGAGACATTTTGCCTGATTTGGTGCAGCCCACACAACATAACAGTCATGCATTTCCTTCTTCATAACAGTTCTCGGCCGCACTCTGCAGGGGTAATGAGGTCACCCCTGCAGCGTTCCCGATGGGAAGTGTACGATCGCCCTGCATATAGCCCGGACTTTGCTCCTTCTGGTTTTCATCTCCGCTGACATGAACAGCTGGCTATGATATCGACGTTTTGGTACAGACAACGAACTACAGATCAGCGTAGAGAATCGGCGAAAAGTGCAGGCGGTTGCCTTCTATGACGAGGGTATTGGAAAATTGGTAAACACTAAGACAAATGTCTCAGACGGAGCGGCGACTATGTAGAGATGTTGCTGGAGGATGTAGCTAACTATTTCAAATAAAACACTTTTGATTTTCACTGTGGTTTCCATTTCGCGACCTTACTTTCGGAGTACCCCTTGTATATGTAATACGTTGCGCGTACGTAAAGAAACCGTCTATTTTTCGATTACTCTGCTGACGACAAATCACGGGAAACAGTAACTATCGTAAAATACCTAGAGGTAGGCATCTCGATCTTACTGAGTTGGAATGACCACGTAATATGTATAGCAGGAAAAGCAGAGTGCAGGCTGGGATTCACTGGAAGAATGTTAAAAAATGATGTAGATCATCCACAGAAGATGTGGCTTACAAACCACATGTTCGACCAATTCTAGAGCATTCTCGTCACATTCTGACATCTATAAGGTTGCGTTAAGCAAGAAATAGAGAAGGTCCAACGAAAAACGGCGCGTTTCGTCACAGGACCGTTTAGTCGGAGCGAGAGCGTTATGGAGATGCTCCAATGGCAAGACGCTACACGATAGGCATTGTGATTCACAGAGCAGGTTACTACTGAAATACACTGCCTGACTAAAAGATTAAAGTACTCAGAAGGGGAGGAGAAAACAAAATGAAGCTTCACGGGTTGAGACGGTAAGTGATGCTATTTTCATTGATTACAACATCGAGTCCAATTTACAGGAACTTGGCAGTATAGACCCACTTATAAGTGTGACGGTGAACCATTTTAGGTCTGGAAGCATTCACTGATTTGGCTGGGAAGCATACCATAAAGCCATTGTATCATCTCGCCGGCCGATGTGGCCGAGCGGTTCTAGGCGCTTCAGTTTGGAACTGTGCGACCGCTACGGTCGCAGGTTCGAATCCTGCCTCGGGCATGGATGTGTGTGATGTCCTTAGGTTAGTTAGGTGTAAGTAGTTCTAAGTCAAGGGGACTGATGACCTCAGATGTTAAGTCCCATAGCGCTCAGAGCCATTTGAACCATTGTATCATCTCCCCAGGCAAGCTGGCCGTAAACTGTTGTAAATGATCCTTAATGTCCTGGACGTCCTAGCCGGTCCCACAAATGTTCTGGTGGGAACAGGTTTGGCGTCTTTTCGGCCGTGGAAGTACCTCAGAAACATGCGGAGTTGTCATAGAGGCACTTGTCATGTCTGAGCAAGCATTGTCCTGCTGAGAAATGCCACCTTCATAGAGGTAACACATGAGAACGCAGGATGTCTGTCACGTACCACATTGTCAGTCACTACCAGCTGTGACCTGCAATCATACTGATTGCTTCCCACACCATGACACCAGCGGTAGCACAGCTGTGCCTCTCCAGAACAATGGAAGAACGAGACCTCTCTCAAAGTCTCTACCATAGCCACCAACGATTGTCATCCGGGGTAGTGTGGATCCGCGATTCATCGCTCAGCACAGTGTGGAGCTATTCTTCAGCAGTCCATGGCTGCCAGTGATGGTACAACAGTAAACGCAGCCGATTGTGTTGCGGTGTTAATGGCAGCCTATGAAGGGCACAGTAATTTTCAAGTTGGTCTGCTGCCGTTCTCTGACCAATAGATTGGATAACACAGAATGTTACAGGCAGTTGGTTACTGATAGTAAAATGTTAACTTTACTGCCGGAAATGTTACAGTTAATAAAATGTTCTGGGCTATTATCCCATGATCGAATGGATTTTACATTAAAACCCAACGTTTCGTCTCCACCTGCGGAATGCATTCTCAAGGGGGACGAAATATCCTAGACGGGTGAGGACGAAATGTTGGGTTTTAATGTGAAATTCATTCGGTCACAGCATAACAACCCGCAACATTTTATTGATAGTCCGTTAATTGTTCTCAGACGGCAGGACTGATGTGGTTGGGTACGATGTGCTTGGTGCAGACTATGGCGTTCCTCCGTTATGATTGTCAGTCGAGATCGATAGGAACCTTGATGACACGTATTCGTGCCCTCACCTTCCCATGAAGTCCAGTGTCAGGCAGCTGCCACATCTGAATACCCCATACGTTTAGATACTTCACGATTCGACGTGAGGCCGCTTTCAAACTATGTCAGGTGCTGATGATGTTGTCTTACACGAGTACGTAGCATTTCTGTGTCCTTTACTGCTCTCACTAAATATATGACATGGTTTACGGCCCTTATATATCACATCAAGCCTGGCAACAACCAATGGCTCTGAGCACTATGGGACTTAACATCTGAGGTCATCTGTCCCCTAGAACTTAGAACTACTTAAACCTAACTAACCTAAGGACACCACACACATCCATGCCCGAGGCAGGATTCGAACCTGCGACCGTGGCGGTCGCGCGGTTCCAGACTGAAGCGCCTAGAACCGCTCGGCCCTGGTAACAACACTAAACTAGAATAACGCTAATACAATTTGCCAGCCGGCCTACCAGCTTCCGAGAATTGCAACTCTTATCATTTACATACCCACTAATGGCGCCTATGTGTATGAATTATTTTGGCATCTGACCATGTCTTGTCGGTTCTTTCGTCAGTGAGTGTACGTGCAGTGCACATTTCAGGAACAGTTGCACAACGTATTATATTACATCCTTTCACACACATCTCACAAAATGACCACAACAAGGTAATCATGGAAATAAGAGTTCGTACGGAGCTTTACCAACAGCCACTCTTTGCACACACTACCCTCCCTAGGAAAGGGTGGTGGTACTAGCAGAATATTTTACCACACACTTTAAGATGGCTTTCGGAGTGTAAATATAGTTGTGAAATTGTGACTGTGAAGTCGTCGTTCTTTGTCACAGTTGACTTGACCAGAATCCAGAACAGTTCTGGGGCAACAGCACACCGAGGACGACAAACTGATTCCCACTTCCGCTGTACCAAATTCTGCATAACGATTCTAGAATTTTATCCTGTAACACTGAGTGTTTGATGTAACCACATGTACGTTTTATTTTGTTGCAGAATACCTTACAGCAGTGGCAAATCATCTTCTTCATCGGGTCTGGGCTGTACCTCGTGAGCGGTCTCGTGTTTATCTTCTTTGGCTCTGCTGAGACGCAGCCCTGGAACCTCAAGAAAAAGGAGGAAGCGACACCCTCTTGATACCTGCACCAAACACTGCACACTCTTTGCTGGACGCAGTGCCAGTACAAAGATGCTGCTGTACCAATAAAGTTTTTGAAGTACACTTTGTTGGTATTACTATCACATTACAATTTAGTTTACTAATTACTGTCCCGGGAAACTATTATTAGTTAGTTGGACCATAGACAAAAAAAATTAGAGCAGGTTCATGACAGCACCAAAAACGTCCCAGTACTGTGTGAAGTACAATCATCTACAAGAATATTACAATCATCTCTCCGCCATCGGTATGGCATTCTGCGGACACATGGAAAAGACCTGAAACCTCATAATACATTTCCAGCAGTTCACAATACATCCTATTACAGTTCACCACTAGATTTCGAGCAGTACACAATATAATTAGAACAGTTTACAATCAGTTCTCAGTAATTCACAAAGGAAATCATGAACATCGCCACCAATTTAGATGGACGCTACTGTTCTCAGAAGAGCACACAGCACTTCTTGTCTTATAGTCTCTTTACATTTTATTAATATCACGATTAGTAACGTAACAATTTAAAATTTTTCCAGTGGGGTCAGAGAGCACGCAGGTATATACTCAAGATATAATACATGATTTTCAATGTTGTAATTCAACTTTATTATAGAAATACAAACTTGGGAACAATGCACCTCTTCAATCAACATTTGTGTGTCCATTATTGTAACCAATTCGTAGAAAATACATACAGCTGCGTGGTTGGAACCAATTCATTCTTAGGAATTGCATTTTGTTGAAGGAAGGCGTGGTTATATATTTTATTCGTAACGGATCATGATGTGCTCTTTGAAAGGGGCTACGACCTCAAGCAGGTTTTAGCAGATATACATAAGAGTGATAGCAATGATAACCGATTTTTGAAAATTACAATGAGAGTGATGATGATGCAGATGCGACAGGAGAAAAATACAGGTCGGAGGTGGATGTAAATGATGTAAATGAATCCTAAGAAGATGATAATGGTATTCAGGAAGCTAGTACATCTATTCTTCTATCTAGAAGTGGACAGATAACATATGATATAGTACCGCCTGATGTGGGCAAGCAGGCTTCCAGGAATATAACACCTGGAACTAAACAAATTCCACGTCACCTTAGACCACAAATGAAGACAAGGGAACATTGTCTCAGACTCTTTATCTTTAACTACACTCCTGGAAATGGAAAAAAGAACACATTGACACCGGTGTGTCAGACCCACCATACTTGCTCCGGACACTGCGAGAGGGCTGTACAAGCAATGATCACACGCACGGCACAGCGGACACACCAGGAACCGCGGTGTTGGCCGTCGAATGGCGCTAGCTGCGCAGCATTTGTGCACCGCCGCCGTCAGTGTCAGCCAGTTTGCCGTGGCATACGGAGCTCCATCGCAGTCTTTAACAGTGGTAGCATGCCGCGACAGCGTGGACGTGAACCGTATGTGCAGTTGACGGACTTTGAGCGAGGGCGTATAGTGGGCATGCGGGAGGCCGGGTGGACGTACCGCCGAATTGCTCAACACGTGGGGCGTGAGGTCTCCACAGTACATCGATGTTGTCGCCAGTGGTCGGCGGAAGGTGCACGTGCCCGTCGACCTGGGACCGGACCGCAGCGACGCACGGATGCACGCCAAGACCGTAGGATCCTACGCAGTGCCGTAGGGGACCGCACCGCCACTTCCCAGCAAATTTGGGACACTGTTGCTCCTGGGGTATCGGCGAGGACCATTCGCAACCGTCTCCATGAAGCTGGGCTACGGTCCCGCACACCGTTAGGCCGTCTTCCGCTCACGCCCCAACATCGTGCAGCCCGCCTCCAGTGGTGTCGCGACAGGCGTGAATGGAGGGACGAATGGAGACGTGTCGTCTTCAGCGATGAGAGTCGCTTCGGCCTTGGTGCCAATGATGGTCGTATGCGTGTTTGGCGCCGTGCAGGTGAGCGCCACAATCAGGACTGCATACGACCGAGGCACACAGGGCCAACACCCGGCATCATGGTGTGGGGAGCGATCTCCTACACTGGCCGTACACCACTGGTGATCGTGGAGGGGACACTGAATAGTGCACGGTACATTCAAACCGTCATCGAGCCCATCGTTCTACCATTCCTAGACCGGCAAGGGAACTTGCTGTTCCAACAGGACAATGCACGTCCGCATGTATCCCGTGCCACCCAACGTGCTCTAGAAGGTGTAAGTCAACTACCCTGGCCAGCAAGATCTCCGGATCTGTCCCCCATTGAACATGTTTGGGACTGGATGAAGTAGCGTCTCACGCGGTCTGCACGTCCAGCACGAACGCTGGTCCAACTGAGGCGCCAGGTGGAAATGGCATGGCAAGCCGTTCCACAGGACTACATCCAGCATCTCTACGATCGTCTCCATGGGAGAATAGCAGCCTGCATTGCTGCGAAAGGTGGATATACACTGTACTAGTGCCGACATTGTGCATGGTCTGTTGCCTGTGTCTATGTGCCTGTGGTTCTGTCAGTGTGATCACGTGATGTATCTGACCCCAGGAATGTGTCAATAAAGTTTCCCCTTCCTGGGACAATGAATTCACGGTGTTCTTATTTCAATTTCCAGGAGTGTAAATGCATAGCGCAACAGTAACGCATACCAGTAATCATTCAAAAGACAGAAAAATTCTACACCTATGTCTTTAACGCCGGTTTGAACTTGACTCTACAGAACTAAAAGTACTCATTTCTCTGCTAGTAATAGTTGGTTTACACAAGGCACGTGGGACACCTTTGAGTGAATTTTGATAATATGAATATGGATTATCCATTTTTCGAACCACAACGAGCTTTTCAAGATTTCATGACATTCTGATGCGCCTCCAGTGCGATGATAAAGCAGTCTCTGGATCAAAAGCTGAACCTATACTGCTGTGTTTGAAATGTTCATTGATGCGTGTTTCGTTTTACATCCTTGGGTCTTATATTGCAGTTGATGAGCACCTACGTACTTTCAGAGGACGGTGTCCCTTCAAAGCGTTCACTCCTTCAAAACCTGGACAGTACAGGATAGAAGTGTGCGCTGCTGTAGATTCTGAGATCAGTTGTCTCGTAAATGCACTATTGTGTAGAGGAAAATCTGCTGAATGAAGGGAAATAATTCAAGGCAAACGAGTGGTACATGATTTAGCTGATCACCTAAGGAAAAGTGGCAGGATTATTTCCACTGATAACTTTTTAAATGTTTGCAACTTAATTATAGCATGCAAAAATGGAGTTGTAATTTCAACAACGTGCATGGGTCTCACGATAGTTCATTATTATTTCTGTGGAAATATTTTATATTTTGTCGTAATATAGTTGCTAGAAACATTTTGCTGTAAAAAAAGACCCCATACATATAATACATTTTTCCAGAGCTATACCATTCGTAGGTTATATCACTCCACGAAGCTAGCATTATTTAAGCAGACTAATTTTTTTTTTATAACGTTCGCATTAATATTTAGTCCGAAGCAAGTATAAAACATTCCAGTCCGACAGTGAGTTTTCGTGTGTTATTATCCGATGCGGTACTGACACATAACATAGCGCATAGCAGCGCTCAGCCGCCACAGCACACACATTGAGTCTCTGTGTTCGACAAACCATCGACATCGTTCTTTTCATCACAGTTCATGTGACAGCTCTGCATATTACATTTTGTTTTACATGAGTTTGACAGGGTACTTTGAGAAAAGCTTTACAAAGAAGATAAGGAAGAAGTTGAAATTTTTGGCACACTCAATAAGAGATTCGTGTAGCAACATAAATACAATAAAACATACACTAAAGCGACAAAAAACTGATATAGGCATGCGTATTCAAATACAGAGGTATGTAAACAGACAGAATACGGCGCCGCGGTCGGCAACGCCTATAAAGGGCAACGAGTGTCTGGCGCAGTTGTTAGATCGGTTACAGCTGCTACAATGTCAGGTTATCAGTACTTAAGTGTGTTTGAACGTGGTTTTATAGTCGACGCACGAACTATGGGACACAGTATCTCCGAGGTAGCGATGAAGTGGGGATTTTCCAGCGCGACCATTTCACGAGTGTACAGTGAATATCAGGAAACGGGCAAAACATCAAATCTCCGATATCGCTGTGGCCGGAAAAAGATCCTGTAAGAACGGGATCTACGACGACTGAAGAGAATCATTCAACGTGACAGAAGTGCAACCCTTCCGCAAATTGCTGCAAATTTCAATGGTGGATCATCAACATTTTGTGAGCCTGCGAACCATTCAACGAAACATCACCGACATGGGCTTTGGGAGCCGAAGGCCCATTCGTGTACCCTCGATGACTGGGCCTGTCAACAGCGACATTGGACTGTTGATGACTGTTGCCTGGTCGGACGAGTCTCGTTTCAAATTGTATCGAGCGGAGAGGCGTGTACGGGTATGGAGACAACCTCATGAATCCGCGGACCCTGCATGTCAGCAGGGGACTGTTCAAGCGGGTGGAGGCCCTGTAATGGTGTGGGGCGCGTGCAGTTGGAGTGGTATCGGACCCCTGATACGACTAGATACGACTCTGATAGGTGATACGTACGTAAGCATCCTGTCTGATCACCTGCATCCATTCATGTCCATTGTGCATTCAGACGGACTTGGGCAATTCCAGCAGGACAATGCGACACCTCACATGTCCATAATTGCTACAGAGTGGCTACAGGAACACTATTCTGAGTTTAAACAGTTCCGCTGGCCACCAAACTCACTAGACATGAACATTATTGAGCACATCTGGGATGCCTTGCAACATGCTGTTCAGAAGAGATATCTACCTCCTCGTGCTCTTACGGATTTATGGACAGCCCTCTAGGATTCATGGTGAGAGCTCCCTCCAGCACTACTTCAGACATCAGTCGAGTCCATGCCAAGTCGTGATGCTTCTGCGTGTCGCGGGGGCCTTGCACGATATTAGGCAGGTTTACCAGTTTTTTTGGCTCTTCAGTGTAGGTACATAGGCCAAAACAAAAACTATTCTTAATCATCTAAGTGTAAGCATTGAGTGGAAAAAAGGAAAATAAAGCAAAAAAATATCACTCTCAACAATGAAGAAATTGATAAGGGCCAAAGTAGAGAGGATATAAAATGTAGACTGGCAAGCGTTTCTGAAGAAGAGAAATTTTCTAACGTCGAATATACGCTAAGGTGACAAAATCATGCGACATCGATATGCACATGTACAGATAGCGGTAGTATCGCGTACACAGGGTATACAAGGGCAATGCATTGGCGGAGCTGCCATTTGTACTCAGGCGATTCATGTGGAAAGTTTTCGATATGATTATGGCCACACAACGGGAATTAACATACTCTGAATGCGGAATGGCTGTTGGAGCTAGATTCACGGGACATTCCATTACGGAAATCGTTAGGGAATTCAGTATTCCCAGATCCACGGTGTCAAGAGTGTACCGAGAACACCAAATTTCAAGCATTACCTCTCATCAAAGTTAACGCAGTTGGTTTAAGAATCATGAAAGAAGGTTGTATACGTTTAAGAGACCTGGAGACACCGGAAAGTTCAAATGGTTCAAATGGCTCTGAGCACTATGGGACTTAACATCTGAGGTCATCAGTCCCCTAGAATTTAGAACTACTTAAACCTAATTAACCTAAGGACATCACACACATCCATTCCCAATGCAGGATTCGAACCTGCGACCGTAGCGAATGCGCGGTTCCAGACTGTAGCGCCTAGAACCGCTAGGCCACCCCGACCGGCGACGGCCTTCACTTAACGACCGAGACTAACGGCGTTTGCATGGAGTTTTCAGTGCTAACAGACAAGCAACACTGCGTAAAACACCCTAAGAATGAGTGTGGGACAAACGTATCCGTCAGGACAGTGGGACGAAATTTGACGTTACTGGGCTATGGCAGCAGACGACCGACACGAGTGCCTTTGCTAACAACGCAACACAGCCTGCAGCGCCTCTCCTGGGCTCGTGACCATATCGGCTGGACTCTAGAAACCGTGGACTGGTCAGATGAGACCCGAGCTGATGGCAGGGTTCGATTGTGGCGCAGATCCAACTTGTCAACACGGCTCCATAAACTTGTGGGCTGCGTTTACATGGAATGGACAGGATCTTCTGGTCCAACTGAACCGGTCATTGACTGGAAATTATTGTGTTCGACTACTTGGAGGAGATCAATTGCAGCCATTCATGGAGGTCATCGAATATTTGTAGGACATAATCGAGCGCTCAGATCGTGCTCAAAAATCTTGTACCGGCAACACTTTCCCACTTACGGACGGCTATAGGGGCAGCACGGCCCAGTATCGCTGCAGGGGACTTTCAACGACTTGTTGAGTCCGTGCCGCGTCGAGTTACTGCACTACATCGGGCAAAAGGAGTTTCGACAAGATATTAAGAGGTCTCCCATGACTTGTCACTTCAGTGTAAATCGAAGTGTTAGGAAATCTTTTCTGAAGGTTCAAATGGGTCAAATGGCCCTGAGCACTATGGGACTTAACATGTGAGGTCATCAGTCCCCTAGAATTTAGAACTACTTAAACCCAGTTAACCTAAGGACATCACACACGTCCATGCACGACGTAGGATTCTAACCTGCGACCGTAGCGGTCGCGCGGTTCCAGACTGAAGTGCCTAGATCCGCTCGGCCACTGCGGCCGGCTTTTTCTGAAGATACCTGCCTGGCGTGTAGCCTTGTACGGAATGAAACTTGGGTGATAAGCGTTTCAGACAAGAAGAAAATGGAAGCTTTTGAAATATGGTGCTACAGAAGAGTGCCTAAGATTAGATCGCTAGATCGAATAATAATTGAAGAGGTATTGAATAAAAGTGGGGGGGGGGGGGGGGGACAGAAACTTGTTGCGCAACTTCATTAAAAGAAGGGATCTGTTGATAGGACGCATTCTGAGACATCAATGAATCACCAGTTTAATACTGGATGGACGTGTGGGGGGGGGGGGGGGGGGGGCGTGGGGGCTAAAAATTGTAGGGAGACACCAAGAGACGAAAACAGTAAGCAGTTTCAAATGGGTGAGGTTGGTGTAGATAATTGGAGCTGCATCAAACCAATCTTCGCACTCGGGACCACAACAACAAAATTTTTTTTTTTATTTAATTTTATTTTTTTATGACGGGAACAGTCAATCAGATGGCAGTTCATCTCCCGGTGCTCTCTTTGTTTGTACACATGCGTCTTCGCCCGAACCTGTGAACAAAAATTTAAATGTTTAGCTTCTGGAGATGTAGTAACAGTCATGGTATATCAACTAATGCAGCCGATTAGGGAAAGCGCGACTGAATGTTGCCTCGTGTGAATGGCAGAATAAGGATTGGTTTCAGCATGCTGTAAGAACATAGCATTCATAGCATTGTAGCCATTAGCACGGCCTCAAGTTGTTAAGCTAATCTCTTGATCTCCAAAAAGAATACAGGTACCTCTGTTCTATCACTGCCTCCTACAAAATAAGAGGACGATGAACTTATTACTGATCATGCTCTACAACACATCGAGGGACAAATGCACATGGAAATTTGCTTCCATCGTACTAGGGCAACTCTCCTCATTAATAAGACCATTTTTAAAAAAGAAACTTCTCACTACGAAAAGGCATTGCAAATAACGTTATGTCTGTAAACAATTTCCCTCATAGTCTACGCGCTTGGTCCATCTGTTGAAAAGCTTGCTAAATCCGTCCTTCAGCAAGCTCAGTCTCGCATCGCCTTCACAACCACGTCATCCGATGAAATATTGGATTCATGCAGGTACTCCTTCACCGGAATTAATAGGTGAAACTCTTAGAACTAGGTCAATGCTGTACGACAACTGCTCGAAACCAAGATTTTAAATGCAGTAGATGATTGTCCCAACTGTATGAGGGCGGGCATTATCCTGATGTAAATTCTCACGTTTTAGAAGCTTCCCTCTCCTCGTCGTTTTCATTTCAGATTTCAGTTCTCTCAGTAGCTTACTGTAACAGTCACTATTCATTGATTGACCTGTAGCTGTGTAGTGACCTAGCAGTGGATCTTTCATATACGAAAACGTTATCATCAACATTTCTGCAGAAGCTTGGCTATTGAACTTCTTAGTTTAAGCGAAGATGGATGTTTCCAAAGCATACACTTCCGCTTGATCAGTACTTCGTAGTGATGGACGAAATCTCATCAACGGTTACTATGCGACTGAGAAAGCATTCTCTCTCTCTTCATAAGCGTCATTTTGACATTTACGTACGTCCCTGTTTGTGTTTGTCTGTCAGCTGACGTGGTACACAGCGAGTAAAAGCTGTGCGATAGTGTAGAGAAGCATGAGTGATTGTAAATGCAGAACTGTGATTGATGTTAAGCTTCCTGTAATCTCAGGAACGAAACCCGAATCCTGTACCCGGAAATTTTCCAAAGACAGGTCACGTTGATGATATAAAGGGTGATTAAAAATGAATAGGACAAACATAAACTATTCCTCCGACTACAGTAACCACTTTATTTCAGAAATACATATAGAGAGTAAAAGGTTAAATCTCACTTTTCCTACAGTCATTCACAGATGTTCAGTGTTAGCTCCACTTGTAACACGGGAGATGTCTATCCGGTTCTGTATTTCCTGCCAGATCCTTTCCAGCATAGCCCGATCAGTGGAGTTAACCGTGCCGACTACCCGGTACCTTAGCTGTTGTAAGTCGTGAGGAAATGGCGGTACGTAAACCATGCCGTTCACACATCCCCAAAGCAAAAGGCGACCTGGGGAGCATAACATGGACGGCGCTTAATTTGATCCAGCACCATCAGTCCAGTGATGTGGAAAATGTTCGTTGAGGTGACTACGTACGAAGTTGTGACAATTTCGTGCAGGTGGGGGGTGGGGGTTGTCTCCGTCCTGCCGTCCTGCTGTAAAATGAAGTCAGCTACCTCTTCTGACAGCTAAGACAACAACTAGAGAGAACGCATATTGATGCAGGTTATGCCTGTAACGGTAGGCTATAAAAGAAGGAAGAAGCAAAGACTCTGCGGTTGGCTACGTCGTAATAAACATTAAGTTTCAGAGAATCACATTCAGGTTCCAGAGAGGCATGTGGGTTTTGTGTACCCGATATTTATTATGCTTATTCAGTTTGCAAATTAAGTGGAATGTGCCTTCGTCAGGAGACACAAATCTGCCTTCGAAAACATCCACCTCTGTGCGTGCTTGAAAATCAATGCATAATAATTTGGTTCATCGGCTGGTTTGTATTCTGTAAGCCTTGAACTGTAGACGACTGAGCAACACACGCCACGCTGCTGACTGCGACACATTCACTTCTCCGCTGGCACGACGTCTCGATTTTGTGGGCCTTCTTTCGTAGATCGTACCAATGTTTTCCACCACTTCATTCTTTTCTTGCATATGCATCTTGTCTCCTCGAATTGCTTTGCCTATCTAGCAGTGTTGTGAGAGGGTGGAACCACTTTGCCAAATATGGTCAGAAAAATGTCTTTGAACAAAGGTTATTGGCGATGATTTTGCGAACTCTGTGACAATACGCCTTTTCTATAGCAGATGCCATCATTTTTAAAACTAACCAGCGATGATCAACAACGGCGACTTTCCATTGTCTCATTGTTGCCAGCCTAAATTGTGAAAGGTAACGTTTCAGTTTTACGTGTATTTCTGAAATAAAGCCACTACTGTAGTTACAGCAATACTTCCTTTTGGCACATTCAGTTTGAATCACCCTGCATACATAGTAAAGGGCGTCCATAAATTATCTTTACGACTTAAAACTACATTAGATATTAACAAATGGTTTTCAAGTGTGATAGGATAACTCAAAGTATTGTTTTCTTATTCGTACACATAAGTGTGTGCGCCCTTAGTGGCACAAATCTCCATGTTGACATGTTCGAACGCATTGAGAATGCATGCCTTCAAGTCCTCCAGGTCTCTAACCTTGGTTCGGTACACCAGATTCGTTACAAAACCACACAGGAATAAGTCTAGTGGTGTGAGGTCAGGGAATGGTGGCGGCCATCTTGGACCATCTTGTCCAATCCACGTGTCGGGAAATTGATGGACGTTTAGGAACCAGTGAGTTGGTGCGCCATACTGCTGGAATGTGACATCAGGTTGCAGGTGTTCCAATTGTGGCACAGCAAACTCTTTTAGCATGCCCAGGTACACATCCCCGTTGATGGTAGACTCAATGAAAAAGAATGGACTAATGGGGCAAATAGTGCCGTTGTGCATCAGTCCGCAGCCAACATTGACCTTGGGGAATGTCCATTTTCATTTCTCGTGTAACATGAGGAAGCTGTGAACCCCATACACAAACGTTATGACGATTCGATTTGCCCAGTACACGAAACGTTGACTCAATGGAGACAAATCTTTTCCAAAAAGTCATTGTTTGCATCAATCTTGCCTAACATATACACCTTAAACTGTTTGCGCTGACGTTTGCCCGTAGGCATTAATGCCTGAAGCAGCTGAATCTGGCAGGGATACAGCCGAAACATCTTATGCAAGACATTGAGCACTGTTGATCACATCATTTCAAACTCTCTGGCCATCGTACGCTCTGATTTTGTCGGACTTCTTGCAAGCGCCTGCCGTAGCTTGTTCACTTTGACGTCTCAAACAGATTGGTGGCCTGCCCCCTTTTTAGGGAGAAGCGCCTAGAACCACTCGGCCACACCGGCCGGCCACGCATAGTGGTATTGTCTTATTAAAGCTCTGATGACACGTATGCTTTTCCTGGTATCTGATATGACAAAAGTGGACTTTGATAATTAGTATTTAATAAAGAACGTTCTGAGTTTCGTACCTGAATGTATGTGGTTCCCCCGAGTATGGTTCGCCAAGCAAGATTCCCTCTCATGGCTCGCGAACATGTGCTCACTCCTGTGACTCACTACTACAACATAAGACTTCTCCTTCAGCGGTCCCAGGAAACGGCTTCCCACTACCTTCTGCTGCATGCTGCAGTGTCGCATAAGCAAGCTAATTACTTCTGCTAGCTGTGGCGTCCCAACTAAATGTAAAACTTGCAAAATAAAATGCTGTCCAAAATATGAGAGACCTCACACGGTCTATGGTCGAGGGTACTTCTGGTAGCGCTAAATGATTCCCTCTTCCTGTTCCATTCGGGAATGGTGCGTATTTACAATACTGTCGGTAAACCTCTGCATTAGATCTAATTTCTGGAATTTTCTAGTTGTGATCACTTAGCGAGACGTATGTGCGAGGAAGTAACATGTTCGACGCCTTCCGGAGCTTACGCTTTCGTAATTTCAGTAGAAGAACTCTCTGTCATTCACAGCACCTCTCTTGTATCGCCTGCCACTGGAGTCTGTTCAGCATCTCTATAAACTCTCGTAACAACTAAATATCCTGGGACGAAATGCATCGCTCTTTATTGGATCTTCCCTATCTCTTCTATTTTCTTACCTGATTTAGGTCCCAGAGTGATGAGAGAGAAAGAGAGAAAATGGAATATTTACATCTAAGTTTAGGATGAAAAATTACAGCTGATGTTTAATCCATTGTTCTGTTGAGAGGGCAACTACAGTTTTGTTCAAAAGTAACATTTTGCATATAATACAAAAGTAGTTTTTTGTGTGCAATGCTTCTTCCATGTTGCACTACAAATATGGTAGTCACGCCATCGGGGTTGTGAATTTTGTATTGAAGGGCGTTAGATCCATTTCCAACGAACATTTCAAAACTGTAAATAAGGGAAATATATTGAAATAGCATCTTTCTAACATATCAAGGATTATTATCTCGAAATAAATGGATTTCTTATTATATATTTATAAAGAACTATCTTCTAGTCTTGGTCTCAGAAACAAACGCCTAAGGTTAGTTACTGTCACTTACCCGACATCCAATATGCTGACAATATTTTGCCTTCTCTTTATAGATAAACAATTCATTGATTTCACAGAATTACTGCACAATCTAATGACATTCACTGACATATCTGCTGCAGCCCTACGACTTGGCCACATAATATTAGTACACAGAGAAACTATCTAGTGTTTATTGTATAGCAAATGCACACTTCTGCTACCTCAAATTAAGTCTGTAATTCGCCCAGAGTGTTTCCGAATCATTCTGCCGAAAGATAATACACACGATCGTCTACCATAGGTAAAAGTCCGAAGTCAAACTATTGTGATGATTTGTACCGTCCTCCTCGTTGTTTAAAGTGGAGCGGAAGGAGTTACTCATATTTATCCACTCGCTCAATCCCTGCAGACAAAATTATTTGAATTCGACATTTTTTTGTTATCTTTTGGCTGTCGCCAAATAACTATCCATTATAACACATTAATATTCATTAACACATATTTCACTAGTCTTACGATAGATACACATGTAAATATAAACTAATTGTTAACTTCTGACACCAACAGAAAACGAAACGTATCCCAAAAAGCTTTTCTGCTGCTGCAATATTTATATTTATATCCGCAGACACATTCAGCGTTTTACGAGAAAGGCATCGACAATTAATGCTACTTAATGTTTCTATGTTCTGACGAAGTCTGTGTATTCCCCATCTGAATTTCACTCACAAAAATTTTCTTCACATTCATGTCGAAATTGTTCGTTTTCTTGGTTTTTAAAAAATTCTTGTGTGTCCGGTATGTGATGTAAACACTTCAATGACAGACTGGAAATTAAGTGAGAAGTACTGTGTACTACCATAGTTCAGGTAACTATTTTTTAATTGGCGTTTAACATCCATTGAAAATGTTTTTTATACCAATAGTGAAATGTGTCTGGGATAATAATTATCAATACTGCAGACAAAAATAATTGTTACCAATCTTACGCAACTGAATTTTATTTTTGTTTTAAAAGGGTGTCATGAGTGGTCTACGAAGAAATAATTGCAGTGAGGTTTTTGGTTCATATAAATACCCCTCTTACTTTGAGTCGTTTGTTTCATCGCAGCACAACATGTGTAAATCCATGCAAGTCGAAACGAACTATTTTAATAACTATTCTAATACTCACTTCCGTTGTAGACCACTGAAAATGCATGAGACAGTTAGGTGAAAATGTGTGATTAAAAATGAAAATAAAACTTACTTGGAAAAGAGTGTAATTGAAATTCTTATCTACAGTATAATCAGCCCTGATAGAAGAATTGAGGAAGAACGTCTGCAATTATCAACAATATTTGTATATTATCTACAGAAAACAGGAATTCAAACACACGTGTAAAATTAAGTATGTGAAAGTATCCATAAACATCTACAGATACAATACATCTACGTATCTTAAACACTGCTTCCGTATAATCACATAGAACGTCTTTAAGTGAATAAGCTCAACATATAACGTAAGGTCACGCCTGCAAAACTGCAACTGATGCTGAAAGAGAAACATCTGCAGTGATTAAATTTTGAATAAAATATTTTAGTAGCGTCTAGTATCTGGCACACAAAAGTATTACATGATTCATGTCTTGTGCTTCATTGCAAAACTCGATTATTTGAAACTGCCTCAGTTCTACGCACAGAAGGTAAGCTGGAAATATAGGGGACACCGAGGCACATTGCCCATACGGATACAATGACCAATTGGTGTTATTTCTTTAAATTGGCTTTAGAATACAAGACCGACCAAGGACGTTAGTGGCAATAGTATCATTGTCTGCACACAAACGCGTCAGTGCAGTTAGAATGTCGAGCGAGGAAGGGCACGCATTTTATGTTTTCTTGTTAGTGGAAGTAAATTTTCCTTGTTCAGGATATTTTGTGGTGTACCCCAAGACAACGCCCTCACTAAATAAACAGGTACAAGCCCATATAAAGATTATTTTCACACTGTATACGGCGATAAATATAAACGAAATAAATTAACTCGAACACAGCGATGAGACACAGTGACCCACTTAAATAGTGGCACATCTTTGTACATGGCCAGTCTGCTCCGCTCTGCTTTTGTAAGTACTTTTAGTAACTTCTATACGTCCAGTGAACTCAAAGTCTAGATCATATCTAGTGCAACTTTTTTGTAAGCAAAGTATGTCTTGCACTTATTTGAAACCGGTAACATCTATGCAATGTTTGAATCGTTCTTTTTTTTTGCGATAACCCATAACTTATGTTCAGGTATTCAACTAAAACGATTATAGTAGAAATTTGAAAGAACTACTTAGAGGACAGTTAGTTTTTTTTTTTTTTCATGGATCGTAATAATGTGGAGCGAGTCATTTTGCCTTCATATGACAAATTGATTTGTAAATATGGCTATATACTGATCATTCGCAAATCTTTTTTTAGATGTACTGAGGTGCGTTAGTAATTTCTACGCACCACCTTTTATACATTACAATAACAGAAATTATTCGACAGAAAATAAAGCAGCTGTCAAGAAAAAACTTTTTCTGTTTGCTTTTAAATTTTACTCCGCTGTCTTTCAGACATTTTATAGCGTTGGGTAAGTGATCAAAAATTTTAGTTGCAGCCATTTGAAACATCTTTTTGTGTTAAAGACAGCCTTAATGTGGAGTAATGAAGTCATTTTTTCTTCTGGTATTGCAATTACGTACTTCATTGTTCCTTTTGAAGTGAAATGTAGTTCATAATGTTCATAATGTAATAAACCTATTGTGAAGCAATAAACAAATTATCCAACTCCTTAAACACGTGTCTACAAGATGATCGAGCCTGAGCACCACATATTTCTCTCACAGCACATTCTTAGCGCTGAAGGCACTTTTTCTTAAAGATGAGTACCATATCGGTGTTTTCAGAGGTTAAACACCTCTGTCTATGCTCTTCTAGTATTGGAAGGACAGTTACTTCTTCCCAACGCTTTCCGTATCGGATTTTGAACCCTGAAGATTCCTCATGTCTTAAAATTTCTACTCATTCGTACATTCGGAAACCAAATCCGTCTTAGCTTTCCTGCTAATCCTCTCCACAAGAAACTACCAGACTTTATCGACACAGTTAAAACAGTTCATTCCTCATCATCTCTTTCCAGCATTCTCTAGACCCCACAACAACTGCAGCTACTGTATGTCTACTCGTTCTTGTACCCAGAACACCCACGGCCTTTGCAGAAGTGGAGCGCATACGCTTTATGTAAGGCCACTTGGAGAAAGCGTGTCATTCCGAATTAAGTAAGCATTCGAGATAATCAAGAAGCATCGATAATCGTAACTAACCATAACGAGAAAGCCTACTGAGCCTTACTGTGCTCTTCATACAACGAAAAACGTTGCATTCAGAAATGTCGCTTTTATCTAACCAGGAAAGTACTTGGGATCGAACAAACAGATCTATGAACGTTTGGTTACAGGACCATTATGTACCTCTGAATGTGCTGGTGGGTGTCATTTTTCTGCAAAACTCTGCAGTCATGCTCTAGATATCACTGTAGATGTAATTGTAGACGCCATACGCAATGCAGCAATCTTAACTATAAATGTAAATGCGGAATGTCAATAAAATGCTCCGAGCAATACGAATGACTGCAAAACGCACAATGAAGAAATGCAAGTTGATCGAATGGCGTATTTGCACATTGTATAATATCAGTGTTGAACGCCACGTCAATGACACTTTTGAAGTTGTTCACTGGTTCTCCAATATCGTAGCCAGCGTTCTGCCACGCGTAACGAAGCATTGGTCTGTATACTCCCGCAGATAACTGATTGTAAATGACAGAATGCATATTCATGTTAAAGAATCTGTCGTGCAATTTCGGCTGCATATTACTGGAACGTAGTTTAATGAAGTCTGTTAGTCTCTTGGCACATATTTTATATTGCCTGAAGAAATACACATCCAGAGGTTGTGCATATTTTGTAGTTGTAGGCGGAATGATTTTTAAATCTACATGTTTTCCGCCAGATGCTTCCAGTAGTACTCGTTCATCCTTATGTTTAGACCAGGAGTCACAAAGTACTAATGACTTTCTCGACAAATGTGGATTCAAAACTGACAGAAAAAATGTCTTCAGATGTTGTTTCGTCATCTTCCCACTCACACTTGCATCGACGACGACATTTGGAGGGCACCGCCTTTCTATTTCCCTTGACACGCGGGGTACAAACTTTCCACTGGATTCTTGGAAGCAAATATAGAGTTTGTCTGCCAATCATCGGTCCATTAATATAGCAACATCGATCGTGTAACTATGTGTTGCACAGTTAACTGATTGCAACATCGCGACAGTGTTTCTCTCCCTTTTCATGGATGGTGTTCTGTCATAAGAAAGTTCATACTTTAACTGACTCTGATCACAGTTCCATACAGAACTAATACCGATGTTTTCTCTCGTGATATGCTCATTGACGTCAGCAACAAACGTTTGAGCTCTTTCAATCAGCTCTTCTTTGTCATCCTTATCATTTAGTGCTTGAAGCGTAGTGATATGGCGTGATGTTATCCTAAACTCCTTTTTCAAATTAGTAATAAGTCCTAGTGAAACTGTAAAGTTTGTACACCCGAGATTTCTGGCTACGTCCATTGCCCAATGTTGTAAATGCCAATAATGAACGGCGGAACCGCATTCTCGCGCTTCATCGAATTTCGCCATTACATGCTCCTTGATGGTCTTGAACAGCAGTGTACGATTTTCTTTGAAAACTGTGTTTCCTTCTCTTTTCTTTGCCACGTAATCCAGTATGTTTTTAATATTGCTTTTAGACTTCAGTTTAGGGTATCTTTTAAGAAGCTTGTCGTATGTGTCGAAACCTCTTACGTAATAATCACCGTACATGTTCTCCAGTGTGTTGTCATCAAACGCCGTGATGATACTTGCAACTTTAACCTTCTTCTTGAGAGTCGGTTGGTATTCACTGTCACTGCTTCCATCGCCTCTTCCCGTACGTGCCGTTGCACTACCGTTTGCAATGAGTTGTTCGTCATTATCATCCCTATCATCATCATGTGTTAGTGTTACAACAGTATCTGTTTCTAACTTATGCTCATATTTCTGCACTATAATAGATACCAGAAAACATGCGAATGATTCGTCTTCTACACCAATACCATCTTCACGAAGAAGGGTTCTTCGTAACTTCATCTCAACCAATCGCAATACATTAGCAGGATTGATTACCAATCGCCGAGCCATCTGACGCTTCAATACACAAATACTGTCACAAAACGCAACTTCAGAGGCACACTGCACCGTCCCTACTGGTCCCGACTGGCGTACCGGCAGGTCAGTGTGCAATGCGGCATGGCATACGCAGAGGCCTCTAACGGACGACTGCAGAGTTTTGAACATGTGGGAGTATCACTAGTGCGATAAGAGACCTTTACATTATTTCTCACACGATTTTGGTGTATTTGTGTTTGTTCGAGCCCAAGTACTTTCCTGGTTAGGTGATTTTAACAATGATGTAGCCTAAAATCTAGTGTTCCTCTGCAATATATCCTGTAGTAAGATGAATTGTGGAATCAAGATAGAATATTAGCTGTTCTATGACGGGATATATTTCAAGAGCCGATGCGGAACAGAAAATGACTCTGAATAATTTTAAAATGAGATATATTCTGAAAAAGACTTCTACCATAGCTGATTCTGCGCGTACTACTGTCCCTTTGTGTGTTACGATAATCAAGAAGCATCGATAATCGTAATTAACCATAACGAGAAACACTGCTGAGTCTTACTGTGCACTACAGGTAACGGAAAACGTTGCATTCAGAAATGGCGCAGAATTCGCTGTTGGATAGCAATACGTTGGTTGATGTGCGACCGCGTGAAACTGCAGAACAATGCGATGAAATTCGTCGCAGTGCACAGCAAGAAAAATCAGACTTTCTATTGAAAACAAATCAGACTGCTAATTGTAAAATAAATGAAGTAATTAATCATGTAATAGTGCGCGGATGGGAAGTAATTATATCACTGAATTTATGCTTCACAGCGGAAATGAATAGCTGAAACACATAATGCGATTATGCAAATGATTATGGATACAGCACAGGTATGTCTAATGAATAGTAACTCGTAATGTGTCAAAATTATGATTATTGACATAACTTAAGAGTAACAAAATAGACGTCTTTCCTTTTAAGAAGGGTGAGGCTGAAATATTCGAAAATGTGTCATTTATTTTGTAAAAAAGACAAATGAATATAGGATACTGAGATCACTACTTCTGTATCACAGGTGTTTCATAACTGAATCGATGAAAACTAATATGTTACAGCCTCTATGTGCGTAGTTAAATGTTTCACAAAGTCAGACAAAAAGGAAGTAAAGTAACAGAGGTTAGAGTTAACAGATTTCTCAATTTCTCGCAGCTGCTAGTTTTGCTGTCGGACATTGTGTACCATAAACAATAGTGTTGAGAGCATAGCTATCAAGTTAACCGTCACGGGAAAAAGGCAGAACTCATTCGAGAGAATTTGAATTTTATAATTCGTGGCGACCACCATTACGCATGACATTCCTTGACACTTTGACGTAAGTATTTTACCCAGAATAAGATGCGATCATTCCTCAGCAAGGTTCATTTTATATATATAAATGATTATTGTATATTATGTATATATATATTATATTAATGATTATTGTATACAGATGCAAGCTGTTGTTGGTTTACTCATGTTGGTGGTAAAATATAAAAGAATTTGAAGGACAATTCATTCTTGCATATGTCTGTAAACAAGTGCCAGAACGTATTAAAACAAAGCAAATCTTTTTCAGAAGCTACTAACTCAGTATGTTCAGACTACATAAGATCCAGCTCCTCCGCTGAATAACTTTCACTTTAAATAAACAACTATATCTTTCACAGAAAACACAAAGAACCGACAGATGAAAATATTGCTGATTAAGTTGTAATAAATGCCTTAAGAGTTTAAAGGAAATGTTATTATTTTACTTCTTAAGTGTGCACGTAAATAAACTGTTAAAAATAGTCAGAGTCTACAAGAAATTCATTATAGCTTTTAAGAGACGCCTAACGAACAAGGTCGTGTAGTTGCCATGGTAGTTACAGTCAATAACGTAAATAAATTATTTAAAAAACTCTCCGCGACGGTATAGTGAGCCAGAGTCTACAAGAACTTCGCTGTAGCTTTAAGAGGCGCCTAACGAACAAGTTCGCTTAGTTACCATGGTAGTTGGAGTCAACAGCACACAATCTCTGACTAGAGTTCATCTGATATTGTTCGTATGTCTCTGAACTGTTTATGTTGGTGGTTGTTCGATGTATATAATCATATGACCGTGCGCTGAACAACTCTTACTTCGCTTTGTAAGTATTACAAGACAAATTTTTTCGTCACTATACGCAATTACAAAGAGGTTGCTGCTATAATGAAGAGCTATAGCTTCTCTTGTGTGAGCGAATGCAGTGTTTTTTGTAGTCACATTACGTTTATGTTCATGTCGTCGAAAGGGTAAACTTTTACTTATGGCAGCGGCGACGTAGTGTGCTGAAGTCGGTAACGACGAGGCATGAAGTAAGTATTTAAGGCTGTTTCTGCTCTATGGTTGACAGATTTTTGTACGTACCCTTATCCGCTCACTAAACTAACTATCCTCGTAAAGCGAACATTTCATAATAAAACGTTTGCGTTAGTATGAACGTTACATAATTCCCTGCATTCAACGCTCGTTGCCAACAGCAGCACACTATTCCGCCGCTGTCGAAAGTAAAATGTAACCCGTCGAAAGTTGTATTGCAGCCGAATGGTGGACGTCATATCTGATAACGGTCAGATCATTGGTCCAGAGATGCGGGACCCTGTATCACTGAAATCTTGCTGTCACTGAATTTTTAACCTGCTACAGTGTTTAGCCGCAAGTAACTAAATGTGTTGAAACTGCTGCCTACTGTGCTACTTGTGGCCTACTTGTGAATGATTAAAACAGTGGATACAACAGCAGTAGTTTAATAGATCGCTACCGAACTCAGTGCTGAACAAAAACATGTGCGTCTAAATCTACGCCTACATCCACACGCTGCAAATCCTTGTGGAGTGTGTGACAAAGGTTACTTCCCGTTATATCGGCTCTTACTAGGGTTGTCACCTGCCCCTTATTGCAAGGGACATCCCGTATTTGAAGTGAAAATTTAGCGTCCCGTGTTAACTGTTTGTCATTTTTGTCTCTAAATATTTCAAAATCCTTATTTGATTTGCGTTGAAGTTCAAAGCATCTCCAATTTTTTTTTTCGAGCCTCTTTCTCGCCGTTCGCTGGTAAATCTGAGCATTCTGCGTTATTTACCTTGTCTTCCGTCGCGTACTTTCCTAGGTCTTCCAATTTCCAACGTGGTTGTTCACATGGTTTGAGACTAAATTTACATAAATATGCAGTTATCAAGCGTAATTGAAGACGTCGGTATTAAGATGCCCGATTCTGATGAAAATTCAGTCAATACAACTCCTGCGAAGGAAGTTAAACGAGTAACGTCATATCAAAACAACTGGGAATCGTCATACACCTAGATGAAATCTGTTATTGGACAGTGCTACAAACCCGATGTTCCAGCCGGGCGCGTGAACTCTCTATATAGCATGGTGATGAGTCGGATATTAAACAACAGGCCACAAGCGAAACCCATAAACGAAATACAAGGTCATAAAATAAAACTAAACATCTGGATTCGTACTTTTCCAATCAAGTGATTCTCAAACACAGTGAGATAAAGTGATTGCAGCAGAGTTAACTATTGTGTTTCACACTGTAAACATAAACACAATTACGCCAGCACCGATTGATCAAATAAAGTGATAGCTCATATTTTTGGGGATTCCATTGTTGTTAACGGTGTTTCGTGTGGAAGAACGAACGGAGCAAATTTGATACAGAATATATTGGGTCCAAGGTCTCTAAAAAATGTTGTCACCGAACTTGTCGCTAAAAGTTGTTTCTTTTCAGTTGCAACAGATACAAGCAATAAAGGTAGTCGTAAAATGTTTCCTGTCTGTGTAAAACACCGCACAGTTGAAAGTGGTGTACAGAACAAGTTGCTGCACTTTTGTGAAAGTGCCAGTGAAATCTCAGGTTCATTTGATGAGTGTATCATTACGGTAGTTAATGAAAGGGGCCTGTCTTTAGACAAGATTATTTCCTATACTGCAGACAACACTAAGTCAGTAACGGTAAGCACAATTCTGTTTATAAGCTACTTCATGATGTACATGGCAGAATTCTGAAGTCAAATTGCTCAGCTCATATTATCCTTAATACAAAAATAAAAAAAAAGTTTTGTATCACCTCGGTTCCGAGACTCCCGGAACCTGTACAAAAAATTGGAATAGAGATCAACATAAACATCATTTCCGCCCTTTTTATTGCTCAAAAACCACACACTGAATGTTGTACCACCAAACAGCGAGACCTTCAGAGGTGGTGATCCAGACTGCTGTACACACCGGTACCTCTAATACCCAGTAGCAAGTCCTCTTGCATTGATGCATACCTATATTCGTCGTGACATACTATCCACAAGGCACTGTGGCACTGTTGGTCCAGATTGCCCCACTTCTCAACGGGGATTGGGTGTATATCGCTCAGAGTGGTTGGTAGATCACGTCGTCCATAAACAGCCCTTTTCAATCTATCCCAGGCATGTTCGATAGGGTTCATGTCTGGAGAACATTCTGGCCACTCAAGTAGAGCGACGTAGTTATCATGAAGGAAGTCATTCACAAGATGTGCACGATGTGGGCGCGAATTGTCATCCATGAAGACGAATGCCTCGCCAATATGCTGCCGACGTGGTTGCACTATCGGTCGGAGGACGGCATTCACGTATCGTACAGTCGTTACGGCGCCTTCCGTGACCACCAGCGGCGTACGTCGGCCGCACATAACGGCACTCCAAAACAGCTGGGAACCTCAACTTTGCTACACTCGCTGGACGGTGTGTCTAAGGCGTTCAGCCTGACGTGTTGCCTTCAAACACGTCTCCGACGATTGTCTGGTTGAAGGCATATGCGACACTCATCGGTGAAGAGAACATGATGCCAATCCTGAGCGGTCCATTCGGTATGTTGCCGGGGCCCATCTGTACCGCGCTGCGTGGTGTCGTGGTTGGAAAGATGGACCTCGCCATGGACATCGGGAGTGAAGTTGCGCATCATGCAGCCTATAGCGCACAGTTTGAGTCGTAGCACGACGTCCTGTGGCTGCACGAAAAGCATTATTCAACATGGTGGCGTTGCTGTCAGGGTTCCTCCGAGTCATAATCCGTAGGTAGCAGTCATCCACTGCAGTAGTAGCCCTTGGGCGGTCTGAGGCGAGGCATGTCACCGACAGTTCCTGTCTCTCTGTATCTCCTCCATGTCCAAACAACATCGCTTTGGTGCACACCATACGCCTGGACATTTACCTTGTTGAGCGCCCTTCCTGGCACAAAGTGACAATCCGGACGCGATCGAACCGCGGTATTGATCGTCTAGGCATGGTTGAACTACAGATAACACGAGCCGTGTACCTCTTTCCTGATGGAAGACTGGAACTGATCGGCTGTCGGACCCCCTCCGTCAAATAGGCGCTGCTCATGCATCGTTCTTTACATCTTTGGGCGGATTTAGTGACATCTCTTAAACAGTCAAAGGGACTGTGTCTGTGATACAGTATCCACAGTCAACGTCTATCAGGAGTTCTGGGAATCGTGTTGATGCAAAACTTTTTTTGATGTGTGTATAATGAGGCATGTAACTGACTGCTTTGATACAGACATAGCCGCCTGGTGGCCGGAGCGGCCGAGTGGTTCTAGGCGCTACAGTCTGGAACCGCGCGACCGCTACGGTCGCAGGTTCGAATCCTGCCCCGGGCATGGATGTGTGTGATGTCCTAAGGTTAGTTAGGTTTCAGTAGTTCTTAGTTCTAGGGGACTGATGATCACAGCAGTTAAGTCCCATAGTGCTCAGAGCCATTTGATCCATTTGATACAGACATAGAAAATGTTTTTCCGATAATACATTGTCATTTTTCCATGTCTGCGAAGCGCCGCAAGAAATATTTTGAGGTTGTAAATGTTCAGTGGATGAAGACATTTGGACACGTTGCAACTGCTCCCCTTTTCTAGATCGTGTAGTAGAAAGATTAATCCACGACTGGTCGCCATCAAAAGTTACTTCAAACTACTGGTAGAGGATTGTTCCCAATTTCTGAAGAAGCATTTTGATTAATAAGATGAACGTAAAATCCATTTACTATTCTTCAGTAACATGGCTAAAATTTTTGTTCACTGCATCAAGGTCTTAGAATGAGACACTGTGTAAATGAAGCTTACGACGGAATGTGCTTACTGAAAAGAAAACTCGAGGAAACGAAAGGAAGAGTTCTTCGAAACTGCAGTGAAGAATGCCATGGACGCTCATTCTTCTTTAGAATCAACTAAACTGGAGAGAAGTTTTAACAGTTCTATCAAGAGGCCTTAAACTACCTTCAGATATCGCACGATTTCTTGGAGGAGTTTGTTGCAGCGAAGCTACAATTTTTTGGTTTAAACAGAAGCATAGATTTTTCTTCCCTGGAATCTGCAGTGAAATCCCTCCAATTAACTGCAATAATTGAGGTGGAGGAACTGTAAGAAGGATTTCGTCTTTCTGGGAATATTCCTGCCAGTATTTTTGAGAGTGCGTAAAATAACTCAAATAAGTGGGTGGCAGTGCTTACATATCGTAAAGGACAACAGAAATAAATAGAATTAGAAAAACGTGAATCTTTTGTAATGAACGTTCCTGGGTCAAGTGCAATTGTTGAATGCAATGTCTAACCCGTGGTCTGATCTGATGAAAAGTGAACTACTAATCATTGTACACATGAATGTGCCGTTTAGAAAGTTCCCACTGCATGATAAAGTTAGACAGTGCACTTTTAGTCTGCTAGGTGAAATGTGAAGTACAGGTTGAGAAAATATCGTAGTTCTATTAATGTTTTTTTTCTATGTTTTATCACATCTCATGCATTGTAGTGTATGTATTGTAAAGAGGGTGTAAGATAGTTTCTTTTGCGTATTTCAATAATTATCTTATCCTGGTAAAGACTAATTTAAATACAATTGATACTGGTACATAACGTTTGATTTCCAAGTCTTTATGAACTGCCCCATATTTTTGTGAAAAATACAATATTTTTAGGTAAAGGTCTCTTGTTTCTTATATCAAACACTGACAACCCTAGTTGTTACGGCTTTTTCTCGTTTCATTGACACAAGTAACGCAGGAGGAATGACTATATAAATGCCTCTATAGATGCAAACGCACGAGCATTATCTCATTTTTGGGTCTACGGTACAAAAACTGAATCTAATCTAAACTAATTTCGTCCTCAAGATCCTGCGTAGGGGATTGTAATATTTAATGACGGCTCTTGAAACTTTGTTAAGTACCGTTTCTCGGGATAGTTCGTGTCCATCTTCAAATGCCTGCCAGTTCGTTTTGTTCACGTTCTCTGTGACACTCCCCCGCAGCTCAAAAAAACCTATGATCATTTGTACTGCCCTTCCCTGTGTACGCTCAATATTCGCTTCTAGTCCCGTTTGGTACATGTCACACAAAATTGAGCAATATTCTAGGATGGGTCGCGTGAGTGATTTGTAAGCAATCTCCTTAGTAGATTGCATTGTACAAATGAAGTCAAGTCTGCCATTTGTTTTATCTACGGCTGAGCGTACGTGATCGTCCCGTTTCATGATCCACTGAAGTGTTACACCTGGATATTTATATGAATTGATCAATTCTAACTGTGACTCGTTGATACTGTAGCCGTAGTCTACTGCAGTTTTCCGTTTTCTGGAGAGTACAATTTTACATTTCTGCACATTTAAAGCAAGTTGACGATCTCTGTACCACTTTGAAACCTTATCAGGACTGGAACGAATATTTGTGCATTTTTCATACGTTACTTAGTAACATATCTGCAGCACGTCCAGATCGTCTGAGGCTACTATTAATATTGTCATTTAAACTAGTACTATTACGTGTACTACGTTTATGCGCCGCAAGCAGCTTTACAATGTGTGGCAGATGGTACGTTTTGTACAGCTGTTGCTTGCCCTTTCCGCTGTTCCAGTCACGAATGGCTCGCTGGAAGAACCATTGATGGTAAGCCTCCATGCAAACTCAAGTATCTCTAGGTTTACCATCACGGTCTTTTCACGAGATTTACGTAGCAGGGAGCAAAAAATTGTTTCACTCTTTTAGGAACGTACGACCTCAAACTTTTAACTTTACGGACCCCAAACTGACGAGAAATATTGAAGTATTGGTCGAAAGAGAGTTTTGTAAGCTATCTCCTTTGTGGATAGACTAAATATCCTGAGAATTTTTCCAATGGACCTCAGTCTGGTAGCGAGTGATATTTGTTCTTCTTTCTCTCGCTTCTTTCCACTTCATATATATATCTTTGATGGTTTAGAACATTGTTTTGGTTCGCTCAATGGTAAGAAATTTAATTATGTTTTACTTTCTCTATGTTGAAACACGAATATGTTAATTCTTATTTTTGAGTATGCAGAATTCTCTGTTTCTTTTTGATCTTCTCTCTAATGGTTTTGTTAAATAAACCATGTTAAACAAAATTTAGTATACAGCACTGTTAAGGCTCCCCTAAAAAATCAATAAATTGTGCAATATTTCCTGACGCGCAGTAATATTGAACGTGTAGGTGCGAGGTTGAGAGGTTGCGCAGTAATATTGAGAACATCAGGAACCTTTGATCTATATAAGGAGACTGAAGCGACGAATGAAAATTTTTACCAAGGTGGGTTCGAACCCAGATCTCCTGCTCGCTGGGCAGATTCGCTAACCACTACGCCACTCTGGTACAGTGGCTGTGCACGACTGCACATACTAGCCTACCACATCTCCCTCCTCAATCAAATTTCTCATTCACTCCTCAGCCCACTTGGTATTCCCCCTAAACCCTAACAGCATTGTAGAGGCTCTTCAACTGTATTAGAATATCACCTCAGCATCGAACAAAATACCTGGAGCCCGCCTGAAACTCAACCAAAGGTGCTTTACTTAAATTTGATTTCATTTGATTAAAACGCTATGTCTGGGTTTCAGGCACCATCTCCCATTTTGTTCGTTGCTGAGGTGATTGGTTTAAAGCACCATGCCTGGGTTTCAGGCAGGTTCCCCTTTTTGTTTGATGCTGAGGAACTACCCCTACAGAGTTGGAGATCTTTTGCAACGCCGTTTGAGTTGTGGGGAATACAAAGTAAGTTGGAGCGAGAATGGGAATTTGGGTTGAGGAGAGAGGCATGCTAGGATAGTCCCTGCAGTTGTGCGAGGCCCGTGTGCCAGGGTGGTGTAGTGATTAGCGCGTCTGCTTACCCTGAACGTGAATAAATGTAACATATCGCGCATACATAGGAAAAGAAACCCACTACTATACAGCTACACTATTGATGACAAGCAGCTGGAGACAGCGTCTGCCGTAAAATTTCTAGGCGTAACTATCCAGAGCGACCTTAAGTGGAATGACCACACAAAATAGATATTGGGAAAAGCAGATACCAGACTCAGATTGATCTTAAGAATCTTAAGGCAATATAACTCATTCACGAAAGAAGTGGTTTATAAGGAGCTTGTTCGCCCGATTCTTGAGTATTGTCCATCTATCTGGGATCCCTATCAGGTAGGACTGATAGAAGAGATAGAGAAGATCGAACAAAGAGTGGCGCGTTTCGTCACGGGATCGTTTAGAAGGCGATAGAGCGTTGCCGGCTGCAGTGGCCGAGCGGTTCTAGGCGCTTCAGTCCGGAACCGCGCTGCTGCTACGGTCGCAGGTTCGAATCCTGCCTCGGGTATGGATGTGTGTGATATCCTTAGATTAGTTAGGTTTAAGTAGTTCTAATTCTAGGGCACTGATGGCCTCAGATGTTAAGTCTCATAGTGCTTAGAGCCATTTGAACCATTTGTGATAGAGCTTTACGGAGATGCTAAACAAAATCCATAGGCAGACGTTACAAGAGAGGCGTTGTGCATCACGGACAGAGTTAGTATTGAAATTTCGGGACAGCACTTTTCAAGAGGAGTCTGACAACATATTACTTCCCTCCTCCCCCCACATACACGTATTGACCACGAGGAGAAAATTCGATAAATTAGAGCCAATACAGAGGCTTACCGACAATCATTCTTCCCACACACTATTCGCGGGTGGACAGGGCTGGAGGGATCAGATAGTGGTACCGAAAGTACCCTCAGCCACACACCATTAGGTATCTTGCGGAGGATGATGTAGATGCAGATGAGCAGGAGACCCGGGTTTGCACCTTAGCCTGGGTACAAATTTTCATTCGTTGCTTTAGTCTGCATACAGGGTGTTACAAAAAAGGTACGGCCAAACTTTCAGGAAACATTCCTCACACACAGAGAAAGAAAATATGTTGTGTGGACATGTGTCCGGAAACGCTTACTTTCCATGTTAGAGCTAACTTTATTACTTCTCTTCAAATCACATTAATCATGGAATGGAAACACACAGCAACAGAACGTAACAGCGTGACTTCAAACACAGGAAATGTTCAAAATGTCCTCCGTTAGCGAGGATACATGCATCCACCCTCCGTCGCATGGAATCCCTGATGCGCTGATGCAGCCCTGGAGAATGGCGTATTGTATCACAGCCGTCCACAATACGAGCACGAAGAGTCTCTACATTTGGTACCGGGGTTGCGTAGACAAGAGCTTTCAAATGCCCCCATAAATGAAAGTGAAGCGGGTTGAGGTCAGGAGAGCGTGGAGGCCATGGAATTGGTCCGCCTCTACCAATCCATCGGTCACCAAATCTGTTGTTGAGAAGCATACGAACACTTCGACTGAAATGTGCAGGAGCTGCATCGTGAATGAACCACATGTTGTGTCGTACTTGTAAAGGCACATGTTCTAGCAGCACAGGTAGAGTATCCCTTATGAAATCAAGAACATGGGGCCCAATCGAGACATCACCGACAATGCCTGTCCAAACGTTCACAGAAAATCTGTGTTGATGACGTGATTGCACTATTGTGTGCGGATTCTCGTCAGCCCACACATGTTAATTTACAATTTGATCACGTTGGAATGAAGCCTCATCCGTAAAGAGAACATTTGCACTGAAATGAGGATTGACACATTGTTGGATGAACCATTCGCAGAAGTGTACCCGTGGAGGCCAATCAGCTGCTGATAGTGCCTGCACACGCTGTACAAGGTACAGAAACAACTGGTTCTCCCGTAGCACTCTCCATACAGTGACGTGGTCAACGTTACCTTGTACAGCAGCAACTTCTCTGACGCTGGCATTAGGGTTATCGTCAACTGCACGAAGATTTGCCTCGTCCATTGCAGGTGTCTTCGTCGTTCTAGGTATTCCCCAATCGCGAGTCATAGGCTGGAATGTTCCGTGCTCCCTAAGACGCCGATCAATTGCTTCGAACGTCTTCCTGTCGGGACACCTTCGTTCTGGAAATCTGTCTCGATACAAACGTACCGCGCCACGGCTATTGCCCCGTGCTAATCCATAGATCAAATGGGCATCTGCCAACTCCGCATTTGTAAACATTGCACTGACTGCAAAACCACGTTCGCGATGAACACTAACCTGTTGATGCTACGTACTGATGTGCTTGATGCTAGTACTGTAGAGCAATGAGTCGCATGTCAACACAAGCACCGAAGTCAACATTACCTTCCTTCAAATGGGCCAACTGGCGGTGAATCGAGGAAGTACAGTACATACTGACGAAACTAAAATGAGCTCAACATCGAAATTAAGCGTTTCCGGACACATGTCCACATACCATCTTTTCGTTATTTGTGTGTGAGGAATGTTTCCTGAAAGTTTGGCCGTACCTTTTTATAACACCCTGTATATACATCATAGAGATTTGAGACTTGAAAAGTTCTTTGCATCCATATAGTTTCATTTTAAGAAACCTTGGAAGTGTATTGCGCTGACCGGAAACATTGTGCCATCTGTGGGTAGTATTGGATGAAGCATGATGCAAGGCCAATATCGATAGTTGCTGTTAAACAGTCAGTGTGAGTGCAGTCACGGTCTATGAACAACAGTTGCAAAACTCTATAGGGCAACATTTTGAGTCAAGTTCTACACGCCAGCCACTTGGAACGCTAGCATCGCTTCAGCTGTCTCAACTTTTGACGCTGCAAGTAACTAGTGTCTAACAACAGAAGAATGGAACAGTAAAAATATAGAACTTGCTTTTTTAATGGTATTACTTCCATATTTCCCACTCATTGAACTTGGCAGTGACCTTTCCAATATATATGGGAAATGTAATTACAGTAATATCCTGTTTCCTGATAATGTCAATACATAATAATGAAATCTCAGAGCAATGTAATAAATATGGTTCACAGCAGTAGCAGAGACGTAATCGTATCATCAATAATCGTTTAAGACGGAAAATGAATTGAGACCTGATGTGTTTAATTTCAGAAGGAAATGACAGTGTATCCATGTGCTTGGCACATATCTTTTGAATGGTGGTGATTTGCACCAATAGTATATCTTTTCACAAATTTCTTTGTGGATTTCGGACTCATTTTAGTACGTTCTAAATTAGACATGTTTTTCACAGTTGTGGAGCTATTTTTTCATTGCTGCTACAATTTGTAGTAGCACAAATGGCTCTGCAACGCAACCTCATTTGCGTTCTGAACATACTTCAACGCTCCAAACGTGCAATGCACAATAATTGTACAGTGTAAATAGTCTTCGTAGGTTTGCTGCCCGATGAGGTTGTGCAAATTCCACAATATTTCCTCGGAGCAACTGTCCAAAATCTTACGGTGGCTGAGCCTTGCTGGTAGCTAGTTACGACTGGCGGTATCCGCATGTCGACGCCCTATGTAGAACACGCGCGTGAAGAATGATCCGGCGTGGAAATCACGAGTGCGCAGTGATTTGCAGATAGATTTTGTCATACTAAAACGCCATATGCCATTTTCATAAATCATGTGACATCCTGTGTTCAGACACTGTTCCGCAATTGCCGACTTTTCCGGTTCACGTAGGCGTGTATGACGCTGATGTTCATCGCAGTGTCCTAGCACTGTGCGACGTGTCTGGCCTATATATGCTGCCCAACATTGACGAGGAATCTTATACACACCATATTTCCTCAGGCCAAAATTATCCATAACCGAACCCAACAGATTTCTCAGTTGTGCAGATGGTCGAAAATTACACTTAATGTCGTATCTTTCGAGGACCCGCCCGATTCTTGACGACAAGGCACCAAATACCGCAAAAAGGCCAAAATGGTGGGTGTCTTCGTACCATCATTCTGCCTCAGATTGTACTCGCTTGGGCTTGAATGCATTGTGTAGCTGTCTCTCACAATAACCGTTTTGTCGGAACACTCTTCCCAACGTTGTATTTCACTCGATAGCCTTTCAGGATCAGATACCACACGCGTTTTCCGCCGGGCAGCTCGAAGAGTCGCATTTTGCGGTGTGTTTATACATCCCAGCTGTTTGGTAGCACTGCAGCAGCAAAACTACTGGATTTTCAGGACTGTCAGACCACGGTGCAGTGGTGTACACACGCATGTGTTCTGTTTAAGTGTTAAAGTGTAAGAACAGAAAGAAAGCCCACAGTCTCAGAAAGAAAGCCCATAGTCTGCATGACGACTCGCCACACTGTCCAGCACAGCTGTATGCGCCCACAGGTGCACACAGACAACGCTGTTAGCCTGCTAGCGAGGGTGCGGCAGTGCCATTATGGGTAGAACGACATGTTCGCAGTATCGTCTTTCTCACGCTATTTTACAGCAGCTATTCATAAAAAAATCGATTTTTACATTACTTATAGCTTTATATGTTACTTTCATCGTGAAGTAATCGTCATCTCACCAATGGCCATATTTATTGTGGCATTTGCATTTAAGTAAGACGCTGTGCAAAATTCGTAATGAAAAATATTGGTTGTTATGATTTTTAGTTTGACGCATATTACACAAAATGGTGCTGCAAATAGAAAAGAGCTAAGATATTTAAATTTTCTGTAGACTTGGGAAGAGGTCTCTATCTGTCTCCAGTCTTCAGAAAATGGGCTTCATGTAGACGTTCACTTCTGACCGCATGAGCGCAAGAGTAAAATATTCATAACATAACCTATGTCTCCCAATCCGTTTGAGATATCGAAACGACATTTTTGCACATAAAATCAAGAGTATTTTTCCATGTGGTCAACATATGAAACTTTCTTATCTTCACCAACTCAGCTGAAGTTACAATTTTTTTAAATTTTTTTTCATTTCAATACTGTGGTTTTTAAAAAAGCATTGATAGCTACGAAAAAGAGAATTTGCCAGTATGAAAATAAACTTAAACTTTCTTCTCTTATTTTACAGAAAACTGACACAATGAGGTTTTCTCGCAAGGCATTGGCCTCCCTGATCGCCTATTGCTTGTTGCTTTGGAGAGAAAGCAAAATTTGATGTGACAGATAATTCTATGTGTGACTCATATGTCTTCAATGCTGGCACTTCTCTGAAGAAAAAAAGTTTAATAACTCAGGTGAACATAAGCTGCCAATTCTGTTGCAATTTCTGGGGAATCCTGCAACCCAGTGTATTTTTAATAATGAACAGCTGGGACTGCCGGTCAGAGTGGCCGAGCGGTTCTAGGCGCTACAGTCTGGAACCGCGCGATCGCTACGGTCTCTGGTTCGAATCCTGCCTCGGGCATGGATGTGTGTGATGTCCTTAGGTTAGTTAGGTTTCAGTAGTTCTAAGTTCTAGGGGACTGATGACCTCAGATGTTAAGTCCCATAGTGCTCAGAGCCATTTGAACCATTGAACAGCTGGGACTGGAGCTTAGCAAAGGATTTTTATTTTACACCTCAGTTATATTTGGCTTATAAAAAACAACAACAAATAGCGTACCATATTTCCATTCCTATCCCTTTACAGAATGAGGGAGTGAATCTTCTTACTACAAATGTGTTCTAATTCATCAGTGATGTTGACTTTGATGAATAGTTGCCAAGGTTCTACATGTCAGTGTGTTCAAAGCTACAGAGTTACGAAAGTGTTTTATGGGTCAGTTCTACTCTCCACAAAAATACACCATTGTTCTATTAAAAATAACAAATTTTGTGGCCGAGTATCTGTGGATAACTAGGTTACAAAAACGTGATACTCCTTACTCTATGGTACAATTGATGCTATGCATTAAGATTAAAATAGATTATAAACATATTTAATCTATCTTTAACACATCAAAAGACAATTAAGGTGAAGAAATCACTTTTAAACTCTGACTGGGATAGAAACAAAAAGATGTTACACTGTTTACTGAGAATTATTTTCATATTTCATATAACAGGGAGAAAATGCTTTGGTAAGTTCTCATTCCAGTCATTCACTATTAAAAATACGATAGGTTTTGGAGATACTGCCAAGATTGCAACAAAATTGGCGAGTAATTTTTGCATGAATTTTAAACCGTTCCTTCTTTGAAGAAGCATCATCAGTTATGAGTAACTGCTACATTTCTTTCTGACACGTTTGATTTTGCTTGTTTTGCCAAAACAGTATACTTTGGACGAACTCACCTTTCAGTAGCTATTGCAGCATTGTCATATTAAACAAACAGTTGGCATCAGAGAGGTCAACAGCTTACGGAAAAGCTCATTGTTTCGGTTTGCAGTGGTACAAGAGAAAAAGATCCATGTCTATTTTCATAGTAGCAAATTGACTTTTAAATAGCTCACGAAGAATCTTAAAAATTACAGTACTGCTTTGAAACAATAAAATAAAATATGGTCTCAGTTATTTTGCTGTAGGTAGAAGTTCCGTGTGTTAACCATAAAACTTAATGCTCTCCTCTTTGCCGGCTATCCCTTGTCAAAATATCGTACAGATATCTCGAACGGTTTACGAAAGCAGGGAAAGAATGAAGGATGATACGAATATTTCATTTTCGCGTGCATGCGGTCGGAAATTAACGTGCTACATAAATTCCGTTTTCTCGAGACAGGAAACAGAGACCTCCTCCCAAATCTACAGAAAAGTTCATCTTAGCTGAATTTCATAGGCAGTAACATGTGTTGTAATGTGCACCAAACGCAAAATCACGGTGCCGGCCGAAGTGGCCGTGCGGTTAAAGGCGCTGCAGTCTGGAACCGCAAGACCGCTACGGTCGCAGGTTCGAATCCTGCCTCGGGCATGGATGTTTGTGATGTCCTTAGGTTAGTTAGGTTTAACTAGTTCTGAGTTCTAGGGGACTAATGACCTCAGCAGTTGAGTCCCATAGTGCTCAGAGCCATTTTTGCAAAATCACGGCGAACCTCTATTTTTCATTGGGAACTTCTATAAATCCCTTTAATGTCGTACTTAAATATGAATAACACGTTAGGTGAGCACTTCACCATGAAACCGACATATAAAGCTATAAGTAACATGAAAATAAGCTTCGGGAATGCTACAAACAGCAATGTCAATGTACATGTGAAAGGAAAATGATTGCCGTTATTGGAACCAAACTGTTTGCAGGTATCTCAGTTGCACAAACTAATGTACTTTAAGGTTTTTATTATATTTGCAATTCAATGAACTGGTGCTCATTAGATTTAATTATCTGTGTGGAAGTATTTAAACTGTTTACTACATGCAAAACTGGTACGCCAGAACTGTATCCGCGAGCGTGATATGCATGCTAAACTTGGGGAGTTACAGCGAATTTTACACCGTTTCAAACCTTGTACTAGACATAAATACCAATGCTGTGTGTGAAAGATGTTACAGTCATGAGTATGCGGTCATCGACACACAGGGTAATTTTTTCACCGTGTATAAACTATGAGAGGTTACAGAACAAAAAAGGTCTAATGAACTTATGTCCGGAAATGCGTAGTTTCCATGCTAGAAACCATTCATTCAATCATACATTGGTACAGACACTGCGGTCTAAAACGCGCTGTACCATGCAGCCACACTTACAGTGAAAGTGTTGTTAGTAAAAATTCTCTATTTAAACTAGACTGAACTGCATGTGACTAGTCTTTAATAAAACTTGCATCTGACTGTATTTAACCGAACTGAACTTTATCTGACTGCATGAAAATATTGTTGGAAAATTAATACTCAAAATACACATCTGACTGCATGAAAGTTTAGTGGTAAAAAATAAATGAAAGTCACCAACCTGCATCTGACTGCGTCTGTGGGCTTAGCTCGTGCACTCCTTCCCGTTTAGCCGATAGTAAAACATATATTCAACTCAGCCGTAGTGCAGTGGCATAAAATTGTCATTATAGATAACTTTACTCATTTTGGCCCTGTTTGTTACTTAATAAAAATTCTGTCATGATCTGAATAATTTGCCAACTGTGCAATGGCATATAGATTATTTTACTCTGATAAATGAAATTATAAGCTTTGCTCATGGGAACTTTACTTTAATGTACCTTTTGGTTCAATGCAAGCACAGGATGCGGAGAACGACATAAGTTGTGAGATGAAACTCTAATTTTATCTAAAAAATATTTATTGTTCAAACTTTTAAGGCACATGTGAAAAACTAAAAAAAACTTCTATAGCATGGATTTACGAGAAAGTTTCACAAAGCGCTTATTGCATCAACAATGGGATTTCTATGTAGCTTTTAGACATTATTTAACCAAAGAAAACCTATTTTATTAATTATTCTTTCTAGTTTCCCCAGGTATGTGCCGTGTTTCGCTCAATATATAGCTTATTATGTGCGTAGCGCCAATTCTTACATTGATGCTGTCACGACCCGCAGCCTCCTGCAGGCATCTAGCTCCGACTCGAAACACGTCTGCTGTCTCTGCGCATCTCCTCACCACTACTCAAACTTTTACCGCGTGCACCTAGCTCTGTTAGCTATCAAAGATCTTACTACTCGAAGATGTACTACTCGTCCAACCTTGCGATTGGGAACTATCGACATTTTTCACTGGCTCTATCCTGATCGAATCTCAGCACATATCTTTCAACAGTATGTGCTGAAATTGGTTTCCATGTGCCTCAATGTATGAATGTGCGTGACGTAGCATGTTCTGTCTCACACGTTCAAATCGGCCAGGCTGCATCCGAAGAGTATCAAAGGCAGCAGGAATACTTTGCTCCAGTGTCTCCACATCTGGAATGGGCTATGCATACACGCCACTTTTGAGATGGCCCCATAACCAGGAATCGCAAGGGGTTGAGATCCGGTGAACGAGCAGGCCCCACAACTGGACCTCCTCGTCCGATTCATCAACCAGGGAAGACGAAGCGAGCTGGAGCACCATCATGTAGCAGCCACATAACCCTTCGAATCATCAACGGCACTTCTTCCAGTAGGGTAGGCGAACTTACCTGCAAGAAAAGCTATAGTTCTGGCCTGTTAGGCGACGTGAAAGGAAGACTGGTCGCAAAATACGCTCACTAATTATGCCGGCCCACACATTTCGGGTGAGCATATGCTGATAATTCGCTTTCACCATACCATGTGGGTTCGTGGGTTCTTCATACTATCGCACAGACGACAGTTATGAATGTTGAAGATATCACTCCGTGTAAAGGTTGCCTCATCTGTGAATACGATGGAGACTCCAATCTCGGAATCGTGGTTGCCTGGTGAAGAAACTAGTAACAAACCTGCTCTCGATGTGGAAAGTCTGTCGCTAGTAAGCCCTGCACACTCTCTAAGTGATAAGGGTACTAACAATTGTCATGTAGAAAGTTCCACACGGTCGTCTGGCTTACCCTGTACCGGTGGGCCAACTGCCTGGTACTGACACGGCTGTCGCCTTTCACAGTGTTAATCACATTTTCCTCCACATCTGGTGTCCGAACATTTCGGATACGTCCTTCATGATTTTTTGCTTCCTATGACGACCCTGTCTCAGACAAATGGCGAAAAACTGTTGCAAACATTGAATTCTATAGTTGTTGTCGGTGGGGATAGATCTCCTGATACAGCCTTGCTGCCCGTCGCCTGTTATCATTTGCCTTTTCGTAAGTAAACACAACATCGGCATGCTCTCGATTCGAATACGGAACCATTGTGTACAATGCAACATCATATCCACTACAAGGTGAGTCAGCAAGAGAACTGAATCGAACACAACACTTCCAATGACTATGGCAGGAGAGGGGGCTAGGGCATGACATATGAGGAGCAATACCACCCTCTAGGAGGAAATCATACATACTGCAACTGTGGCTGCGTGGTACAGCGCGAATTAGACCACAGTCTCTGTAACAAAGTATGACTGAATAAATGGGTTCTAGCATGGAAACCATGCAGTTCCGGATGTAAGTTCATTAGATATTTTTTGTTCCGTACCCTCAATCCGTAGAGACTGTATACGTTGGAAAAAATCGCCCTGTACATAGCAACATTTATATTCGACTAGCTTGTGACAAAAGGAAACCCATAGAGGATAAAATCACAGCGAGGAGAATTATATACTAAGTAAGAATGTGGAATCGTCGCAGTACACAACTGATGGAGCGACTTTAAATACACGGCCATGAAAGGTGAGCCGCCGACGACGTCACAACGTACTGGCTATGAACAGACAGCTGCAACGCAAAGCTCTCACTCTCTCTCGATCCGTCAAGGCACTGCTAGAAGGGAGATCCATTCTTAGTCATCCCGTGCGGAAGTTGTAGCCTTCTTTCAGGAAAGGCAACTTCCCCAACGACAAGTTCCGCTTACTTTTCAGTGTATGGACAGCCTATGCCTCTCCAGCATTTCTTGTTCATTTCTCTTACGTTTGTAAGCAAGCAATCCACTGAGCTCGACTTAGTAAAATGGAGCTGTTTTCAGTTTATTAAGTCAGTACTTATTCGAAGTTGTTAAGTTAGTTTTCACATGAAATAAATTGCTATTAAAAGTGTCTGAGAAATGTATAATTTGTAAGTGTGACGTCAGTGACCTATGTAGTTCTGATGGAAAAGGGATAGGGTAGGTAAATGTGGAGGCTTGTGGTGCCTATCGTTGGCAGCATACTGTAAAGGTGTGTAACTGCGTTGTACTCTCTTGGTGGTGAATTAACGAATGACCAGAAAGTTACTGCACTTCCCTTACCATTCATTGTGTTACTGGTCGTTGTTGTTGTGGTCTTCAGTCCTGAGACTGGTTTGATGCGGCTCTCCATGCTACTCTATCCTGTGCAAGCTTCTTCATCTCCCATTACCTACTGCAGCCTACATCCTTCTGAATCTGTTTAGTGTATTCATCTCCTGGTCTCCCTCTACGATTTTTACCCTCCACGCTGCCCTCCAATACTAAATTGGTGATCCTTTGATGTCTCAGAATATGCCCCACCAACCGATCCCTTCTCCTAGTCAAGTTGTGCCACAAATTTCTCTTCTCTCCAATTCTATTCAGTACCTCCTCATTAGTTATGCGATCTACCCATTTAATCTTCAGCATTCTTCTGTAGCACCACATTTCAAAAGCTTCTATTCTCTTCTTGTCTAAACTATTTACCGTCCACTGCCTAAATTGCTGGCACTTGTATTCCAGCCATGGCAATGGAGACAATGAAATCACTTAAGATTCTACAGTGATTATGCTAAAGAACTTGCCCCCTTTCTATCAGCAATTTATCGTAGATCGCTGGAAGAACGTAAAGTACCTAGCGACTGGAAGAAAGCGCAGGTCGTTCCCATTTTCAAGAAGGGTCATAAATCAGATGCGAATAATTATAGGCCTATTTCGCTTACGTCAATCTGTTGTAGAATAATGGAACATGTTTTGTGTTCTCGTATTATGACGTTCTTAGATAATACAAATCTCCTTCATCATAACCAACATGGATTCCGCAAACAGAGATCATGTGAAACTCAGCTCGCCCTATTTGCCCAAGAAATTCACAGTGCCGTAGACACTGGCGACCAGATTGATGCCGTATTCCTGGACTTCAGGAAGGCATTTGATACGGTTCCGCACTTACGTTTAGTGAAAAAAATACGAGCTTACGGAATATCGGACCAGGTTTGTGATTGGATTCAGGATTTCCTAGAAGAAAGAACACAACATGTCATTCTTAACGGTTCAAAATCTGCAGATGTAGAGGTAATTTCGGGAGTACCGCAGGGAAGTGTGATAGGACCTTTATTGCTTACAATATACATAAATGACTTAGTTGACCACATCGGTAGCTCCGTGAGGCTATTTGCAGATGACACGGTTGTCTACAAGAAAGTAGCAACATCAGAAGACTCGTACGTACTCCAGGAGGACCTGCAGAGGATTAATGCATGGTGCGACAGCTGGCAGCTTTCCCTAAACGTAGATAAATGTAATATAATGCGCATACATAGGGGCAGAAATCCATTCCAGTACGATTATGCCATAGGTGGTAAATCATTGGAAGCGGTAACGACCGTAAAATACTTAGGAGTTACTATCCGGAGCGATCTGAAGTGGAATGATCACATAAAACAAATAGTGGGAAAAGCAGGTGCCAGGTTGAGATTCATTGGAAGAATTCTAAGAAAATGTGACTCATCGACGAAAGAAGTAGCTTACAAAACGCTTGTTCGTCCGATTCTTGAGTATTGCTCATCAGTATGGGACCCTTACCAGGTTGGATTAATAGAAGAGATAGACATGATCCAGCGAAAAGCAGCGCGATTCGTCATGGGGACATTTAGTCAGCGCGAGAGCGTTACGGAGATGCTGAACAAGCTCCAGTGGCGGACACTTCAAGAAAGGCGTTACGCAATACGGAGAGGTTTATTATCGAAATTACGAGAGAGCACATTCCGGGAAGAGATGGGCAACATATTACTACCGCCCACATATATCTCGCGTAATGATCACAACGAAAAGATCCGAGAAATTAGAGCAAATACGGAGACTTACAAGCAGTCGTTCTTCCCACGCACAATTCGTGAATGGAACAGGGAAGGGGGGATCAGATAGTGGTACATTAAGTACCCTCCGCCACACACCGTAAGGTGGCTCGCGGAGTATAGATGTAGATGTAGATGTACATACTCAAATACGTACTGACAGCTTGTCACACTTGGGGCAGGCAACTCGGTGTGACAGACAGTTGATACCTCTAGCTCTTTAGCTTTCTTGAGTAAGAGCTCATTTGACAGCTGCAAATAAGTACTTACTTAACAAACTGAAAATAGCTTCACAGTATTAAATCGATCTCAGTGAAAATGTTTTGTATACTGACGTAAGAGAAATGGACAAGAAACGCATGGGAGGTATAGTTTATCTGTAAACTGAAGTGCAAGCACTTGTGGTGGGGGAAGTTGCCTTTCCTGGGTGAACGCTGGAACTACCCTGGGTGAACGCTGCAACTACCGTGCAGGATGACTAAGAATTTATTTCTCCTCTAATAGTGTAGAACAGTGCGCAGAGATTTGTATAGGTTCTGTCGATATGCCCCTCGTGCTATAGTATTATTAGTATTTCTGTATTCCATATAGTATTAATGCCTTTTGTTATGTCAGAGCACTGCTTCGCCAGTGATTCATAAGCCGACCTGTGGTAGGGTCAGTGTAACTTTTTGAAACACCCTGTAGTTGCTTCTTGAGGAGTAGTGGAGTAGAAAAGAGTGGGGACTCGCCTCCTGGCTCTTCAATTTACAGCCCGAGGAAGGAGAGAAATGTACGACCCCAGTCCGACCACCTACCTTCCCTACGCATCTCCCCTCAGTTCCCAACCCACTCTAGCCCGTGTCACACCTACGCAACACAATTTATCCATAAATACGGTTCCGATGCACTTGGATGCGATATGTACATTTAATATTTGTTATTAGCTCACTGCATTCCAAAATAAACTTTAATTTTATTCCACTGAAACACCATTTTTAATCATTTGTGATTTTTTTATCCCCTGCAAAGTGGAAACTATTGGTCCCAGAGGAAAAATGAATAGCCCCTTTTTGTACAAAATTTATGCTGTTTCAATCCAGAAGAGCTCTCGGGTTGTTCAAGGAAAACATAAAAAGGTAGCTTCTTACCGCCCCGCTGCGCCCCTCCTCCACGCTCAGACCTCACTCGTCAGGAGCTGTTTCCAAACACTGTACAAAAATTTGCGACTCCAGTAAGTTTTTTACCATAATTTTCCTTCGTTGACTGGACTACTACCTAATATACTGTATGAATGAATGTATGAGTGGATGAATTACAATTTGCTTTTGAACGGTATTGGATATATGTTACAGCGACCTTGTACAAAGATTTCTTATTGTGAATTCTTTATTTCAGTTGTCTCGTGCTCTTGTTTCATTGGCTATGGCTTTACTCCGATAGTCCAATACCACGCCAGTGGTCTTCCTCGATGACTTCGTCTATGACTGCTGTTTTAAAACGACATCCATGTGGAACATAAACATGAGAAAATTAGGTCTACTTTAGAATTCAGTTGTCCATTGCTTGGTACTTCAAGGCCTGGGTTCTTTTTATAAACTTCGGAAGCTCAAGAATGTCCATTTTCGACAAAGTACCCAACAAGAAAGTTACTGTATTGTAGTTTAACATCCATCTGCACGAATCACATACATCACGGCTACTTAAAAAAACTATAGGTATAAAACAAGTGGAAACTTGAATTAGGTTACTAGAAAAAAACAAACCAAAATAAAAGACATAAAATTTCGTTAACATCGTTCTCATTTCTGTTTCAGGCAGAGAAAATCCTCTTTCTCTAACGCGCACTGTCAGATTCTGTTTGTTATCCACACGTTTTGAAATTTCCAAAGCATGTATGTTTTTAGAAATTTCGCTATTATCTTTGGTGGTACAACTGCGCTTAAATAACGTCAGTGAGGTGGGTCCAGTGTTTCTTGACTCTCTAAAGTGTTTGATATTATACTAATAATTAAATCAATAAGGTGTACTTGTAAGACATATCCAATGATATATTTTGTTGCACAGATATATGATGCTTCTTAAAGTTTGTAGTAATATTTTTAGTAAAACAGATAGTAAAAATGCTAAACGCGATGGTCCAGATTCTGTGACCGCCATAGTTATACTTCCATTGTAGCAAGGGCGGACGATGGCAGGACGAGAACCACACATCCCACTACGACCGAATATCTCCAAACACGACACCGAGTTTAAAGTGTCCATCACCAATAAACCACTCGAGATACCATTTAGAACGTTTACAGTAGTACAAGATGTTATTACTCTGGAGAAATTGTAGTGGGCAGTCTGATTCGTGGGAAAGTAATATGTACTGATATACCTTGGGCAAAAGCATGGTGACTTAGCGCCGTTCCTAATTGGTATAAAATGTAGGCCAGTGTCAGCATTCTGACTAGTGTGCTAAGTACGGATAAGGTCGGACCTCTAACACAGAAGAAAAGCAGATCTGAACATTTTTGTAGAGAATCATAGATGTTGCAGTTGGGTATTGTTTAAGACCTTGAAAGCGTAACAAAGGGCCTAAAGTGGGGCCACTAGAAATATATTGTATTCATTTTTACACCTTTCTGCTGGTAGTGATTAAGACTGACTGAATTTTGTTCATAACGTCACCTTATGCTGAAAATAATTGCCATTAATTTACATACATTTGGTCTGGAACCGAGCGACCGCTACGGTCGCAGGTTCGAATCCTGCCTTGGGCATGAATGTGTGTGATGTCCTTAGGTTAGTTAGGTTTAAGTAGTTCTAAGTTATAGGCAACCGATGACCTCTGAAGTTAAGTCGCATAGTCCTCAGAGCCATTTGAACCATTTTACATACATTTACTACAAAATTAATTTAAAAAACAACAGAGTTTTTGGAAAGACTATCTTTTGTTCTGTAATGAAACTGAAATACGATTTGCCTAGTCGCTAGTTCTAAAAAAAAAAAGTATCTCTTAAATTTCTTTGTTTGCAGAAAATGGAACCTCCAGGCAATAAGACAGGATCGTGGTTTCGCAGAATGTATGGTAAGTACATCTCTATAATAAATATCAAACTATGTGATGTACGAGGAACGTTCAAAACGTAATGCCACACTTTTTTCGGAAAGGAGGTTGCTTTTATTCAGGATTGCATTACACCACATTATTCCCCACTCTTTTGGCCACAAAACCGAATTTTTCAACATAATCTCCATTCAATGTGATGGCCGTACTTCCAGTGAGGGAGGACCTGTAAGGCCGCATGATACCACTCTACTACTCAACGTCAGTGCCAACGTCTTGCTGCATCAATACCCTGCAGTACCATTCTAGTAGGCCCGTCCGGTTAGCCGAGCAGTCTAACACACGGCTTTCTGGAGTGGGAAGGAGCGCCTGGTCCCAAGCACGAATCCACCCGGTGGACTTGTGTCGAGGTCTGGTGAGCCGGCCAGTCTGTGGAAGGTTTTTAAGCGGTTTTCCATCTGCCTCTGCGAATGTGGGCTGGTTCCCATTATTCCGCCTCAGCTACACTAGCTACACTATGTCAGCGATTGCTTCGCAAACAAGATCTCCACATACGCGTACATCACCATTACTTTACCATGCAAACATAGGCGTTACACTCGTCTAGTGCGAGACGTTCCCTGGAGAGCCACTGGGGCCAAACCGCACTATAACCCTGGGTTCGGTGTGGGACGGAAAAGGGGTGAAGTGACTGCGGTATAGTCCTCGTGGGGTTGTGGACCACTAAGTCTGCGGCGGGGATGGAGCCTCTCCGACTTTTCTAGGTCCCCGGTAAACATACACTCAGGCTGATAAATTAAGGATAATGCTGATACATGGTGAAACAACGTTCCGGTGGGCGGTTTGCGGGTTTAAATCACATCGGGGTATGACCGTGCTGTGCATTTGACCTGCGGTCGTCGCACGGTGGCGCTGAGCGCAGTCCACATATGCAGAGGTGTGTTAGTGTATGTCAGAGTACAGTGTAGCGAGTAAGTGTGCAGACGTTTTCAGACGTGCTAATGGTGACTGTGTGTTGAAAATGGCTCAAAGAACACATATTGATGACGTTTTGAGATTTAGAATTCTAGAGCGACTGGAGGCTGATCAAACTCAGCAGGTCGTAGCACGGGCCTTCCGTGTGCCACAAAGTGTGATCGCAAGATTATGCAACGATTCCAGCAGACAGGAAACGTGTCCAGGCGCTCCAGTACGGGACGTCCACAATGTACAACACCACAAGAAGACCGATATCTCACCATCAGTTCCCGCAGACGGCCACGGAGTACTGCAGGTAGCCTTGCTCCGGACCTTACTGCAGCCACTGGAACAGTTGTCTCCAGTCACCCAGTCTACAGACGACTCAACAGACGTGTTTTATTGGCCCAGAGACCTTCAAGGTGCATTCCACTGATCCCTGGTTACAGGAAGTCCCGTAAAGCCTGGTGTCAAGAACACAGTATATGGTCATTGGAACAGTGGTACCACGTTATGTTCACGGACGATTCCAGGTATAGTCTGAACAGTGATTCTCGCTGGGTTTTCATCTGGCGTGAACCAGGAACCAGATACCAACCCCTTAATGTCCTTGAAAGGGACCTGTATGGAGGTCGTGGTTTGATTGTGTGGGGTGGGATTATGATTGGTGCACGTACACCCCTGCATATCTTTGACAGAGGAACTGTAACAAGTCAGGTGTATCGGAAAGTCATTTTGCACCCGTATGTCCGCAATTTCAAGGTTGCAGTGGATCCCACCTTCCTCCTGATGGATGATAACGCAGGGCCCAACTGTGTTGGCATCGTTGAGGAGTACCTTGAAACAGAAGGTGTCAGGCGAATGGAGTGGCCTGCCTGTTCTCCAGACCTAAACCCCATCGAACACGTCTGGGATGCTCTCGGTCGACGTGTCGCTGCACGTCTTCAAACCCCTACGATAATTCAGGAGCTCCGACAGGCAGGGGTGCAAGAATGGGAGGCTTTACCCCAGCAGCTGCTCGACCACCAGATCCAGAGAACGCCAACACGTTGTGCGGCCTGTGCACGTGTGCATGGTGATGATATCCCATACTAATGTCGGGCTACATGCTCAGAAAACAGTGGCGTTTTGTAGCACATGTGTTTCGGGACGGTTTTCTCAACTTATCATCAATACCGTGGACTTGTGTCGTGTGTGTTCCCTATGTGCCTATGCTATTAGCGCCAGTTTTATGTAGTGCCACGTTGTGTGGCACCACATTCTGCAATTATCCTTAATTTATGAGCATGAGTGTACAACGTACAACCATTCCAGTAAATATTTTATTGTTTTATTGTTGTCATATGAAATAACACTATATCATTTTAATATAACGAGATGTTTAACTGAGGTACACAATGATTATTGCTTAAACAGGTCAGTTATTTCTCAGTCTCAGTTATATTTTGCAGAAGAATGTTTGTCTTTCAGGAGTTTGATATTTCCAAATAGAATTTTACAAAAATCAACACATGAAGAAACGTGGAAATGTGTGTTAGTTATAATTATTTCCTTAACAGCTCCCACGCTAAACCTATTCTTTCCATCCGTCCATAAAGCATTTACGGCAGAGAACTCTCTTCCCGGACCAGCGTCAGTGCGAGGTAGAGCTAGCACAAATGCAGTAATAAGCCGTAGTCCGCCCAGGTGACCGTGCGGTCTAACGCACGGCTTTCCGGGCGGGAAGGAGCGCCTGGTCCCCGGCACGAATCCGCCAGGCGAATTTGTGTCGAGGTCCGATGAGCTGGCCAGTCTGTGGATGGTTTTTAGGCGGTTTTCCATCTGCCTCTGCGAATGCGGCCTGGTTCCCCTTATTCCGCCTCAGTTACACTATGTCGGGGATTGCTGCGCTAACAAGTTCTCCACGTGCGTGTACACCACCTTAACTCTACCATGCAAACATGGGGGATACACTCGTCTGGTGTGAGACGTTCCCTGGGGGGGTCCACCGGGGGCCGAACCGCACAATAACCCTGGGTTCGGTGTGGGGCGGCGGAGGGGTGTCGTGGGGTTATGGACCACCTCGCCTGCGGCGGGGTCGGAGCCTCTCCATCGTTTCTAGGACCCCGGTTAACATAACATAATAAGATGTACATTTTTGAAGCAGGTATCTTGAGACGCAAGGAAGTTAAAAGTAAGAGACCATTTTTCACTTACACATTTAACAGTTGTCAATTCGCAGCTTTTCGCTTCACATAGATTTTTAACGAGGTTTTGTTCAGCGAAGTACACTGACCTGAAGGAAAGGTTATGTTTCATTGCATGAAAAGCTAGCAAATCTTCCTCAACAGTAACCCGCTCTTTTTCATCATTTGTAATGGTTCTACTCTCATATTTTATAACAAAAGTCATGACACTTTGTGAAGACGTTTTGCTTGAAAGAGCCAGCTTGTGTTTCTTCAGATTAATGTGTTGCACATCATCAGATCCACCTGCATGGTCGATTGAAAAGTATTTTTGTACCTTTCGCAAGTTCATTTCTTGCTTTCCTCTACAATTTCCGCATGTGGAAACTCAACTTCAGTTAGCCACGCTGAGCGGCAGCACGGTCTAAGGGCGCAAAGTCACGGATTGCGCGGCCCCTCCCGCCGGAGGTTCGAGTCCTCCCTCGGGCATGGGTGTGTGTGTTGTTCTTAGCGTAAGTTAGTTTAAGTAGTGTGTAAGTCTAGGGACCGATGACCTCAGCAGTTTGGTCCCTTAGGAGTCCACACACATTTGAACATTTGAACAGCTTCAGTTTCGCCAGTAAATACACGTTTTATTTTTAGCATTTCTGCAAGAAGTGTGCCATTGATCAAAACATATAACGTAATCTGTGGCTCGAACAGTCTTAAATCACACTTCTAAAAGCGACGATCTAGAGGCAATAGGCAACACATGAAGAAAGTGGTTTTTATTTACTTATTTACGCGTTAAGTTCCGTAGGACCAAATTGAGGAGCAAATCTCCAAGGTCATAGAAGTGTCAGTACATGAAATTACAACATAAAAGTAATAGCAGATAAAAATAAAATGTCTATGAACCAAAAAAAGTCAATCCATAAGTTTAAGTAAAAGCAATCAACAATACAACAAGAATCAGTTTCTTTTTCAAGGAACTCCTCGACAGAATAGAAGGAGTGGCCCATGAGGAAACTAATCAGTTTCGATTTCAAAGCTCGTGGATTACTGCTAAGATTTTTGAATTCGAGTGGTAGCTTATTGAAAATGGATGCAGCAGTATACTCCACACCAGTAGGGGAAAGACGAGAGTGTCAAACCAAACGTGCGGGTTGCCGCCCCTTCAGGGGCAGTGTGCGGGTTGCCTACCCTTAATTGGAAGTGACGTCAGCTGATGACACGCGTACCGTTATCCAAGATGGTGGCCGTGGCTTGAGTTGATGACGCGAATACCGTTATCCAAGATGGCGGCTTTTGGCGGGAAGCTTGGATTTTGGAGGGAACATAGGTCACTTGGGCTACCTCTACTAACCTAAGAACATGGCGGGAAAGAAAGGGCACTTGGGCTACCTCCACTAACCTAAGTCACCCAATCGTCATCTCTTCCTAGGAACTGGAGGGGAAAAGGACACAGACTGTGCTGGACATGAGTCTTTATTCTCAGTCTTTATTTAAGCAGTTAGAGGCATTACCACCATCAGGTGTGTTAGCCATGGGATCCTGGCATGTCATCCTCTAGGAAAATGGGCGGGAATTTCGAATTTTACTCCAAGAGCTTACTCCTGCAGCTGAGGAGAGTTAGTATGGTGTTGCCCCCACTAGAGGCTGCTCATGATGTCATTCAGTTCGAATATAATTTCTTTAAATTTGTTTAAATTTGTATAAATTTGTTTAAATTTCATGAAATTTGTTTAAATTTACTATCTACCTACAGCATTAGTGTCGTGTTACCGCCACAAGAAGCTGAGATATCAGTTGTCGTTGTGGAACGAGCATGATGCTGGACAGGGAGGGTTTGAATAGCTGTATTACATGCACTCATGCGGCTGAGGAATGTAAGTGAACATTAATGCTTGAACATATGAAGAGGAAGAGTACAGTCCTGCAAATAAATGCCTCGCACAACCATTGGAAACATATGTTACAGTTCCTGTCCCACAAGAAACAACTGCCTCCAATCCAGCATGCTGAGAAGCTGCGCTAAAGTGTCCTACATCTTACTGGTCTCCATCATATGCACCTTCCATTGAGCAACCCGCAAGAGACATTCCAGCATCAGTGCAAGAACACGTGGCTAATCACGCTGGTGTGGATGTTGTGGATGAGAAGACACCAACCTCCAGTGCACCGCCACCTTCACTATTCGCCTCATGCTGTGTTAACGGTTAGCAATTCAAAATGTCTTCATGTAGGAATTGAAGTTTCACAAGACGGTATCTTGTCAACTGTGGTAGTACCCGAAAATGTGCCGAAAAATATTAAAGTGCTGCTTTCAGACTACGAGTAGGATGAACTCTGTCACGCAAAAACATACACAAGACGCATTTGACTACAAAATATGTTCCATCCCACTCCTATCAGGACATCTTACTGCGGTGGTCTAACAGTGATTATATTATCAATGTATGACGATGCTACACTATGAGTTAAAGGCGCTGAGGGTCAGGGTATTTACATACAACACTCGACTGTTGATAACTTTTTCCCGGGTTCGATTCCCGGCGGGGTCAGGGATTTTCTCTGCCTCGTGATGGCTAGGTGTTGTGTGATGTCCTTAGGTTAGTTAGGTTTAAGTAGTTCTAAGTTCTAGGGGACTGATGACCATAGAAGTTAAGTCCCATGGTGCCCAGAGCCATTTGAACCATTTTTTTGATAACTTTTTCAATCTAGACTTGGAGATAACTACTACGATGGGGGACTAAATAGATGGCTCCCATATGTTCAAGCCGTATATAGTGATACCATTAACTGGCTTCACACATGCAGCATTCACATAGAAGATATAGATAATTGTTTTAGTACCTGTATAAGTGCAGCGCCAAGTCTTGTGCTATTCGCCAAGTAGGTGTGGAATATGTTGAACTCAAATTTACTGAAGGAGTACTAGACTATTGCAATGTGCCGATAACATTGCGAAATATATGTGCAGAATTTGCGGAAAATAAGAATCAGTTATTTTTGAAATACTGTACTGCCGTTGCACCGATTAAAAAAGAAGCAAGTGATTTTTTCGAAGTTGATGATATTGGCGTGTATAACTGTAGATCGTGAATAAACAAATATATTCATAAACTCAAATTTGTGCTTGTGTTATTTATCTAGACAAAATGATCCTACCCAGAAATGTCATGCTCGTTTACACACATAAATGCACGTTTACGCAAATACATGCACGTTTACACACGTTTACACTCGCATTTTGTGACAAAATGATCCTACATAACAGCCTATTGCACGTCAGTACCTAACACAGAAGGTATCATGACAGGCTGGGTGAAGCACACTCATCACAAGCACTTTGTTGGGGTGACTGGTCTTGAAATGATGATGAAGATCCTGCTTGGAAAAAAAGCTACACAATACCACTCCAAAAGGCTCTTACTTAATTACACTGCTCTGCCACTGAGGATGGGAGCGAAGACCGGACAGGAGTGAAGACCTATTTGCACAGTGATTCAGCCTTACAGACGCTGCAGAAATCCGTTCCATTGCTTCCCAGAATAGCACAGGCTGCTTTCTCTTCCTCGCGATCTTAATGGGACATTCGAGCTGCGTTTAGCTGTGCTTACGTGCCCAGCATGACCGACGCATAGCCGCGAAATGCGCGCTCGTAGCTACAAGCCATCGCAAGCGCATCTAAAAAGGTTCTCTATGTTACACTGATGTCACATGACTATGTAAAATAAAAACCAAGTCGACCTCTCGGAAATCGCATAGTGTCCCAGAAATAGTTAACGCTCACTTTTGCAGGAGCTTTCGTGAAGACTCAGCCTGTGTGAATGGAAATACTTGCCCTAACAGAACCTGTTTACGAAAATAGCACAGAATAACGTCGAATGCATTCTTCCTCGCGGTCCTAATGTGGCACCCCACCCATCATGTGTTACCCTTCCTGTTTTCAACATACGCAAACGTTCTCACCGCTATTTAGAGACTCTTACATCCCAGCTCAAAGGATGTCTTATGAATGAATGGGGCTTTATCGTTGGCTCTTATCGAATTTACCCGCCAAATCACTGACGCTGCCCCTTTTTTTTCTTTCTGCAGACGAGACTTCCAGTGGCAAAAAACTATTTTACACAGATCGCCATATTGTTCTGACAATTAAATCTTGATCAGGGCCCTATATATCGTCAAATATGGAAAGACGCTTACTCAATTACACTGCTTTCCCACTGAGGACAGGAGCTTCGATAATAGAGCTTGAATCTGATCTCCAATCCAGAAATATATCACAGCATACCATTTCGATGTAGTAACCATACAATTGGTATCCTGCGCCATAAAAAATCACCCCTTTTACATCATTCGTACATATACCCCAAAGACAGACAGCATAAGCACATGCACCTTAGATATATTCGCAGCACTAAATATTTCCCTGCGAGGTCAGGCAGTCATCCACTCCCAAAGTGTAACCAGAGCACCCTCAGTGGATTGAAGTCACTCTCAGAACTGTTGTGCAAAGACTGGCTCGTTTCCCCCTCGCCACAAACGCGTTACTGTTTCTGGTCCAGACCTGCTTGCTTGCTTGCTTTTCTACACACATCTCCAGACTCTGGGACTACAAGAACATATGTAATTTCGCATGATTTGCTGGAATATCATACCATTTTCGCAGTACTTCTCGATATCAAGCGCATAGCAATATCGCTTGCATATCAGTATCACTCGTGCGACATAATTCCGAAGATATACGTTGGAAATTACTTCTCTAGAAACCCGAAACTTTAGTGAGGTGGAGCGTGCTATAAACCACGGAGTAACTATAAACTTATCCCGTCTGCAAAGACCTTTATGTGAAAAAACTAAAAAAAAAAAAGAAGAAACTGATATCTCCACTCGTGAATACCGATGTCGGTGATGTAACAGATTCCAAATCACCCCTATAATTTACAAAGTCAACTAAGGTGTTTCTCATGTCTAGAGAACCAGCAAACATGTCTTCCACCTGCTAGATGCGCACACCACAATCGATGTTCTCTCAACTAAATAAAGACGCGAAATGTGAAGAAGCAGTCAACCAAACAATTTACATGGGCAGGAATAATGGCCCAGTGCAAACACATGTCCATTTGAATCTTGTCAAATTTGCACACGATCACTAAAGCTACCCAACACATACTAAGTATTAGTTCGCTATTCGGCCGTCTAGAGGACGATACGATTAAGTCAGCTACATTCCTACACTCCTAACAGACCTCTCCATTCAGACAGCTCCTGCCGTTAACGGGAAATGTGAATCATTCCCGCCACAGGTCACCGGCGCTACATGCCACGTACGCATAGACAGAATCGTCCTAGGAAAAAAACCAGCCTCATATATATTTGATCGCTATACTTAAAATTAAATGTTACGATTGCAGTCTCAATTGAACGACATTCGACAATGAGTGTTGTATTGGAAAACACCCTGTTGGCAGCGGTGGCTCTAGAAATAGTAATATCTGTACCATTCTTATGACTTGACATACTCTCCCCTTTGCTATCACAGTATTCCACAGTCATTTCCTTTGCACATGTCAGAATACGAACACATAGTTTATATGCCTGATGCTCATGGCGAACCTATCAAGCACCCCCTACTACTAAGTATAATACATCGCCAATAACTGATTGCCGGCGATACGAAATAATACTGAGCGAAAATCAGCGATGGGTGGACATGTCTCATAAGTTTTCTTGCGAGTGGTATCACTGTGTCTTAGAAGGAGAGGCGTAATCCTCTCACAAACCGCCAGACGCTAAAAACTACAACCAGATTACTATCACAAGCGGTCTTGGTTCTACACGTGTATACAGGTATCCATGTTAAAAGCTATACTGGCTTTATAAATCTAAGTACGGCATTACATCTGAATGAAGTGGTTTATTCCAGAAAAATATCATGAGAATGACGAAATGAGTTTCAAACGGAGCCACTGACGCGTTTAACAACTGCGCGCCTTCAAGACGATTTTGAAGTCGAAGGGCGATTTAAAGACATACACAAATAATGATCTGGACAACCTGTAACAGCAACAAGTCCAGCTAACTCCTACGCTGCATTGCAATGGTTTTGCTCGCTCACCGCAAGAAGCCTGAGACGGTGCTACCTTGAAACCCGGTCGAATCACGGAAGTATTCAGTCCATTTCGAAGACAGTGAAGTTTAATATCTGCGTTCAAAGATTACTACACGCAATGAACGAGGCCCACCCAGATCGTGTGATGTAGAGGGTGTCCGGGAAGTAGGTACGATTATTAAAGTGCTACAGAACATACAGAATTTATTGGAAATGTAATATATATGCTTTCATTGAAGTTCTTGAAGACGCGTTCACAAACATCTGATGGGATGCCGTTAATAATCCTTTTAATTTCATCCTTCAGTTGGTGTATTGTTTGTGATTCCCACAAAAAAGTCACAAGGTGTAAGACCGCGTGATCTGGAAGGACATTCCTCGTTGCCACGCAAAAAGATAATTCTTTGACGAAACTTTTCATTCAGCAGAGGAATCGTTTCATGAGATGTGTGACATGTCACACCATCTTGTTGAAAACAAAAATCGTCATTTTCATCAATAATAGGGAAAGACCAATCAGAAATCGTGATTCGGTAACGGTCGCCGTTCACAGTGACGGCAGCTTCCAAACCATTTTCAAAAACGTACAGGCTGGTGACTCCCCCTGCCCAGAACCCACACCACACAGTCGTGCGTTGTGGATGCATCTCATCTCCCACAGTCACTCGCGGATTTTCGTTACCCGAAATTCTTCGTTTCTGCTTATTGACGTACCCACTGAGGTGGAAGTGCACCGCCCGCATCTCGTGGTCGTGCGGTAGCGTTCTCGCTTCCCACGCCCGGGTTCCCGGGTTCGATTCCCGGCGGGGTCAGGGATTTTCTCTGCCTCGTGATGGCTGGGTGTTGTGTGCTGTCCTTAGGTTAGTTAGGTTTAATTAGTTCTAAGTTCTAGGCGACTGATGACCTCAGCAGTTGAGTCGCATAGTGCTCAGAGCCATTTGGAAGTGCACCACATCTGAGAAAATTATTCTTTTTGTGAAGGTGTCGCTCTCCGCTTGTCGAGCCAAGACCCTCTGAGCAAATCGATGTCTTTCCATGATCTGCAGGCTTCAACTCTTGTGTAAGGTGAATCTTGTACGGATACATTTCCAGATCTTTTGAAAGGATTTCATTCTGTGATCTTGTATGCATGTATTTACGGATCTTTTGAAAGGATTTCATGCAATGAACTTGGTGATAAATTCAATTGTTGAGCTCGCAGGTGAACCGATTTTCTGGGCTTACGGTCTCATTGTCAGGCACCACAGCAACGTTTTCTTGTATTCGAACAGAATGCGGTCGTCCTCTTTTCTTAACGTTTGAGACAGGATCCGTCGTCTCAAGCTTCCAGATCAACTTCCGAACTGACGAATCATCTGGAGCAGCATTACGTCCGAGTGTCACACGCAATTCACGAACGGTTGCCGTAGGACTTTCACTGTTTTTGTAACAATTTTTTATCACTTGGATACATTGCTCAGCGTTCATCTGCTCCATGAAAATAAACGTCAGACAAGAATGCTCATCACACAGAACCTATCAGGCTCCTAATGGGAAAGATCGCAGACAACAAACATGAAAAACCGCTGCTGCACCCATCATACGAAAAAATGGCGAAAAATTGGTCCCTACTTACCGGAGCTTGGTGATAAATTAGTGCTGCGAGTGATTTCATGACACTATGAGCAACAATCAAGTGTTTGCAGTGATGGCTGTGTGGTCTGGTCAGGCGCGATTTACACTCAGTGGAACAGCAAAATGCCACAGCCGGGGCCACTGCACATCAGTGTGGACAGACCTGTCAATTTACCGCAAGTGAATGTTTGGGGGCGGGTTGTCGTATCCGGGTAAAATTGAGCTGTTTTTCTTTGACGGTACAGTTACCGATGACGTGTACCTAGTACCTAGGAAAGTTCGAGACATCCGTTTTACCTGCCATATGTGAGTTATGTGCCGACGAAAGGCTTCACTTCGCTCAGGATGGTGCCCTACCTCACTATCACAATCGT